>NC_138190.1:94275642-94653869 GCF_964194105.1 Spermophilus citellus | reverse complement strand
CCCTTTTTCTATTCTACGGTCTCCCTTCTATTTATTTTTTTAATAATTTGTTCTAATTAGTTATACATGATAGTAGAATGCTTTTGCCAGTAGTGTTTTAAAGTTTTTAAAATTTTGGTAAGACCAATAATCCAGTTAAATAAAATAAAGTTCTTGTACACAAAAGAATGCTAATCAACTATCAACAATGATAAACATTTATGGATTACAAAGATGATCATAACATAGTATTCAGACACACAGCAGGTTACACAATGTATGAATAAAGGATATAAATATATACATTTCAAATAAAGGATATAAATATACATGAAATAAAGGATATGAATATACATTAAAATTTCTGAAAGTATAATCAACAAGGTAGTAAGTATGCTTACATTTAGACAGTGTACTCGATGCTTACTTTTATTCTCCTATATTTAAATTTATTTTCAATAGAAAGTTTGGTTAAAAAAATGTGTATTTTTTGGGGGGGGGTTCTAGGGAATGAAGCCAGGTGCTCTTAACCATCAAGTCACATCCTCAGCCCTTTTTTATGTTTTATTATATTATTTTATTTTATTTTTTAATATATACATAATGGTGTTTTTATTCATCTAAAAAGAAGAATGAAAGTATGCCATTTTCAGGAAAAAGGATGAACTAGAGGTCATATATTAAGCAAAATAAGCCAAACCCAGAAGATCAAGGATTATACATTTTCTCTCATATGTATAAGCTGCAGATTATATATATTTGCCTTATGCAAAAAAAAAAAATATTTAGACCACTTTTCACAGCCAAACATGTGGAGCAGCATCACTTCTACTGACCATAGTCTGACTTTAAATTGAACCCTCTAGAATAAGATCTGGTACCAGTTCTGGAGCAAAAGCTAGAGCCAGTGACAGAACTAGATGTCCCAGAGCTAAGTTCACCTCCATATCAATTCTTGCTCACCTTCTGCTAAAAGACCATAGTGAGTGTCAGCCCCAGTAAAATAGCTAATATTTTAAAATTGCTCCAGAACTACTGTCTGAAATAGAGACAATCCAAGCACTTTCCCAGACACTATACTGGTGGCTCTACATCAACTGTAGCACAAGTACCAGAGATAGAGCCAGCCCAGTTCTGCTGTCAGCATTAGCTGCTAAGCTATAAAAGGGCCATCTCCAGTGCCAGAAACTTACTAACCTGCCTTTGATGGCAAATATTTTATTTTGATCCTCTTTTATTTTATATTCTTTTTATTTATTATATTTAACATTACATTTTTACAAAAAATGAAATTTAACTTTGTAATCATTTAAAATTGTATATTTACAAAGCTGTAGGTGTCAGCACCAACTCTGGAAAAATGTCAAGGGCAAGATCAAGCTGCAGAAACAGCCACAGATCTAGAGGAGTTTATGTTATTAGAAGCAGTAGTTATAGAACTAGGCAGTCCACAACCATTTATAGCTGCAAATGAGAAGTTACAGCCACCTATGCAGCATCAGCAAAAGAAAGCCCATGATAGCATAGTACCATTTATCCCCAAGGAGCTGCAGTTAGCTCTGTTCCTGGCCATCCCTAGAACGAACTCTTTATATATAGTTCAAACCAAGTCTAGTACCAGGCATGTCAGCTTCTGTGGAACTTGAGGCTGCTCTACAACAACTTCACAGAAGTGTTCATACCAGCAAAGGGCCCATCTAGCTGTGGAAGTGGAACTGTCTCTAGCAAGTCATTTAACATCAGCTCCTGAGATCCACCCAGTGCCTTCTCCATTGCCAGAGCAGCCATTTTACTCCCTAAGATAGTGTTTTTTTATTTTTAATTATTTCTGGTTTTTCTGTTGTATATCTTAAGTATTCGTGTCAAAAAAAGTTAAGAATTTAGTAATTTTTAGTTGTACAATTCAGGGGCATTAAGTCTATTCACAATGCTGTGTAGCCATCTCTACTGTTTGGAGAATATCTAACCACCACAAACTGATAACCTGTTACCATTAGACAGCTACACACAACACCCCACATATAACCCTAAAAAACATTAACCTGCACCCTGCCTCCAGATCTCCCTGCCTTGCCTGTGGACCCCTCTCAAACATATCTCACAGTCCCTTTGTCCTTTCCCCCAGGACTGAAGTCCCCTGAACATGCAAACAAAAGCTATGACCTTATCCTGAAGAAGTGACACTCACCAATAGGAAGAGAGTTGGGTTTGGGATGAGCTTAACCTCTTAGCACAAAGCAGAGTTTTTTAACAAGAGCATTTACTGAGTAATGCCCATCATGGACCAGCAACAGGGCTAGTTTCTCCAGCATCTGGATGACTGTTGGCAAAGCATGTAAGACTGAAGCATACCAGGTAACCCTGGCAACTTCTGTCCACCTGCCATGCCAGGACAAACCAGGCTCCAGTTTTACCTGAACCTCCTGCTGCTGAACATACACCCATTGGAAAAGAGACTCTTCTGTTCCCTTGCTCTGTCACCTCATCAGCTCCCTAGGGATTATTCTAGCATCTTCTGAGAATGTCCTCAGGTGTGGGTACCCATAAGTACCTCTATTATTTGGGAAATCCTGAGGCAGGAGTCATGTGTCACTTCCCTTTATCACTTTTTGTAATAAATATCCCCTGGTCTGGTGAAAATTTCTGGGTTTGAGGAGAAGACACAGCTAGAAACATCAGGTTTCTAGAGTTCTCTAGCATCACATCTCTATATAAAGTCTGCTGTCTAGGCTCCACACATTCCCATTCCCTGAATGGCAATGGTCATAAAGTGCAGACTGATTCAGGACTCTGGGATGAGATCTGGATTTCTGCATATGTAGCAACCTCTCTAGTGATGACAATGCCAGTGGTCCAAGGGAATCTCTTTAATAGCAATGAGGTAGAACATGAAGTATACTGTGTGTTTTTGCACACCCTCATGGGGGTGAATTTTCCTTGCATTTTGGGTTAATCTCCCTCCTGTCACAAATCCAACCTTCTTCGTGTTCTGAGGAGTTACTTTTTAAACAAAATATTTCTTGTATTAGTTATGAGAAGTAGTTTAAACTAAAGATGAAATGATTCCTGAGGTCACACTACATAGCCCACATTCTGAGGAAGCTGTGTTTGACTAGAACCCGAGAAACTTTCACATTTCCACGAAGCCTTTAATCATCCCATTTACTACTGTATTCATCCTCTGTACATGTTCTTGGCCATCCTCTTACAATACAAGTGGTGTATGGTATTTATCTAAATACGTTTCCTGGTTTTCAGGGTGCCCAGAGTTGTTGCTAAGGTACTTTCAGCCCCTGTGTAACACAGAAACCTGGGGCTTCTTAGAACAGGAGAGGGAGTCTAGAAGTGAAGCCAAAGAATCTTATGTTTTATTTCAAGACAGGATTCTCAGAAAGCCAAGAACATGCTGGCTTTGAACTTGTGATCCTTTTGCCTCAGCCTCCTGAGCTACTGGTATTAGAGGTCTGCACTACCACACCCCTCATGTATATGTATATTTAAAGGTAATATGGGCTGGGGATGTGGCTCAAGTGGTAGTGTGCTCGCCTGGCATGCGTGCGGCCCAGGTTCGATCCTCAGCACCACATACAAACAAAGATATTGTGTCCGCCAAAAACTAAAAAATAAATATTAAAAATTCTCTCTCTCTCTCTCTCTCTCTCTCTCTCTCTCTCTCTCTCTCCCCCCCACTCTCTCTCTTAAAAAAAATTCAAAAACATACCCTGAAAAATCTGCTTCCTATCCTGAGCTTTCATTCTAAAAAAAAAAATTAAAAAAATAAAGGTAATATGTATTTTCAAAGATAGTAGTGATATAAAAAAATGTGCTTATAGTTAATGACTTTAACAACTATATATAAGGTTCTAAAACCAGCAAAGACTGCTTGATTAAATATTGATTAAATATTCTTGGAGAAAAAATTAGTTACAGAAAATATGGAAAATTATGGCACTGGAAAGAGACAAGCAGAACTTGGAGATGCAGAAGAGCAAGGTTTATTCAACATCCCTGTGGGCTCCCTGGTGGAGTCTCTTCCAAAGGCTGAACACAGTCCTTTGTTCTCAGTATCTTTTCTACAGTAAGGACTTCCAGGTTTCACAGCTTTCTCATGCAAATAGCCTTGATTTCTTCCCCTTTCTCCAGGCAACTCAGATTCCTGCCACAGCTGCTGAGCAAGCATGATTACAGAAGCAGAAAATAGCAGGTTGCAGCTATTAACAGAGATAAAAAGAAATATCTTAGAAAGGATTTGCAGATTTATTCCACTTCCTTGATGCTCAGGATGCATCTGCAGCCTTCAGAGAGCATCAGTTTTACCACTTGTTGGTATCTTCTCATAAGTAATAGATGAGAGGCTTTCTGTTTTTTTAACAACTGTTTTATATATATATCTTCTTATAATGCTAATTAGGAGAGGCAGGAGGCAAGTAATAAGTAGACATCCAGTAAATGTAGCCATAATCACCTCAATTATGGTCTTAATTCCTCTTATCCAAGAGAATCATCCTTCAAAGTGTTTGTCTGTGTCCCATTCTTTCCAAGTCTGTACAGGAACATGGGCAATTTTTACCATATGATCTGTGATCTCTTTTATAACTTCCCCTGTGTCATGTATTTGTAAACAACAGTTACGTTGAATTTTTTATAGACCCCTCCTTCAGAGGCAAGTATGTAATCTAAGACACAACAGTTCTGGTAAATGGCATTCTGTATCTTAGTTGTTTTTGAGCAAGTATATTGAAGGCCTCTGCATACTTGCTTGTTATAATCTCCAAAACTGCCTGTAGCCTGATAATATGTGTACATTATCCCCACCACCTATCTTCTGTACAAGTGGCAGGTTCATAGTACTGATTGACATGTTCTGGGGGTCATTTATCATCTTTTACATCACCAATCTGTAGGGCCCTTTGATTTTTCTGGGTTCCTGTGTATTCAAATGGAATACATAGTTCTATTGTGAATACAACCTTCCTGAATTCCTCCTGGGCAGGAGAAATTAGTGGAATAGAGCAAAGTCCATGTAACTTCCTGGTCTGACTGAGTTACTCAGATATATGGGTCACATGAAGACATGGAATCTGGCAGGACTGTGAGGGACCAGATTAATAACAGCAATCATAAGCATACATACTGAGAAAAGGAAGACAGTATATAACAGTAAGGAAATATTTGTAGAGAATAAAATAGTTTGTTTCTTTCACTAGGCAGTTAACTCCTTAGGCTTTAACTGTGCATTGATGACCAGCATCTGATGTGGCCAGAGCAGGGCTTTGAGATTGTTCTCTCCTTTGTAGTATCAGGCACAGGTTCTCTCTGGATTAAGGACTGTTCCCCATTTTTCCTGATCCTTGGTTGAACCATAAGGTTTGGCTCTGGAGTGGTGGATCTAGGTGTCTATTCCTCTGAGAACAGTCCTGGTGGTTAAGATTACAGTGTAGGGTACCTTTTACATTGGTTTTCAGGGTTCTTTCTTTAATCTTTTATATATATTTGGTACCAAGGTTTATGGGGGTAAACAGCAATGTCCAAGAATATGGGTATTCTCTCTGTGATCCACTTATGTATTTGTAAGATGGTGAGCTACAATTTTTGTAGCTGTTTATGGAAAACTAAATCTCCTAATTCTCTGGTGTCTCAACTTAAGCTGATCAGCCAAGGTTGTCACCCATCCAAGATTTTAAATGGCAAAAATCCTATGTTTGCCCAGGGCAAGCATCTTACTTTTAAGAGCCCAATGGGCAGCATGTGGTTTCCACTGAATTTTTAAAGCCTTTGTCACCTATTGTATTGTCTCAGCCACAAACACTGGTTCATTGTTTGACTATATGATTAGAGGCATCCCATATCTGGGAATAACATCCCTCAGGAGAACCTTAGCTACCACTTTTGTCTTCTTAGTTTAGGTTGGAAAGGCTTCCATCCATTCCACGTGCAGACAAAAATAAATATTTATATCCTAGGCTCAGTATGACTTCAATGAAGTCCACTTACATATTCTCAAATGGGGACAGTACACAGTGCTGTGTTTCCCACCAGTTTATTCGACTCCTGGTGAGCATTGTTTTGTAAGCAGGTCATGCAATGCTGGAAGAGAGAGAGGAGCAGAATGCGGGGAGACAAGTAATGAGGTGGCACCAGCCTAATAAGGTTTCTATGGTAGTTTTCCTCTTCTGGGTCAGATCATGCTATTGGTGGACCAATCTGTAAGCTAGTTGTTCTGGAATATAAACTTAATGATCTCATATGAGCCATTAATGTGTCTTGGCCTTGGTTTCTCCTTCCTTTTTAAAATTTATTTCTCTTTCTCAGGAGAGTGCCTGGGAATAGCTGGCAATTCTGGAGTTAGCAAGACTTTGGATTTTTCTTATGGCTGCTTCTGGGCATCCTGTTTGGCAGTGACATCAGCACTGTGGTTCCCTTTTGTCACCGGATTGTCTCTCTTTTAGTGACCCTTGTAGTAGACAACTCACCTCCTTTGGCTTCCATACTATTTCTGGAAGTTTCAAAATTTTAACTTGGTTTTTGGTTTCTTTGTTTTGCAATAAGGAGTCATTTTTCCTTGTATAAGGCTCTATGGACATGTAAAGTAGCAAAGACATATCGTGAGTCAGTATACATGTTGGCTTGTTGTTCTTGGCTGAGTTCTAGTGTCCTGATTAATGTCTATAATTCTGGTCTTTGTGCTGATCATCCATGGGAATGTGTCTCTGTTTCTACCACTTTAGATTTGGACACCACAGCATACCCAGTCATCCTATTTTTATCTTTCATAAAATTACTTTTAACAGTATATAAGACAAAGTCAGGGTTCTGGAGTGGTCTATCAGTCAAGTCTGGCCTGCTGGAAAATATTTTTATCAAGTACTTCTTAAGAGTTATGATCAGGGGGCCCTGCTTCATATGGTAGGAAGGTGGCTGGGTTTAGGATTTGGAGAACTTTGTTTTATCTGTGGATTCTCACATAGCAACACTTGATATTGAGTCATTCATGCATTCCTGAGCCAGTAGGTAACCATTGTTATCCATGAGGGTTACAACTGAGTGTGGGACTTCAACATTGAGGTTTTGTCCCAGTGTCAGCTTGTTAGCTTCCCTTATCAGGAAAGTAGTAGCTGCCAGTGCTCTGAGGCAGGGTGGCCATCCAGCTGCGAGGGAATCAATTTGTTTAGATAAATATGCCATTAGCCTTTGCCAGGGCCTAAATTTTTTGGTTAGGACTCCTAAGGTCATTTTGTTCTTTTTATGAACAAAGAGGTTGGACAAGAAGTCTCAGGGTTGGGGCCTCAGAGACTTTGGCCTTGATTGTCTGAAAGTCCACCTGGTTTGGTCCCCACTCATGGGTGGATTTTTTTTCTCTTTTTAAGGCCTCATATAGGGGTCTAGCCAAGTCTGAGAATCCAGGGGTCCATATTCTGCAGAAACCTTTGTTCTTAGGAACTCATAAACTTTTTGATGAATGGTAGAGGTAGGGATGGTACAAACTGCAATTTTTATTTTAGTCCCCAGCTTTTGCCATTCCCACATGATGTTAAAACCTAAGTATTTAATTTGTATCTGAGAGATTTGTTAAAATGGAAGTATTTGTCTCTGACAGATTTGTGACTTTTTTTGATATTCAATATTTTGCTTCTGTTTGTAGGGAAAAGGAGGGCCTATGTTCCTTGTAGGCATTGAGCCTGGGTTGAGCTGGCCAGCAGAAGGTCATCAACATATCGTAACAAGAGACAATTTAGGACAGGAATCCTGGAAACCCAGCCAAAGTCAGTGGCTAAGGCTCTACTGAAGAGTATAGGGGAGTTCTGATTGGATCCTCTTATCTTTTCTGTGTTATGAGAAAATGTCTAATATATTTCCCTCTTTGATGCTTGGATCCTTTTAGGGTTAAAGAGCATCATCCTGATTTAATGGTTTATATTTCCTAACATCATGACATGAGTGGTGTTTTCCTTTTAATTAGAGCCTCTATGAAACTAGAAATAGAACTTATCACCAGGGCTAGCAGGCAAACCAAGAGAAGGCAGACCCCTAGCATAAAAATCACAATACTTATGACAATACTTATGAAACTCTTGAGTTTCCCCAAAAGTTGGAAACTATCTTTTAAGTAATGTTCTGGGGTTTCACCCTTTTTTAGGTCTGGACTGGGATTTGGGTTACCTTTTTATTCAACCTTTAGGTTCCCCATATAGTTTCCTAGTAGGAGAAATAGGTTTGATAAAGTAGGGTTGTGGTGATACCTTGGCTTGATTGAGTCAGGAAGACATGGGCTACAAGATGAGAGGCTCAAGTCTACAAACAGGAGCCAGACCTGTTTGTAGACTTTGTTACCAATAGTAACAAAGTATCTTGTTAAAAGGAGGTAAGAGACTGCTAATAGATAAGCTTTTTAACCTAATACCAACCATCTGGAGCAGTTGCTATTAATTCTACAGTGAAAACTAAGGCTAAGACTGTGGCAACTGAGAGAGACAAAGGGTGGCAGTGCCAAAGCATCAAAGTAAACAGACAAATATAGAAAGTAAGGAGTAGTCAATTTATCCCAGTCAGCAGCTGATACTTCAAGTTTTTACTGTGTGTAGATTAGTCAGCTGAGATTCCTCAGGGGTTACTCTTGGGACTAGTGAGAAGCCTTTTAGCTCCTTTAGTGTTATATACCACTTGTGCCATCTACTAGGATGGGTTGAAATTTTGTTGACCATGTGTAGCTTCCCTTGGAAGTATTAGGAACATTTTTCTTTTTATTTACCAACTTATAAAAATATTTATATTACTCAAATATGCATTACCTTATGGAATTTAAGAAGTCAGTAGTTCTTAAATTTATACTTAGCAATTGATATTTTAGTATTTTAACTTTGTAAATTAACTAAATGAGGGTTGGGGTTGTGGCTCAGCATTAGAGCACTCGCCTAGCACATGCGAGGCCCTGGGTTCAAATTTCAGCCCCACGTAAACATAAATAAATAAAATAAAAGTATTGTGTCCAACTATAACTAAAAATTTTAAAAAATATAACTAAATGACTTTTTAACAAATACATTGATAAAATTAATCTGATTTATGTTTAATCTAATTTACTCAATTTTAATTAACTTAAGGTTACCCATAAAAACCAAGGTATTGAACAAGTGTAGTTAACAGTTCAAGTCATCTGTTCTGCCAAAGAAAAGTCCTAAAAGCATTGGGTATTACTTTAAACATTTTATAGAAACTAACATTCTGTTGATTGTTTGATCACCTAGAAAAATGTGTGGGTTAGTAATTTTAAATACATTTTTATTTTTATCTGTTTAACTAATTTAGATTGAAATTTTTAAAAATGTTTAAGTTATATGGACTAAGAAGTATTTGGATCAATTATTAATTTAGGCATATTCATTTATAAGCCCATTTTGATACCATGTACATGATATATATAGATACAACATAAAAAAAAAAAAACATAGCATTTTCTTGAACAATTGACCTCTGAACAAAGACGGCAGGAAAAACAGAGGACTAAACCTTCCAATTGGACAAAACAAGACTAATTGGAACAAAAGGTATTAATTCAGGCACACAGGAACAAATGTGAATTTATCATAGAAACCATAAATTTAAATAAGTCAGAGGTTTTGAATAAAAAATGACATGGCCATTAATTACTCTCAAGCTGTTATTGTTGTCCTTTAAATCATTCCTTGTTCACCCACCCCCAGCCCCCAATCTGAATATCCTTTTGGTATTGCTCTAATTCCTTCCTTAGTTTGAATAGTGAAATATGCAGGGCATTTGGAGGAGTGGAAGCCACATAGCTAATTTAGATTTTCTTTACCCCTCATTGTTGGCATCATTCCTGGAGGCACAAGTCAGGGAGTTTTGACCTTGAAGAGGCTTAAGTTTGAGTTAGAACACTAAAAGCTTTTGGATAACTTCTTGTGTCCAAATAAAATAACAGGATTTTATAATCTCTTGGGCTCTTTTTTTCCTTTTATCCTAGGACTTTTACAAAATATTTTAACAAGGGGCTGTGATTGTAGCTCAATGGTGGAGTGTTTGCCTTGCATGTGTGAGGCACTGGGTTTGATCCTCAGTACCACACAGAAATAAATAAATAAAGGTATTGTGTCCATCTACAACTAAAAATAAGAACAAAGCCCAGAGGGTCATGTGGGGGAATTTTGGTGTCTTTTCTCCTTCTGGCATCCTCTTTCTCTAGACTAAAGGTTTTGAAGCTGAGCTGCCCATTACGTGAAAGTTCCCACCCTGAGATGGTGTCACAAAATGAGGGGGAAATACATTCATCTGCCTGACTGCTCCCTTCACAGAGACTTAAGTGGTTCTTTGCATCTGTGGCAGGTCAGTATAAGTCCCTGACCCTAACTAATCTTGCAGGGTGGGACTTTTGATCCCCTAGGGTTTGGCATTGCCTTAAACCTTGTGAGGCCACCCCAGAACCACAGATTAGGACTCACTGAGGCTCCATAGTATAAAGACTGTGGAGCATAGACTCTTAGTTATGCCAATATCTCTCTCTCTCTCTCTCCCCCCCCCCCACACACACACCAGAATTAACAAACAGACCTCCTGAGTAAGCAAACCCTGTACTGAGTGACTCCAGTCATGGGCAGATGTCCCCAGAGGACTTACCAGTTTGATGTCCTGTCCTGAAACCTACTTCCATTCTCCTTTGGGAAGTAGTGAGAGCCAGGGCCAGCAGGCTCAATTGAGTTTCAGGATGTGGCAAGTCACCAGCCAGCAGCCATGGAATTTTCAAGTTCCTCGACAATGGTAACAAAAAGGACCATCTTGGATGATGATTCCCCGGCCAGTGCACAAAAATACATTACTGAAAATACTGCAAATTATGGCACTGGAAAGAGACAAGCAGCACTTGGAGATGTAGAAGAGCAAGGTTTATTCAGCACCAGTGTGGGCCCAGTGCAGTCTTTTCCAAAGTCTGAGCACAGCCCTTTGTTCTCAGTATCTTTTCTACACCACAGACTTCAGGGTTTCAAGACTTTATCATGCAAATAGCCTTGGTTTCTCCCCCTTTCTCCAGCAGCTCTGGTTCCTGCTCTAGCTGTTGAGCAAGCATGATTACAGAAGCAGAAACTAACAGGTTGCAGCTATTCACAGAGATTAAAAAGAAACATCTTTGGAAGGAGTTGCTGCTTCAGTTTGACTAGGTTTCTAATTTAATGTGTAAGATAGACTGAAAGCAGCACTTGAGCTATCAGTACCACTAATACTGTGAAATAGAGATGAAAACAAGTGATGGGAGTTATTTTTTACAGGGAATAGTGTGAGAAGTTATGTATATTTGAGATGAGAAACTAGAAAAAAAATTAGTAGTCAGGGTTAGAGATATAGGCTTATATGTAAAAAGTGTTAGTACAGAGGGAGAATTTAAATGGCTACATACTGTGGGTTTAAAGAAAGTCAAACCTTAAAGGAAGGTCACCATATTTTTTCTATTTGTCTTTGGGTTTTTTTTTTTTTTAAACAACAGTCTTACTGAAATATAACTTGCATACCATAAAATTCACTTACTGTATGTGTATAATTCCATGGTCTGGGTAAATTTATTGAGTTATGCAACCCTTGTCATAATTCAGTTTTAGAATTTTTCCATCTCCCCCCAAAAGATTTTTGGGGTCTGTTACCAGTTAACTCTTGCTTCCATATATAGGCTTTAAAAACACTCTTCTGTTTTCTGTTTCCACAAATGTGCTTTTTCTATACATTTCATATAAATGGAATCATACAATATGTGGCCCATAGTGTCTGGCTATTTTCACTAAGCATAAGGTTTTTTAGGTCAAAACGATTATAGATCAGTATCTTGTTCCTTTTAATTGATTAATAGTATTCATTTGCACGGATACATCACACTTTTTTCATCCATCAATGGGGGGATTTTTTTTTTCCAGCTTTTTTGTTATTGTTAGTAATGGTCCTCTGAATATTTACATTCATGTCTTTGTGTGTATATGATATAATTTTTTATGAGTACATTCCTAGGAGTACAATTACTGAGTTGTATGGTGTTTTAGTCAGCTTTTGCACTGCTGTGACTAAATGACACAACCAGAATAACTGTAGAGCCCTTATTTGAGGGCTCACAGTTTTCAGAGGTTTTAGTCCCTAGAAGCTGGGCTCAGTTCCTTGGGCCTCAAGGTAAGGCAGAACATCATGGCAGAAGAGTGTGGCATAGGGAAGTGGCTCACAAGGTGATCAGAAAGCAGAGAGAGAAAGAGACTCCATCCTCCAGATAGGAAATATATACCCCATGGCCATGCCCACAATGAATCACTTTCTATAGACACACTCCACCTATCTATAGTTATCATTCAGTTCATTCCATCAGGGATTAATCTACTGGTTAGTTTAAGGCTATAACACAATCGTTTCTCATCCAAACTTTCTTAAATTGTCTCACACATGAGCTTTTGGAGGATACCACATCTAAACTCTAACATAGGGAAATGTTGTGTTTAACTTATTAAGAAACTGCTAAAATGTTTTTCAAACTGGCTGTACCATATTACATTCCCATCAGCAATGTACAAGAGGTCCACTTTCTCCACTGCCTTGTCAACACTTGGTACCATTTTTAAAAAATTGTTCTAATTAGTTATACATGATAGCAGAATGCATTTTTATTCATTGTACACAAATGGAGCACAACTTTTCATTTCTCTGGTTGTTATAATGTAGAGTCCCACCACATGTGCAGTCATACATGTACCTAAGGTAATGATGTTCATCTCCTTCCACCATCATCCCTGCCCCCATGCTCCCTCCTCCGCTTTGCTCAAATTTCCTCCATTCTCCCCACACACCCCCTCATTATGGATGGATGCTGGTATCATTTTTTATAGTCATTCCAACAGATATGGGGCTTTTACATGCATTTCCTTGATGATTAATGATGCTGAATATCTTTTTATGTTTAGTCATATGTATGCCTTCTTTGGTTAAATATGTATTCAAATCATTTACCCATTTACAAATGGTTTTATTAATGTGTTATGAGATTCTTTCAAATATTCTGGATACAAGCCCTTTATTACAGCTGTGGTTTGCAAATATTATTTCCTTGTCTGAATGTTGCATTTTTAATTTTTTAATAATGACTTTTGAGAAGCAAAAGTTGATGAAGTTCAATTTATCAAATTTTTTATATGGATCATGGTTTGTTATTGTTTATGGTACTTGGGGTTAAACTCGGGAGTGCTTTACCACTGAGCTCAATTCCAAGTCTTTTTAATTTATTTATTGTTTTTTAAATTTTGAGATAGGGTCTTGCTAACTTGCCCAGACTGTCCTCAAACTTGTCATCCTCCTGCCTCAGGCTCCCAAGTTGCTCAGATTACAGTATATGCCATCACTTCTAGCTCCAATTAAACATGTTTTAAATCTTGTTTCTGAAAATATTTTCCCAACTTAAGCCCATGGAACTTGTCTCCTATACTGACTAGAATATTATAATTTTAGCACATACATTTGAGTCTTTTAGGCTTATGATCTATTTTGAGTTAATTTTTTGTATATGGCATGAAGACTATTTTAATATTGTTGTAGATATTCTGGATCTTTTGTACTTTTATATAAATTGTATTATCTACTTATAGATTTGTGCAAAGAAGCCAGTTGGGATTCTGATAGGAGCTCTATTTATCAATCATTTTGAGGAGAATTGCCGTTTGGATAGTTTGAGTCTTCTAATCCAAGAGCATGAATGAATTTTCTCTCCATTGATTTAGATATTTCTCTAATCTGTGTTTTGTAGTTTTCAGCATAAAAGTCATAGTAGAACTTCTAAACTGAATAAGCTGGGAGTAGTGAGTATGGGAGAAGCTCTGGGACACACATACTCACTTTTTTTTAAATCCAAGGTCAGTGATGTTTCAAGCAAAAATGCTTCTCAAATGGATGTATGTTTTGGTTAATTTCCAGAGTGATGAAATGGTTTCTTTGGTTGATTTTTGTCCAGATTTATAGTTCTGTTTAGGGAGATGATTTTCTCATCTCCTTGACTAATTGTATCCAGAAATTTTACAATCTGTGTATTTTTATGAGCATTTGTGTTCCAATTACTTCCAACTCCAAAAGACCTATGACATAATATTTATTAAGCTATGCCAATTAAATAGTGTGTGCAAGCTGGATGCAAGCAGTATACAATATTTACATAGAAATCTATTTTATTTATATGACCCTACTGAAAGCTGAACTGTTTATATGTGTGTGTGTGTGTGTGTGTGTGTGTGTGTGTGTGTGTAATGTCATTCAGATATATGTTCTCTAATTTCAAAAATTTCTTTGGAATTTTTGTTAGAGTTATATGGGTCTCCTTTTACCCTTTTATGATACAAAGACATTTGTTTATTTTTGTCTTTTTCTTGGTACTGGAAATAGAACCTAGGGATACTCTACCACTGAGCTGTACCCCCAGACCTTTTTACTTTTATTTTGATACAGGCTGTTTCTGAGTTGCCCAGGCTGACCTCAAATTTGCAATCCTCAAGCCTTAGCCTCCTGAATCACTGTGATTACAGGTGTGCTTCACCACATGCAGCAATAATTGTTAATAGTAACAATTCTAACAATATGAAATTATATCAGTACAACACATTTATCATTCTGAAGTATGGTTATGTATAGTACCACATTTGGTTTTCACAAAAACCTACAAATTAGAGCCAACTTTCGTATTATATTAATGTTAATACTGGACTTATTTTAAAATAGAGCCAATTTATTTTATTAATATAAAGACTAGCTTATAGTAATACAAGAAGTATAGGTGAGATGCAGCACTAGAACCCTTTTTGAAGTCCAAAGCCCTCCTCAGTGCAACACATATCCATGCATTTTAGTATTAATTTACTTTTGTTAATTTTTACAACTAGTGTTTAATGTATTTTAAGCATTAGTAACAATAAGTATTTGCTTCCTTCAGGTTTTCCTTTTGAAGCATTTTCATAATCTAAAAATCTTGGACAAAGATTGAGCAATAAATTATCTAGATAAATGGACCATAAATATAATCTTTATCCAATTCAAATGGTGATTGTATCTAGTATAATAAACACTTCCTATGTATTAAGTCTTTCAAAAAACAGGGAGTTATTTTCTTTAAAAAGGAAAGGAAAAAACGGAACTAGAGAATAAACAAACCATTGGGTTAGCAGAACAGAAATTATCTTAATATGTTTAGAAGGTTAGGGAAAGATCAAAAGAAACTACTGTAGAGATGCAAAAAGATGAATATGGCAATATAATTGAACATCTTTTGCAAAATATATTGTATATTTTTTATTCATTATAAATTCATTCAAAATATCTTTGAACACAGTGAAACAGTTTGAAATTATTCTACAGTTACTGTAACATTTACAATGTAAAATCTCTGCCCATACACTTTTACCATGATTAGGTACAGATATTATAGTGAATGTTCTTAAGAACTTAAAATTTACTACTTTTATTTTAGAAATTCTGTGTGTTTTGTAAAACTAATATGATTGAGACATAAATTAGGTGAATTAGGAAAAATTAAAATCCCCAGTGAGAAAAACTGCCTGCAAAATTAACCCAGGGTTCTGCTTTTGAGTAGATAATTTGATATGGAAATACAATTTTATTTGATTCTAAAGGAGGCATATATATACCATGATTATAAATTTGAAAGGTAAAATCTAATTGAGAGATTGGATTACTAGATAGAAATTTGCTATATAGGGGAAAGTCAGAATGCTAGTTGTGTGTTTCCAGCATTGTCTAGGAAAGAAAGTGCTTGGGTTAGCAAACTGGAATTCCCCAATCCTCATCCCAATGGTAGGGATAGGTAAGTAAATCAAATTGAATCTTGAGGCAGAAATCACTAAGAATAGCTACTGAATTCCCATTTAATAATTTCAGGTTCAACAAGGAAATCTCTGATTATAAAAATTTTTTGTATGTGTTGCCTCTAATAGACACAGAACTTTCTGGTTCTCAAACCTAGCATCCCTGTCTTTACCATATATCTCATTATAAGCTAAAGAATGGACATTCTGATTTATACTTCTATATCTTGTGACTTAATGTACTATAAATTAGCTTCATGGATCCTGATACTATTGGCAAACTGATAGAATAACACATAGTGTCTCCATGGAAAGAACCAAATATAAGTCTAAATGGAAGATTATGTAGGTAACATCATCCATCATTTGCCTTGAATAAAATAACTAGATAATGACAGAGAATATGGGAATGTTTCCTATTTATTGTTTCTTTTTTAAAAATAATGTTTTAGTTGTAGATGGACACAATATCTTTATTTTATTTATTTTTCTGTGGTGCTGAGGATTGTACCCAGTGACTTACTAGGCAAATACTCTAAGATTGAGCCATAAGCACAACCCCTGTTTATTGTTTCTTGATGAAATTTTCTCTATGGTAATGGTTTAGACTTTAGTTTATGACATAATTACCTGAGAATCCCCTCCCTGTTTTTTTTTTTTTTTTTTTTGGATGCTAGGGAATCCAGCCCATGCCCTTGGGCTTGCTAGGCAACTGCTCTAGCCCTAAACCTAAACCCCTAGTCTGGAAATTCTTTTAAATTACAAATTACTAGATCCTACTCCACTAGATCCTACTCCTAGAGATTCTGATACACTTGATGTGGAATGGAGCACCAGAAACGACATTTTTAAAAAAGAGGATATGAGTCTGACCCTGATAAATCTTAAGCAGCACTGTTCTACAGAGAACTTTGCTAATTTAAAATAACTTTATGATTCTCAAAGGTTTCGGTTCACTGCTTGGCAAAATTTCATTGGTTTCTTTCAGGTTTCTGTTAATTGACAGTATTGACAACACCATAATCAGTTTCAGGTGTATGATTGGTCAGGACTGAGTATTCAGATCTTAAGGGGGCAGTGAGAAAGTAGACAGGCCTAGGGGTGAGGGAAGACAAAATGGTTGCCGGCTTCGCCGTGCTATGTGCTTCCTGGGTGAAAAACAGAAAATAAACTCTTCTGAGGAGGTCCTCTCTGTTCATGAGCAAAAGTGAATAGGTAAGTGGTGATGACAAGAGTAGCCCGGGAGACATTATCCCCTTGAGCCCCTACCCTGCCCTCTGCTCTGAGAATAGACTTCCTAATGCTATTACCACCTCACTGCCACTGAGAATGAAATGGTCTAAATAAAAGCAGTGTACTTCCTATGGAAATGCAACTTTATTTTCTTTTTAATTTATTTTTCTGAGATGAGGTTTCACTGTGTTTTACAGGCAGGCCTGGAACTCCTGAGTTTAAATAATCCTCCTGTCTTAGCTTCTGGAAGAGGGAGCTGGGACTACAGTGGAAGTATAACTTTAAGTGCCCTTTTTCCAAGATTCAGATTGCTGTCTCTAAAATGTAAGTGGTATAAACAGACATATTTGAACTTCCTTAGGAAATGAGCAACTATTTTATTGAGGATATGCATTTGGAAGATGGCTAAGGAGATGGGGGAGTGGGAAATAAAAGCAGGGAATTGGCTAAGAGTCATATAGATTAGGTTAGAAACAGTGTGCCACAGAGCTAGGTTTTGAATCCATGAGACTCTATTTACTTGATTTTGTTAACTAGTGTGCCTAAGAATCACCTGAGGGCCAAGTTGAAAATGTAAATTCATGACCTTTCTCCCAGAAATTATGACTTAGTAGACTTTTATGGAATCCAAAATTTATATTTTTAAAAAGTATCCTAGATGACTCTGGTGCAGGTGGTCAGTGGACATTATTTAAGAAACATCTTTTTTTTCCAGAACACTGGTTCACAATCTTTAGGATCTTAGGATTCCTTCACACTATTACAAATTACTAAGGATTGTAAATAGCATTTGCTAATGTGCTAAATAATATCTGATATATAATACCTACTGATATTTATGGTATTAAAAACTAAAACTGATGTTTACCATCATCATCATCATTATTATCATTATTTGGTACTGGGGATTGAACCTAAGAGAGTTTTGCCTCTGAGCTAAGTCCCCAATCCTTTTTTTCTTTTTTCTTTTTTTTTTTTTTTTTTAGCTTTGAGGCAGGGTCTTGCTAAATTGCTGAAGGTTTCCTTAAATTGCTGCAACTGGTCTAGAATTTATAATCCTCCTGATTCAGCCTCCAGTAGAGCTGGGATTACAGGCATGCACCATGCCCAGCTCAACTGAGAAATGTTTAAAATATGTATTAATGAATTTGAAAATATCAAGAATAAACCCATTGCATTTTTTTAAGAAATATTTTTTAGTTTTCGGTGGATACTTTATTTTATTTTTATGTGGTGCTGAGGATCGAACCCAGCGCCCCATGCATGCCAGGTGAGCGCATTACCGCTTGAGCCACATCCCTAGCCCCCCATTGAATGTTAAGTAGATAAAATTGTATTTAAAAAACTACAGCTTACAAATTGAAACTAGTGAGAATATTATTTTATATTCTTAAATTTCCTTAATACCTGACTTCTGCACATAGGCTTATAATGTGATGTTTTAAATGAAGTGTGTGAAGAAAATCAGACCTCATGAATATAATATAGAAAATAAAAGAACCCTGCAGACATCAAAAAAGACTCTTGGAGACCTCAATGGGTCCTGTGACTATACTTTGAGTTCTAACCTTAGAGTAATAGCTGTAATTGTTATCAGGAAGTTCTAAGTTAGTCTGTGTTTGCCATCAGAATTTTGGACACAATAATATGTTTATGGTAGGGAAAATTAGTAGTAGTCATAGTAGTAGTACCAGGTATTAAATACAGGGGTACTTAACCATTGAGCCATATCCCCCCCTTTTTTAAGAGACAGGGTCTCCCTAAATTGCTAAGGCTGGCTTTGAACTAAGGATCCTCCTTCTCAGGCTCCAGAGCTGCTGACTACAGGTGTGCACCACCACACCCAGCTTGCAAAATTATTTTGTAAAAAGTATGAAATATGGTATATTAAGAACTATGTAATGTTTTGAACAACCAACAATAAAATAATTTTAAAAAAAGTATATCACTATTGGTCCAGGCGTGGTGGCATGCCTATAATCTCAGCAACATGGAAGGATGAGGCAGGAGGATGACAAGTTTGAGGGCTATCTGGGCAATTTAGCAAAGGACTGAAAATAAAAAGGGATGAGGTTGTAGCTCAGCAGTAGATTGCCTCCTTGGCTCAATTCCCACTACTGCAACAAATAAGTATAGCTATGGTATCATTCTTGTTAATTTACTTTGTTCATTTGAAAGCATTATAGAAATACAAAATAGGTGTGTAGAAGTTGGGGAAAATTTTTGTTTAAAGAGGCTGGATTTTAGAGCAATCATTTGATTGACTGTGGAGGGGGTTTCAATAGGCAATGAGCAAAGAATAGATTAGGTGAACAATTATAGGTAGAAAAAGTGAGAGCAGGAAGCAGTCTGTAATTATTTATAGTAAATATTTACAATTGAATAAATACCTAACATAGAAAGTTCTCACCCACCTTATAAGGGGGTGATTTGTTTGCCTGAATTAAAAAAAAAAAAAAAAAAAAAAAACTTTTTTCTTGGTCAATACTCTTCCTCAAATTTGGCTACAGTTTTTGTTGTTTCTAGTTTTAGTGTTAATTCTATATCTAAAATTTACTGCCAAGTTATTACAAAGCTTTAGAAAACATTATTGCATTTCTTATTTATCTCTGGTCAAAGTGGTAGCACCTGAAAAGGAATCTGGAAGGAAACACCTTTGGAAAGGTGAGAGGAAAACCAAGAGTGTGTGTTATCCTGGAATCCTATTGAGGTGAGTGGCTCAAGGAGGGAGTGATTCATTCTGTCAGATGATACTGATTATCAAGTTAAGATAATGAGTTGATCCTTATATTTAGTGGATGTGGAAGCCATTAGATAAAATAAATTCCAGTGGAATGGTTGAGATGAAAGCCCCATTGGTATTAGCTAAAGAGAGACAAGGAAAGAAATCAAAAACTCTGTACAAACAGATCTTTCCTGAAGCTTTGCTAAAAAGGGAAGCAGATAAATACATCAATAGAAGAAATTGGGTTGGGAGATGGTTTCTGTGTTTTTTAATTAATAACATATTAGTCTGTCAATTTTTGAGAGCTTCCATAATGAGCAAAATGAACATGGATTTTTCCCTTATATAACCGATAATCTAATAGGGGAAAATGGTATTAAATGGATACACAAAAATTAAATAATTTTAATATGATGAGTAGTAAATAAAGCACAGGGCCCTCTCAGAGTATAATTATCAATCCTGACTTTTTCAAAGACATCAAAAAAGGCTTTTCACTGGGGTTGTGGCTCACTGTAGAGCACTTGCCCCGCTCATATGATGCCAATCCTCAGCACCATATAAAAAATAAATAAACAAAAATAAAGTTAAAGAAAAGGCTTTTATAAATGAATGACTTTCAGATTGTGCTTAGGGAAGGAAATAGTACATGGCCAAAGCCCTAGGTGGAAATAATATGATATATGAGAGATATCAAAAGAAGGTCATTGAGTTTGAAGTACAGGTGAGTGTGGAAAAAGGAAAGGTGGAAAAGGTAAACAGTGACCAAATTATTTAGGTTGCACCCTGTAGATTCAATTAAGGTCTTTGGTTTTTGTGCCATGAACACAGAAATCATTGACTTTATATGTTGGGCACACCAAAAATGAACCAGGCGAAACAGAAAGGTAAAAATTAAAACAGCAAACAGAATGGAAAAGTGAATTGCATGACAAATATTTATAGTGCTATAGGTATGACTTTAGGCCAAGTAGAGTTGTATCTTTGTAATCAATTATTTTGTGATGTTCTAATTTTATTCAGTTTTTAGTAGTTGAGAAAATTCTTTTATTTTGTTCTAATCAGTTATACATGACAGTAGAAAGCTCTTTGATTCATTATACACAAATGGGACAGAATTTTTCACATCTCTGGTTGTACATGAAGCAGAATCACACCATTCGTGAAATCATACATGTACCTAGCTAGGGTAATGATGTCTGTCTCATTCTACTATCTTTTCTATCTTTTTGCCCCCTCCCCCTACCTTTGCCCCATAAAATTTCCTCCATTCATCCCATGCCCCCCACATTATGGATTAGCATCCACTTATCAGAGAAAACATTTGGCCCCTGTTTTGGGGGGATTGGCTTATTTTGTTTAGTATGATATTCTCCAACTCCACCCATTTACCTGCAAATGCCATAATTTTATTCTCTTTTAATGCTGAGTAATATTCCATTGTGTATATATGCGCCATAGTTTCTTTATCCATTCATCTATTGAAGAGCATCTATGTTGGTTCCACAGTTTAGCAATTGTTAATTGTGCTGCTGCTATAAACACTGAAGTGACTATGTCATTGTAGTATGCTATTTTTAAGGAGTGGGCAAGCTGGGTCAAATGATGATTTCATTCCAAGTTTTCTAAGGAATCTTCATACTGTTTCCAGATTGGTTTTACCAAATTTCAGTCCCACCAGCAATGAATGAGTGTGCTTTTCCCCCCACATCCTCGTCAACACTTATTGTTGTTTGTATTCTTGATAACTGCCGTTCTGACTAGAGTGAGATGAAATCTTAGTTTTGATTTGCATTTCTCTAATTACTAGAGATGTTGAACATTTTTTCATATATTTGATGATCATTTGTATATCTTCTGAGAAGTGTCTGTTCAGCTTCTGGGCCCATTTATTGATTGGGTTATTTCTTTTTTGGTGTTAAATTTTTTGAGTTCTTTATATATCTTGGAGATTAGTGCTCTATCTTATGTGTGTGGCAAACTTATTCTTCTAAAATTTAAACCCATAAAGTGATGGGCTTTGCTTGTCTTGTTTAGGGCCAGTGTCTGGCTCAGAGTAGTATCTCAATGAATAGGATCTCAACAAGTAGGATCTCTATGTTTGTCCAGTACATGAATAAATAAGTTTTGTATTATGTACTTTTGCCATGATAAGGAATTTTACATGGAAACATTGGAATTGGTAGCACCAAATAGATTATAAGGTTTTTGCTAGGACTTAAGAAATTGCTTATCAGAACACTTAAGGAATTGCATAAATAATCTGTATGCTCACATTTAGGGCTGTTCAGGGATTAGAGATTAAAATCACCTTTTCCCATAGAGGAAAAGAAGTTAACTAGAGTTGCTGAGTCTAGGCTATATTAAAAAAAATCAGATTCCTGATTTAGGCAACTGAATGTGGAGGTTAGTTTAGTGTTAGTTGTTGGGAGAAAAAGGTTCAGATTAGTCTAGGTGAATGTTCCTGATTATTGCATGACACCTGCTGCTGGCAATGATATAGTAAACAAACAAAAATAATTGATAAACTAGGTCTATATAACATGATGTTGTCAAGTTGGCAAATTCTCTGACTCAGTATATCTGTCAAAACCATGGACACAGCATAGTATTCTGGCAAAAACCAGAATTTTAACCTTTTACATGTTTAGGGATCTGCAATCTAATGAGGCAAAAAAATAGAAATAATAATCTACATATATAAATGACAGAAACATATACAACTGTGTGAAGGAACAAAGATGAGCAGTAAATAATCTATAGTATAAGCAGAAGATATTTTTAGTAGAGCTTATAGATTATTCAGGGTGATTTGGATAGTTTCCAGTTTCTTTTTGCTCATTATAATAACTCTGTTCTTTAAGCATCCCTTTTCTTCTGGGTATGAAGAGAGAAGGGAAAATTTGAATCACTTCATTTTGGGGGTGGGAGTACTGAGGATTGAACTCACGGATACTGGACCACTGAGCCATATCCCCAGCCCTATTTTGTATTTTATTTAGAGACAGTGTCTCATTGAGTTGCTTAGCGCCTTGTTTTTGCTGAGGCTGCCTTTGAACTCACAATCCTCCTGCCTCAGCCTCCTGAGCCACTGGGTTACAGGTGTACACCACCGTGCCTGGTGAATCAGTTCATTTTAACAGCTCTGGTAAGCAGGTTAATTAATGATGGAGTAGAAAATAATAAATAGTTTTGAGTTTTCTGTATATTTCCATTTTCCAAAACTATCCTCATTTTGTAAATGTTAGTTGAATCTAGATTCAAGGCAGTGCAGAAAAACACTAGATTAGGATGGACTCTCATTTTTATTCCTTTCATACAACAGATATTTATGATACATAGATCTGAAAATTCAGGTTTATTTGACAAATTAGCAGAATTCTTGCTTTAAATTGTACCAATTTATAGAAACTGATCATATCAAACAATTTAAATTTTATGAACATTAAACTCTTGTTGTATGGGGGCTCTGACCCAGGAAATAGATTTGGCATCCCAGCAGGGGAAGAAGATGCATTAGGATGGTAGACATGCTTTATTCAGAGGTAATAATAGCCTCTACCCTCCAGCTTCAGTTTTAGCCCCTGATCAGTTCCATTTAGCCACCTATTAGCCCCATGTCTTTTTCATAGGCTCTTTTTATATACAGGCTAAACAAAGAAGGAACAAAACAGGTTACATTATTGGGTGCATGCTCACAAGTTAATGTTTATGACCTTGAGTATATGCTGAATCAAGAGTGTTTATGACCTTGACTAACCATAACAGCTGACTTTTAGCCCTGGTTACACACTAAAAACATAACATAAACTGACAGAATCCTCAGCAAGGAAGCTTAACTATAGCCATTTGGGGCCTGCCCCAACAATGCATCCCTTTAGGATTCCTCACTGTACACTCTGTGCATCTGTGATCCCTTAGCAAGTAGGGCAGAGCCCTGCATCCACAGGCCACAACAACAATACAAACTATAATGACATACAACTAAAAGACAAGCCCCATCACTTATGATTACTAAAAACCATTGCCAATTTCAGCCTATATTGAGATGGCAATAAAAGTCTTTTCTAGCCATGTACAATTGTCCATGGACAGACTGGATTCATTTGTCCAGTAAAACTCACAGGTATTTCAGTGTGTACCTAGCAAGCACCTCTTGTGTAGGTATGTGTCCAGTTCACAATGATGCTGATGAGGACACACCTTTAGATGAAAGGACAAAGCAGTTACAGATATTAGTATAGGTAAATCACATCCATCCAGGAAATGCATACTAGCTTTGTGTCCCTGGAAAGCTCAGTAGCTGCCTGAGGCAGCTTCCCTTGGCAGTTATAGCACACTTGTACAGGTTGGTCTAAAACTTCAGCAGGTTTGGTGTGCACCAGCACCAGGGAACTTATAATTGGCCAAAGGGATATAAAAAATGTGCCCTTTAAAATCTGTGTCCCATCTGTGAGACCTGACCAGGTCACAAGTACCCAGGGGACCATTTACTAGTTGCAAGGAGATCACATTTTCTTCATGGGGCTAACAGGGATACCCAACGAAGGTGAAGAGTCTTTATTGTCCAGGGCCATGTCCAATCCACTGTTCACCTTCTATACAATCAAGTAGGAATAAGCACATTCCCTTGTTACCAAAACCCAGATTTAAGTACAACATTCTTTGTTGTCAGTTGGACCCATATTGGTGCTGCTGTGCAATGCAGCTAACCTTCCATAGGAGCTATTCCTCCTTGCTGGGGATGCTCATTCATGGAAGGTGGGTTCACTGCAATCCTAAGTTTTTGCTTAGGCAGCTCATCATATCTACAATGTGTGTAACCTATGGGTGATATAGGACTGCAGCCTCCATTGACTCTGTAACTCAGTTGCACATTGATTCTCATCCTGAACTGCAAAATGATTTCCTTGGCTGCTTTCTGTTGTGATGGGACATCCATACAAGGACATCAGCACTGTCAGGGCACAAATCATAGCACACTGATTTGCTTGACCACTGGACCAGACAGACAACAAGCCTGTAGCCATATCCACTACCTTCAAGACAAACATAGCTCTTTCTGACTTTAATAAAGGGCTAATATAGTCAACCTGCCATTGTATCAGAGGGAAGCATCCCCACATTATCTGGCCATCTGTGATTCCAAGGTATTTGGGGTGTGGACATTTCTGAGCACAAACCACACATGCCTTGATAGATGCCTCTATCAAGGCGTCCCGTGTTAAAGGAAGACCCCACTGTTTGACTACATTCCACTTAGTTTTCATATCTGCATACTGTAGGTGGCAGAGCAACCAAGCTGCCAAGAGGGTAGGAGGTACCTGCTCTAACCACTGCACCCTAGCTAAAGGATCTGCTTCATCATTCCCTGAACTGGTCAGGTTGCAGTAATATACTCTATATTCATCTATTTCTGGTGGCCTATCTCCCAAAGCTCTTGCCACAGAACTTGCCCATGATACACAGCACAACTGTCAGTACATATTACTATGGGTTTATGCTTCACTTGCTATTACAATTCAGCTCAGCTCCGTGGCTATTTTGTCTTGTACTGGTATCAAATCAAACAGTGTATGTTTCTGACTGCACTGCCACTGCCATCCACACAAGCAGTTGTCCATAGCTGGAGTCATCAGTGTACCAAACACTGAACAGTATAGGTCCCTTACCTGTGAGATATAGGCTTATTTCTGGTTCCCTTATATAGATAACAGTATTAGCACTCCCTGAAGTCTCTTTCTCCTGCTGGCTTATAGCACACTTGGGCTCTCTTGGCTCCTGCCAGCTTCTAGTACTCTGGGCTCTCCTGCCAGCCTCCAGATCAACCAGGCTTTCTTGGCTGGCTGGCACACTTAAGTCATAAGATTGTGTAGGATCTATAACATGTAGCACATCGAGTGTTCTACTCCTGTCAGCTACCAGCACCCCTAAATCTAACAGGCATAACAACAAAGCAACCAGGGCTCTCTTGGCCTCTGTCCAAATTATTTTCCCAAGTCCACCAACTCTGCTTTACGAGTGGAACATGGTGAACTTGATTACCTGGACTGGCCCTGCCAGTGGTTGCCCATCAAAGCCATCAGTTGCTACTGTTTCACTTTCTGCATTACCACTGGACAGGCTTGCAAGTGTTAATCTTCCTTGTTCTCCTTGGACTCCATCAGCACTAATGGGGAGGTGAGTGGGTATTTTCAAAGTCTGGAGATACTCCTCCAGTGACCATATTCTGGCTCTCAAAGTCTCTTCCTTATCTTTTAACTCCCTCATCTTGGCAGTCTGTGGTAAAGCTGCATCAGTTTTTGCTCTCAAAACCGTAAGAAGCATTTATTCCATGGACCCAGCATCTATGTACACAGTTCCTCAAGTCATTTCTCTGCCTCATCTGTACCTCCATTGCTGTCATTGTCCTTGACTGCAGGCTAGTGCCTGGGCTTCACTGCTCATTTCATAGTCTGTTCTGCTGGGTCCATGCTTACCACTGGGCAATCAGAAGTCTTCTCTATGCTCATAGGGAAACCATCCACTAGATCCCAAATCTGCAAAACATCCTGCTTGAGTACCCCAACTGTCATGTGGGAGCTCTGACCCAGGAAACAGATACAGGGACCCGGCAGGTTGAAGAAGACACAAAATGCAAACAAAATAGTAGACATGCTTTATTAAGAAATAGTAATAGCCTCTAGTCTAGCCTCCAGCTTCTGTTTTATCCCCCATCAGTACCATTTACCCACCTATTTCCTAGAGTATTTTTGATAGGCATGTCAAAGAAGACACAAAACGGGTTACATCATTGGGTGCATACTCACAAGTTAATGTTTATGACCTTGAGTATATGCTGAATCAGAGTGTTTCTGTCCCATAACAGCAGATTCCTAGTCCTGGCTCCACTCTAAAATGTAACATAGCCCACCAGAAGCCTGAGCAAAAGAGTCTAAAAATAACCATTTGGGACCTACCCCAACAACTCTCTTATGCTGTTTCCGGGGAGCATTTGACCTGTCACCTGAACATGAGGTGTATAGCTTCAAATAACCATTTTTTTTGGTGCTGTGACTAAAATATCTGACAAAAACAATTGTTGAGGAAAAGTTAATTTGGGGGCCATGCTTTCAGAGGTCTCAGTCCATAGACAGGTGGCTCAATTCCTCAGGACTCAAAGTGAAGCAGAATAACACAGTGGAAGAGTATGGCAGAGGGAAGCAGCTCACATGATGATCAGAGAGCACAAAGACTCCAGCCACCAGATACAAAATATAGACCCCCAAACCATGCCCCCAATACACACCTCCCCCCAATACACGCTACCCACCTTCAGTTACCACTCAGTTGATCTCCATCAAGGGATTAATGCACTGACTGGGTTAAGGCTCTCATAACCAAATAATTTCTTCTCTAAACTTTGTTGCATTGTCTCACACATGAGCTTTTGGGGAATACCTCACATCCAGACCATAACACAGCCACTTTTCCTATTCTAACATTCTTTAATAGTATAGGCTTTAAGTCAGGTTGCTAGAGATCTAATCTTGTCTTTAGCCCCTACTATCTGTCCTTGGACAGATTACTTAACCTTTCTGAAATAGAGTTTCTTTATTTGTCAAACAGGGGAAATAATAGTTAGTACTTCATGCTGGTTTTAAGAATTAAATGAGATAATACACACAGACCCACTTGGAACAGTACCTGTTCATTGTTAAGTGCTGCATAAAGTCTTATTATCTGATTAATGATAATAGTCATAGGAATATCAACTCTTTACATTTTTATAGATTTTTACAAATTTCAAACCATTCCCAAAGAACATTTTATTTGAACTTGGGGGCAGGGAATGGGGTTGTAAAAGAAAATGAGCCTATACCAACTCGATTTTCACAAATGAGAACTGAGACACAGAAAGGTTATATGTTTTGCCTGAGAGCACTCAGCAAGTAAATGGGGCAACTGGGCCTTAACTTTAATGATAATGATCTCTAATGATGATGGCTGCATGAGTGAAGTTAATATAGCTCTGCAGTGAAATTTCTTAAGATCCTTTTCTCCCTTCATTTGGTCATCTCTTTCTTAGAGCTCTTCCTGGAATTGGGAGCTGTTTTTCTCCACTAAGGAATACTGAGTGATCTTGCCATTCAGTTTTTTAAACCAGGCCAGACATGGAAATGTAGTCCCTTTTGATTCCAGCATAATAAAGTATGTTAATACAAACTTGCATAGGTTATGATGCTTTAGATCACTTCCTACTATTATTTCCAGTAGAAATCTCTACTTTAATCATTCTAAAAAATAAGTCTATATATGCTGGCCTTTGAATTTTAATTAAATTTACATACATAGTCATTTCTAATATGAGAAGACATGTGATTCTTGTAAGTTTACCTAGCTTTAATTAATAACTGGTGGTTTTAACTCTTTCATACCAGTATAATCATATGTACACATCACGTATTTTCTGTTCTCCATTTTCAAAAATACGTAAAAAAAACTCATGTATGGGTGACAGGTTTCAGAAGCTAATATTGAGGCATTGATAAATGTAAAACTGAATAAGGTTGTATAATCCATGCATAAATACATGTGTTTTGAACTGTGTTCTTTAGGAAAATAGGAGCTCCCCTGGTACTTCGTTTTCTATGCCCAGGCCTTATCTTTTATGTTTTTAGAAGAGATGACAAGCGTATCTTTGTACAACTAGATCCTACAGAAAAGTTGACAAATTTTTAGTGTAAATCAGTTTGGGTACACTGTGCATTGCCTCAAGGATTATCTCATGGTCTTCAACTATAAAATATATCACTTTAATTTAACATCAAAATGAAAATAAAATTATAAATGAAAGGTACAATTTTATCTTACTTTGAGAGTCACAAGTAATATTCCATTTGCATACTGCTCATGAATTAAATTGATTTTAGATGTTTAGTGTCACCATCTATCCTAGATGGCAACCTATGCTGGGTTCACAAATCTGATTATTCCAATAACTTAAGAAAATGGCAAAGAAAGCACACAAACACACAGAAGTACCTTTTCAAAATCCAGGGATGGCTCTGTGACCTTAGGGGTCCCTGGAAAGAGAGAAAGCCACTGGAATTCTTTATTCTTATATAGGGGACACACAGGGAAAGGTTCCATGGAACATTCTATCCCCCAAAGAGCAAAGGAGTAGGATTACAAAGGAACAGGTGAGTGCAACTCAACCCCACCAGGTAACACCTATTCCTGGAGCCAGGCCTCATTATCCAAGTGGAGGTAAAGCCCAAGTTATTGAAGGGCACAATAATTCTTTAGCATCTCTTGCTTAGGACTTAAGGGTGGTATTTCCAGAGCAGCTCACAATATCTTCCCCCTTCTTTCTTTGAAAAAGTATGTGATGAGTCACTATCTTGAGTTTCCGAATTCTTGTTCTGAAGGCACAACATCCTATGATTTCAATACAAGAGAGGATTAATAGCAAAGAGAACAGTCCAACAATATACCATGCAGAATGTTTTAGCATGTTTCCAGGATTAAAACCATTTACCTCTCGAAGTATATGATCAACTAAAGTGGTAGGATCCAAAAAATCAATCTTACTTTTTTGTATATCTTGTATATGGTGATGTAACTCCAAAAGATCCAAGCTGTTATTATTGTTCTGCCAAATACCCAATAAAAGTTTTTTTAATCTTCTCCCAATCTCATTGGGAAGCATTGTATTTGGCAGCAGTAACACACACATATGTATAATCAGCATGACATTTGAGTCTTTCCTTGAACTTTAAAGCAGAAAGCTCATTACCAATATTTATGACAGTAGCTTCTAAAGCATTTAGCTTAGTTTCAATCCTTTCATCAATATTGATCTGATTATGAAGAGCTTTAGACTTTTTACAGTCAGTACAATTAATCTAGTTACATGGGTGGAATTTCCAGTCCTCACTGCAATACAGATAATAAACATTTAGACGTGTTCTGAGCCACATTATTAAGAAAATCTTCATGCTGAATATTATAAGATATGGCCACCGAAGCTGTGACCATGGAAGCAATAAATGAAACTAAAGCAGCCACTCCAAGTATTATAAGTCCAAAAGCTCGCTTAGGTCTACTCAACTGGGCATGTATTTGTTGTAAGACTTGAAAACCAGCATCAGCATACCATGGCACTGAGATATTAGCTGTCAATAAGACAAAAGAGGGCTGGGGAAGTATCAATGTTCCCTTCCCTCTATTATATCTGGTGATACAATTAGTTAAATTACATTTATTACAGGCTACAAGATATTCATCATCTTATCTTTTAACTTTCACATCTCCAGTAATTAAAACGTAAGGGGATTGAACACACGCTCACAGGCCATAATGAGAACCTTCCTTACAATTTCTGCCTACAAAGTCGGTAAAGGCTTGTCAGTAAAATGTAAAAAATCTGAGAATGCAATCAAATGCCAAACATCTTTCTAGATGCCACCTTCGCTGAAGGTCAAGATGTTACTAACAAAGCCTCCAGGGGTCATGACAGCACCCTCACTAATTGTTTTTTGTCAATCCTAGGAGACCAGTCTAAAATATACTATTTCTATACACCTTATGTTATACTGGAAAGTCATTTGCACATTCCATCCTCTTAGGAAAGGTGACAATTTCTATTGTAGAATGATTAGGTCAATAATACATTGGTGGATATTTTATGTAAATAACTGCCCTGTATAGGAAAAATCTATTTCAACAATCTTTCTATTTTGAAAATTGTCCAGATATATAGTCTTAATTTCTAAGGACCGGCGTGATTGGCTGGCTTAGGTTTCTCACTTGCTGTCCTTTTCTCAAAAGATACTCCCAGACAGCCTGTTTACTATAGTATCAACATATAGGTATAACTCACCATTACAGTCAGTACAATTAATCTAGTTATATGGGTGGACTTTCCAGTCCTCACTGCAATGCACGTAAAATGTGGACCTGAGAGATGGGTCCACAAAAGTCTCTTCATAATTTTTACTTACCTGACAAGCTTGTGAAGCTGCATGGCTGTAAACTCTGCAGCTGGAAATTACCTTCCTGTGCCAGGTTTTTCAGTCATTTTCATGACGACAGCTTTCAACTCTCCTTTGAAATCTGATTTAATTTATTGAATCATGTATAGCAGCAGTAAGACTCTCAATATTACAATTTAAGAAAATTTGTTAAATATTTGTAAGATCTAGTATGTGCATATAGGGTACTGTTTTTCCCCTTTATTTAATAAATTGAATAAAAGGCTGGTATAAGTCATAATATCATCAGCTTTAAGTAATAAACAATTGTACAAATATTTAAATAAGAAAGGATATATTATCTTTAGCTGGTCATAAAACTTGACAAAGGTCATTTAAAGGGACTATGGCAAATAGAACCTTAGTCTTTATTAATTATATGACTTGATTTTGACTTTAATAGAATTACCAAAAAACCGAAAATATAAAAAGTTGTATATAAATTTGTACTTTGAAATTAGCTTTAGATTAACTTAAATAATTATCTTAATTTAGGATGAGGCTAGAGACAGAGTTTTTAAATTAGGAGTGGTGGTCTTTACTAGGGGTATGAGAAAAATGTAGACATCTATCCAAAATAGGAAGCACACATGTTAAATAAGCCTATAGAGGATATTTTGTATTTTACCATTAACAAAGAATGAAATAGAAGAATGAATAATCTTTTTTTACCAATCTATGAAAAACTGTTGTTATTATTATTATTATCAAACTTAGTGTTGACATAAGTATGGGTGGTTAGTGTCTCAAATATTCATTGGTGACAACGAGTCAACAGTATGGTTTAAGACAGTGATCTAATTTAGAATTTTATATGACATTGAGATACCAATGACATTTTTGAGGGATCTATGTCAAAATAATCTTTGTATATAAAAAACAGTTGTATGAATATTCTTAATCATAACTTAATGTAGCAAAATTAGCTCTAATAATTATATATAATTTAAGACTTTTCCAATTTTAAAAAAAGTCAATTTGTGATATAGGCATTGCCTGGTTTTTAATTAAGGTAGAGGATGGGCCTATCACATTTCAAGCTTTTCATTGAGACAAACTACTGTGCCAATGTCTCGGCTTGGCACAGAATCACGAGCCACCACAGCTTTGTAGATTCAAACAGCAATCTTTATTCCCGAACTCACACCGGCCTCCACACACGCTCTGGGAGAATCCACACTTCCTCCGCCCCATTCACCTACTCCACGAGGCTCTTTTCCCATTATCCTTTTTGAACTCAACGGGAACAAGCAGCAGGAACACCCTAATCCCGGCAGCAATAATCTTCAACCTCCAACTTCCCTAAAACCCCTATTGTCTTAAACCGGGAACACCTTAAAACCAAATTATCTTAAACCCGGATACTTCCTAAAACCTGGATCCACCCTGGTCATTGAGCAGGGTCACCTTTCTCAAACACACATGCAAGGTCACAGCAAATTTCCAAGGCAAGTCCATTTAACATGGGGTACGCTGGCAAGGAAATATCGATGCGTCATTCCTACTTGGCAATGGCCCTCAGCACTACTGGCTGTTGAACTGACCCATTTATGGCTGTCTGTCCAATATTTCAGGGGCAACCAATTTTAGTGCTATCCTTCTCAGTGATAAACTGTTGACAGGGGCTGATTCAATGTTTAGAGGCTTCCAAAGCTTATTCTTAAAAAGAGTAAAATTTTTACCTAGCTAGCTTATTTTTCTTGGGGCTATAATTTGCATTTTAATCCCTTTCTGTCTGAGTATTTTTATTTCTTCTATTTGATCTCTGTACACATTGTGGGGTAACAGGTAAATTTGGTTAGGATCATGCCAATTTCTGTAATCCTTTGAAATTAGGTTACCCTCTATAAATTTAGGGTGTTGTGTACTGTTTTTAGAGTCTCTCCATGAAAACAGTAGGGTTTTTGAAAAGGCTTACTAAAATTATCTTTTTTTTGGTAGTTTATCAGATATTTATCTGTTTTGAAGGGTTGTCTATGCTCCAGACAGACTATCAGTTTTGTTGCTATTCTGCATTATGGGGACATGATTAAGATAAATCTCCCCAAAATTATTTTTGGGTGATCTTTTACCTTAAAATTTAGCTGAGTACTAGTATAATATCTTTTTTGGTGAAGTCAGACATTTGACATAAATTTTGAAACACTAAAATACATGTATTTGGGCCTTTTTAAAAATAATCTCTCTGAATGAATTTGTCTTGGTCTATGTCAATTCTGAAAGGTTCCCTTTGCGCTTACTTTCCAGTAGGCAATTTTTAAGGCCTTGTCTCATGAGTGATTGAGGCCCGATTTAATAATATATGAAAATAAGATACATTTTGTTAATAATTGTGATTTCCCAATATATAGACGAACTGATCCATCTTGGTGTTGTATGTAAATGGACAATTTAAAATAAAACTTCAATCCCTTCCTGAGAGAAGTCTCAAAATATCCCTGTATTTTATAATAGTGCCTTTAAATTAGTGTCTCTTAATTGTCTTCAAAAATTATAATTAAGCTTACTTCCCAGAGTAGGAAGTAACATACAAGTCTTACGATAGGTCCAGTGAGAGAATCCCAAGTGATATAAATGAATTTCCAATAAACTTTGTAATTTTCTTGTTTAACACTAACATATGGAAGAATTAGCAGTGGTAATTGGGATCAATTAAATCTTCGTCTTAAAATAGAACTTTCAAAATTGAAACTCAAGGTAGTATTTGAAGACAATTATTGTTTAATCAAGGATGTGTGACTTGGATTCATTAAAAATTAATCCTTGTCTTAAACAGTAAGAATTATTAGGAAACAATGACCTTATTTAATGAAAATAACTCAATGTTACAATAGGTTTTTAATCATGTCAAAATATGGACAAAATCTTGGTTAATATCAGTATAATAAAATCATGGGAAAAGGCCTGAAACATCTTAAAACTGATCATTTATATATTTATAGTCAATCCAGCTACATAGAAGTCTGTCTTTTAGTTACTTTGGCCTTTTATCTCACTGTCTAGATAATCATATAAAGATTCCTTTACTAAGGAAAATCTTTTTACCATCAAATTATTAAATATATAATGGTTCTTTTCTTTTACCCGAAGAAGATTTCTTGTCTTCTCTTATGATTCTCTAAAGTGTGTTTCCTTATTATTTCTACAATTTTCTTTTGAAGCATCTTTTTTTTCCTTCTAGAATTCCTTCTAGGCTATATTTGGAATAATTCCTGAAAATCTCAGAATCTAAATGATAATTATTTTTTTTAACAAGAGGAGATACTTTAAATGAAATGGCTTTTTGACATCTCTGTTTATAAAATTATATCTGTATTTTATAGTAAATTACATTTATCTCAAGCATTTTTAAGTATAAAAGGCAGAATATCATATAAATGCATGTATAAAAGGTATAAAATGTGTTTTCTATTGAAAAATGATTGGAAGCAAATAGACACATTAATTAAACAAATAGACATATATTCTAATTTTCCTATGGAATAAAGAGTATAGACTATCTAAATAACTGGAAAAATATGTATGATAAATAAAAGGCATAGTTTATAATTATCTTATGAAATCCTGGTTCTTAAAACATTTGGATCCATTTTAACTTATTTTTAACTACGAGTGCACTGTTACATGTGATGTCACATGATATAGTTGAAATAAGATACTTACATATATTTTATGTATTTTTTGTAATTACATAGTTAGAATTGAAAAAGAAGGATTTCTTGGTTATCATGGGAACATTGTGAGAAATTTGTCTCCGGTTGCTATCTTTGTTCCTGTGATAAGCAAAATGCATCCTCACAATGAGAAAAATAAAACAAAAGCAAGCATATGTATTATTTCTACAATTTTCTTTAATAATATAGCCATAAAAAATTTCTAAGGGAACCTGTCAAGGGATAAAAATCAGATTATTTAACTTTAAGAACACGTTAGGATTAGGGCAGCAAAGTAGGTGCCTATTGAACCATATTTTGCCTGAAAAAGAAATCTTTCATTAATACTGACAAGTGGACATTTTTAAGTAACATGCAGGCTCTGCAGCTCCATTCGCTAGCCTACATAAGACAGAAAGTACCTTAGTAATTGGGAGGCAGGCCCAGAAGCCCTGCTTGACTCACAGTGGAAGGACCAATGGGAAGCCTGTGAAAAATGCAGGAGGTGGGACTTATCCACCATGTTGCCCTGGCCATGTAGCTGAAAAATTCTTCTGAGTTCTCTGTAGCCCAAATCTGAAATTTTGGGATTTTTATTTTGTGCATTGTTTGTTCTGACCCTAGCAGTCCTGGTTGTATTTCACCACACTAGGCAACATGTGCCCATAGCCTTGCATCATTCACATTGTGTTCCCTGAGAGCAGTTGCCTTAGTAACCTGGGAAGTCTGGAGTTTGTTGCATTTGTGCTGAAGGTAACAAAGGCCTCCCTTTGGTTGTCTTTGTTTTTGCCTGTCCCGTGGCCACATTTGATTGCCATTGTGAAAGTTCCTGGCCCAGGGCTGATCCAGCCTTCAGCCATGGTTTGAACCTGTGCCCCTCGCTTGTGTCCATCCCACTGGAGCAGGGCTTGGACCCAGGGAGAAGGTGCATCATGGCTGCACCCTGGGGGAAAGCAGTGAAAGCCAAGAACCAGAGTTTTCCAGTTGGTCTCACTCCATGGAATCTGACCGACTTTCCCAGCCTGGGCTTTCTCTGCTGACCACATCACATACATAGGCATTTTGTCAGTTGCCCTGGGGCCGTACAGCTGCCTGCTGGGCTGTCTAAAGTGGGGTCACAAACCAGCAACTTGTCCCTTCTCTGCCAGCAACTCCATTGGAAAGCCACGTGTTGCTCCCAAAACTTCCCCAGGTTTGGATTTTGCCTGATCTATTTGTGTTTTACAGCTTGGAATCCCTCTGGGCCAGCCCTGAAAGGTGAGTGACTCAACTGAGATGGAGATTCAACCAAGAGACTTTATTGGGGGGCTGCCCAAAGGAGGGGCATAGGGCAGAGAGAGAGAGGAGAGAAGGAGGGCAGAGAGAGAGAGAGCTTGCAAGCTTGGGCTTAAGAAGGGTTACATAGGCGATGTGTCAGGTGCTGATTGGTGGGGTGACTCAGGAACATGAGCAGACACGGCATCCCATGGCAATTGGTCAAGAAAACCTTTGTATTTGGTACCTTCAGAGAGGAGGAGGAGGGGTAAGGGATTCCATGATGTTCTTGTGAGAAGGGGGAGTCTCCCAAACACCCAACATTCCTCCCTTTTTGTTTTTGTGTTGGGAGCAGGGCAATGAGATTGTTTGTCTACTTCCTGCTGGAGAGGGATGTGACGGGTGTGAAGGAACGGAGGGATGGTCAGGGTGCAGGGACAAGAGAAGCATAGCTGTAAAGGCCAGGGCACTGAAGATGTGAATTTCCTTGGGGCCAAAATCAATGAAAGTTCCTCGAAGCCATAGGTCTTGGATAGTCTCGATCCAATCCTTGTCCCTGAAAAGGGGGGAGTCAGCCAGCTGTCCTGTCGGAGGGCCTCCGCGAACTCCGCGAACCAGGTGTGCCACTTAATGAGCCTAAGAACACCAAAAATACCCGAAGGCAAGGAGAAGAAGAGGGAAGAGGAGACAGCACATTAGCTTCTGGCTGGAGGCCCAGTGAGAGGGACTGGCTAAGAAAAGACCAGCGGTCAGGAGAAGGCACATGAAAGTGAATGGGCCTAGAAACCCTGGGTGACAGGCTAGTGAAGTTCCCGCAGTCATGTTTCCATTTTGTAGCTCCATATCCACGATGGTGAAGTTCTGTCAGCTGTTGGTGAGGCCTTCACATAAGGGACAGGTGTCCTCCAAAGTAGCAAGTAGCTGGAAATCCCTGAGGAGAAGTTTGTTAAAGGTCTGATTAGATATTTTGCCTGTTTGATTCTGCAGGAATTTATGATATATGGTAGAAAGGTACAAAACAAGAAAATCCCCGTTATTGGGGCAATCTGGGATGTCTGACGAAGCAGACGAAGTAGGTGTGAGGGAAGTGGATACCAGGAGGGTGGCAAAGAGAAGGGTGGAACTAGAGTGAGGCATGTTGTTGTGAGGGTTTCTCGGGTTGAGTAAGGTCCTCCTTGGGAAGGGGGAAGGAACCCTTAGGCATGAGATGTGGAGCTTTAAAGGATAGAAAGACAGCCCTTCTTGTCCTGGAAAGGGAGGTAGTAACAAGCCATGTTATTTCAGCCTCACTGTACAGAGTTAATTGAGGAAGCAAAGTGGAAGGAACACAAAAAGCAAAGGGCATGTTGAAGGTTAGATTTTTGTTAGGTACCATTGCACCAGAAAAAGAACCCTGGCGGAGCAAAGGTTGGGGAAGAAATTTGAATGATCTGGTCACAGGGTGCTGAACCAGAGGCAGTGTAGCAGCAAGGGAAATTTCCTGATGAGTTACAAAAAAGAAGTACTTCCTCAATGGGAATTGCAGTTAACAGAGTAGGATCCAAACTTGTGCAGAGGAAACAGTCTGAAATGTTATTAACTTTGGATAAATTGAGAAGCTGAAGGCCCTGATGTATTAGCGCCATCCATGAGAAAGGGTCAGCTTTGTTGGAGTTTTTTCTAGGAAGCATTTCTTGCATGAATTATAAGGGTGCCCACCATAAGTATCAGGCCAGCACTTACAGGATTCCTCAGTTGGGTCTGTTATGAAGCACTGCATTGCTGCACACAGGTGGGACGAGGTGGCCTGGTTGAGTCTAGTTATGTTAGGGATGACTGCCCGATTGCAGCCAGTGGAAGGGCAATCACCTTGACCCATGAACTTAGAGCTGGTGGTACCATCCTGCTGCCATGTCACTTAGATGTAGAAGTGCCATTTGTGGGTTGGGATAGAAGCTTGAGAGAGATTAATGATTAATACAAGGAGGAGAGGGTTGGTGAGAAACCTTGAGTAAGTGAGATGGCATCAGTTACTGGTTGTGTTGGGCCAGAGGTAATGGATGGTGCAGGAAGACACCTGTCTGTGTGTTCTCTTAGGAGTTTGTGTAGACGTGTGAGATGGGGCAGGTAGGACACAAATGGAGGAGTAGTAACTGGAAAGCTTTGGTTGATTAAGACAGGGTGCCCATGGAGTAGCTCAAAGGGGCTATGGCTCTAGGGGCTACCAGAACAGCCTGAGTTCAATGGCATGTTTAGTGAGATGATCCTTGAGAATGCCATTAGCCCTCTCAACCTTACCCAAGGATTGGGGTAGGTGGGGGATGTGGAGCCTCCAAGTGATATTGAGGCCTTTGGAGTCTAGTTGAACAACCTGAGAAATAAAGGCTGGACTGTTGTCTGACTGGATGGAGGCCGGAAGTCCAAACCTGGGAATGATCTGCTCAATGAGGATAGAGGCAATGGTGTCAGCAGTTTACCATGAGGTAAGGAAGGCTTCTATCCAACTGTAAGAGAGTGCTATCCCCCAACTCATAAGCAGTTAGATCCTGTGTCAAGGCTTGTCTCTGAAGCCTTGGGGTAGGACTGTCCATGTCAACTGTTGAGACCTAAAGGATGTAGGGTCTTCCCATGTGAAGCAAAGGGGTAATAAGAGTCAGGATGGAGGGCACTGTAAATAAGGCATCTTTAAGATCCAAGACAGTAAAGTGAGTGGTCGAAGGGGGAATATGAGAAAGAAGAGTAAGGGTTGGGAACCACCGGGTGGCTGGGAATAAGTGCCTCATTAATGATTCGTAGGTCTTGTACAAGGTGGTACTGTCCATTAGGTTTCTTTATGGCCAAAATGGGAATGTTGAAAGGGGGAGTGGGTAGGTCTTATTAAGCCCTTGCACCATAGGTCCTTAATAATGGGCTGTAGGCCCTGAAGACTGCTAGTTGGAAGAGAGTATTGAGGTTGACAAGGAAAATGCTGAGGGTCCTTAAGATGAATTCTGACAGGGACACAGTGAGCCAGAGAGGGGGTGGAAGTGTCCCAAACTTGAGCGTTTATCTCCGGAGGGAGAGAAGGAGGGAAGCCTGTGGACATGTGGGTTGCTTCTCCAAGGATGAGGATAAAAAAAAGGCTGGGATGGAATGTGATGGAGGCATGGAATTTGGCTCAGATATCCCTTCCCAATAGGGGAATGGGGCATTGGGGCATTACCAAAAAACTGGTGGGAGAAAGAATAGTGGTCAAACCTACAAGAAAGCATGGTGGTTTTAAGGGGAAGAATTATTTGTCCCCCTACCCCGACAATGGGGGAACAGGATGGAATAGTGGGTCCCCAAAACTCCCTCAAAACTGAATAAGTAGCCCCTGTGTCTAAAAGGAAGTTAATTGGACGTCCATCCACCATAATAGTGACCCTGGGCTCCTGAAAGGTGATGGTGGTTATCAGGGAGGGAGTCCGTCCCAAGGCCCTTTCAGTCATCTGTTGCCATCCCCAAAAGATCCAGTTCTGGGCTTGGGGAAGAACCGGCTTCCCTTCAGGGGCCGGGGCAATCCATGGCCCAGTGACCCCTTAATTGGCATTTAGGGCCTGGACACATGGGTGGCGTGGGATTCTGGCACACTCATGCCCAGTGTACCTCTGTCCCACACTTAATACAGGGCCCAGGATCCATCTTTGGTGGTGGGCATTTGGCTGGAAACGAAGGGGCCCATGGGGTAGGTCCCCATAGAGCCTGTGCCAGCATCTGGCTTTTTTTTTGTTTTCTGGCCTTCTCATCCCAGTTGTGGTTCACCTTAAAGGCTGTGGCCAGGACTTAAGTCTGAGGGGTCAAGGGTCCCTGTTCCAGTTTTGTAAGTTTCCCCGGAATGTCAGGGTAGCTCTGGGAGAAGAAGTAGGTTATTAGGAGCTGTCTCCTATCGAGGGTCTCAGGGTCTAAATTAGTTTGTTTCTGGAGAGCCTTAGTCAGTTTATCTAGGAAGGTGGAAGGGTTCTCTTTTTTATCCAGAATGATTTCTTGGAGTTTTTCAAAATTTACTGCCTTCTGAGCTGCCTTTCTGAGTCTGCCAACTAGGCAGGTGGAAAGTTGGTCCCTCAGGCCTAATCCTTTGGCAGTATTGTGGTCCCAATTAGGGTCTTGATCAGGAACTGCCTGGGGGCCTAGAGGGTGGGCCTGGATGGTTTGATGGACCTCATCAGCATAATTACAGGTTTGTTCCCAGAACAGCCTGCTTCCTCTGGGAGAAGGGTATTGGCCAGGATCATGTAAATGTCATGAAAAGTGAGACTATGGGCTTGGAGTAAGTACTGAAACTCCTTTGTGTATGAGGCAGAGTTGGTGGTGTAGGAACCAAGCGTTTTTCAATTGTGAAAGGTCTGCCATGGAGAAGGGCACGAGGACCCTAACAATCCCTTCCCTTCTGCCCCAGCAACCTCTCTCAAAGGAGCCATAATTGAGGTAGGGTGTGGCGGGAAAGACTGTGCCCTGAATGGGTGAAGGGAGGACTGAAGGAGGAGCCAGAGGGGCAGGGGCTGGGACTGGCTGGGGAAGAGGAGAGTAGGGGGAGGATTTTGTGCGAGGATGAGGTGGTGGCTTGTTGGCTGGATTGAAATCCCTGGATGAGGAGGCAGAAAGAGAGGAGGATTTATAAGCCAAGAGAACATGTTTTGGGTTGCAAAAGGTATAGAATGTCAGACTCGAGCAAAGGAGGAAGAAAGCCTGAGTATATAAAATCTCTGCCCATTTTTTTCCACAATAATTGTAGAGATCCCACAAAATGGCGGGGTCTAAAGACCCATAAGGAGGCCAGTGGTTTTGGTTATCTAAAGGATAATTGGGCCAATCCTGAGTAGAGAATTTTATCAGTTTCTTGGGATTGATCTCCATGGTTAGGCCGAGGGGGTCCAAATTGTTGAGGAGGCATTGAGAGGGGAGTTGGCCGGCAGAGAGGAGCACCCCCCCTTGGGGCTGTGAGGAAGGGTATGATATGTTGACTGGAGAGGCATCCCGCTGGAGCCGAATATCAGAAGGAGACCTCAGGCTGAGAATATAGTCGTCACTGAAAATCCTCTGGTGAGGTGCTCTCCTGGAGGGCCCTGGGAGCTATGGGTCACCTGGCACCAGGGTTTCCGATGGAGAGGGGGAAAGAGGAGACCCATGCTCGAGGAAGGGGTGGGGGTTGCCAGTTCTCAAGCCAGCCGAGGCCTGTTGGGAGGGGAAGACTCCAAGAGGACCACTGCGATGGTGAAGGTCTGGATGAGGTGTATTCCTTCCCGTGAGACACCACAGGGGCTGCCAGACAATCAATGGCCAGTTCCCTGTTACCTGTTACTGTTCCTTGGTGGGTTTAGGAGTCCTGAGAGGGGGACTCACCAATTTGTAGACTGATGTTGGATGCGAAGTAGGTGATCAAGAAGATGGGCGCAGGTTGGTCTCCGTCCAGGTGGTGATCTCCAGTGGGATGGGGATCCTGTTTAAAAGCAGGGGAGTCCCATCCGTGTCAGAGCACCAATGAAAGGAGATTCAACCAAGAGATTTTACTGGGGGGCTGACCAAAAGAGGGGCACAGAGAGAGGAGAGGAGGAGGGCAGACAGAGAGACAGAGAGCTTGCAAGCTTGGGCTTAAGAAGGGTTACATAGGTGACATAGCATGTGCTGATTGGCTGGGTGACTCAGGAACGGTGAGCAGACACTGTGTCCCATGGCGATTGGTCAAGAAAACCTTTGAATTTGGTGCCAATCAGAGAGGAGGGGGAGGGGTAAGGGATTCCATGATGTTCTCACGAGAAGGGGGAATCTCCCACTCACCCAACAAGCCCCACATAGGGGCTCTTGGGGATGTACCGCCAGAACTCCAAATTGATGGTGGGCTGGATGGCGGCCCTGATTGTGTTTCTGTAGGCCACCATCCTGTGCCTTGTTACTGCCTGCTCTGTGAGCCCTGGGCCCCCGGAGGCCTGGGCACCAGTAGTGGCATCCTTGTCTCTATGAAGCATTGTTGTGGCTACGTCAGCATCACGTCGCTCCCTGTGGCATTGCATTGGGCTCTCAGCATTGGCTCCTCTGCTTGTACCTCTCCATTGCAAATCTGCTTGCTATCACACACAGGTATCCTGCCAATCCCTTTGGGGCTGCAGAGTCCCTGGGGGCAGCAATTGGACTCCAACCTCTGTGAATTGTGCCAATGTTAATGTTCTCCAAATGGTGGGGAGGCACATAGCTATGAGTGATTCTTGTCTACTGTAGCTCCTCCTCATACCATGTGGGCACCCGAAAAACAAAAATAAAATTTTTAAATCCCCAAAATGGACCCCAGTGGCAGATGCTGGTGCCAGCGGGCCTCAGGACAGCCTGCATTTGATTAGACCAGACCCTAAAAGGGGCAGAACTAGCCAGTGGCTCCACAGGGAACGGTGGCCAGTGCCCTGCATCCTCCCCAGAACAGCTGGGCCATAGCTCACCCAATTTGAATACTTGGTAAAGATGTAGAGAGAGGCTCACCAGATCCACTACCTCAATTTAAATTGCCCAAACAATTCCAGAAAGTAATAATTAAAACAAAAAAACACCTGACTTTTTTAGAAGCAGGAAACTTCTGGAAATTTAACATCCCATAGTGAAAACAATTTTATCCTCTCTTTCTTCATTCTCTAAATATTAATTCCCAGTATATAAATCTAAAAATTCTTATCTAAAACATTTCAAAATATTAAAAAAATCCACATTAGTTTCACAATAAATCATAAAAGCATGCTTATGAGCGAGGGCTATACTTTTAAATGTATACATTTTATCAACTACCTTAAAAAAATCCCAGTGGGGCCTCCATTTATTGCCATCTATCCTAACTGGTGACCTAAGCTGGGTTCACAAATCTGACCATTCCAATAACTTAAGAAAATAGTGAAGAAATTAAAGGCATAAAAATAGGAAAAGAAGACCTTAAAATATCACTATTTGCAGATGACATGATTCTATACCTAGAAGACCCAAAAGGGTCTACAAAAAAACTACTAGAACTAATAAATGAATTCAGCAAAGTGGCAGGATATAAAATCGACACGCATAAATCAAAGGCATTCCTGTATATCAGCCACAAAACTTCTGAAACGGAAATGAGGAAAAACACTCCATTCACAGTATCCTCAAAAAAAAAAAAAAATAAAATACATGGGAATCAACCTAACAAATAGGTGAAAGTTTTATACAATGAAAACTACAGAACCCTAAAGAGAGAAGTAGAAGAAGATCTTAGAAGATGGAAAAATATACCCTGTTCATGGATAGGCAGAACTAACATCATCAAAATGGCGATATTACCAAAAGTTCTCTACAGGTTTAATGCAATGCCAATCAAAATCCCAATGGCATTTCTTGTAGAAATAGAGAAAGCAATCATGAAATTCATATGGAAAAATAAAAGACCCAGAATAGCAAAAGCAATTCTAAGCAGGAAGTGTGAATCAGGCGGTATAGCGATACCAGATTTCAAACTATATTACAGAGCAATAGTAACAAAAACAGCATGGTACTGGTACCAAAACAGGCGGGTGGACCAATGGTACAGAATAGAGGACACAGAGACTAACCCACAATGTTACAACTATCTTATATTTGATAAAGGGGCTAAAGGCATGCAATGGAGGAAGGATAGCATCTTCAACAAATGGTGCTGGGAAAACTGGAAAGCCATATGCAACAAAATGAAACTGAATCCCCTCCTCTCGCCATGCAAAAAAGTTAACTCAAAATGGATCAAGGAGCTTGATATCAAATCAGAGACTCTCCGTCTGATAGAAGAAAAAGTTGGCTCCGATCTACATATTGTGGGGTCAGGCTCCAAATTCCTTAATAGGACACCCATAGCACAAGAGTTAATAACAAGAATCAACAAATGGGACTTACTTAAACTAAAAAGATTTTTCTCAGCAAGAGAAACAATAAAAGAGGTAAATAGGGAGCCTACATCCTGGAAACAAATTTTTACTTCTGACACTTCAGATAGAGCCCTAATATCCAGAGTATACAAAGAACTCAAAAAATTAGACAATAAGACAACAAATAACCCAATCAACAAATGGGCCAAGGACCTGAACAGACACTTCTCAGAGGAGGACATACAATCAATCAACAAGTACATGAAAAAATGCTCTCCATCTCTAGCAGTCAGAGAAATGCAAATCAAAACCATCCTAAGATACCATCTCACTCCAGTAAGATTGGCAGCCATTATGAAGTCAAACAACAACAAGTGCTGGCGAGGATGTGGGGAAAAGGGTACTCTTGTACATTGCTGGTGGGACTGCAAATTGGTGCGGACAATTTGGAAAGCAGTATGGAGATTCCTGGGAAAGCTGGGAATGGAACCAGCATTTGACCCAGCTGTTGCCCTTCTCAGACTATTCCCTGAAGACCTTAAAAGAGCATACTACAGGGATACTGCCACATCGATGTTCATAGCAGCACAATTCACAATAGCTAGACTGTGGAACCAACCCAGATGCCCTTCAATAGATGAATGGATAAAAAAAAAATGGCATTTATACACCAGGGAGTATTACGCAGCACTAAAAAATGACAAAATCATGGAATTTGCAGGGAAATGGATGGCACTAGAGCAGATTATGCTTAGTGAAGCTAGCCAATCCCTAAAAAACAAATACCAAATATCTTCTTTGATATAATGAGAGCAACTAAGAACAGAGCTGGGAGGAAGACCAGGAAGAAAAGATTAACATTAAACAGAGACATGAGGTGGGAGGGAAAGGGAGAGAAAAGGGAAATTGCATGGAAATGGAGGGAGACCCTCATTGTTATACAAAATTACATATAAGAGGTTGTGAGGGGAATGGGAAAATAAACAAGGAGAGAAATGAAATACAGTAGATGGGGTAGAGAGAGAAGATGGGAGGGGAGGAGAGGGGGGATAGTAGAGGATAGGAAAGGTAGCAGAATACAACAGTCACCTGTATGGCATTATGTAAAAATGTGGATGTGTAACCGATGTGATTCTGCAATCTGTATTCGGGGTAAAAATGGGAGTTCATAACCCACTTGAATCTAATGTATGAAATATGATATGTCAAGAGCTTTGTAATGTTTTGAACAACCAATAAAAAAAGAAAAAATAATAAAAAAATAATAAAATTCATTAGATAATCCAAATCTCTGCTGAGGCCAACATTTTATAACTTAGAGTTAGAATTATTTATCCTTATTTTAATCTAAAGATACCAAGAGATTGGGTTGAATCTTTACCTATCTTATTAAGTGGCTTATAGGTACTTTTCTGAATAAATCTTAGAGATAAAAAAAAAGTGCAGCAGTGTCAGAGTCCCTGCAGGCAGCCCTTGAGACATTGAAGCATGGGGATATGAGGAGGAATCTGAAGCTTCAGTGGAGACACCTGAGATTCAGAAGTGTGGGACATAGTCCTAGGAAAGCTGCAGGAATTGACCAGAGACAAGCGAACAGAAAGGCCACTTGGGCTGCAACCAATAAGGCCACAGGGTTGGATCTACACAAGCCCTTCAGAGAGAACATTAGGATGCAATGTGCTCCTGATGCTGGACACAGAACTACAGTACTTGTTTGCCCAGCTGGATTTCAGTCTTGCTTTGGTTCAATCCCTTCTTTCTTTGCCCCTATTTTTGTGAATGGAAATGTTCACTCTGTACTTTTATATACTGAACACTTGCAAATTACTTTTGATTTTTATAGGAGGTGAGAATGGGAGATTGCCCCGAGTCTCAGAGAAGTCATTGTACTTGAGCTTTTGGGCAATCCTGGAACTATTGAGATTATGGGGACTCCTGGATATATATACTGCATTGTTAGATGGTCATGGGCTTTGGGGGGCCAAGGATGAAATGTTATGGTTTGGATGTGAGGTGTCCCCCAAAAGCTCATGTGTGAGACAATGCAAGAAGGTTTAGAGAAATGTTTGGTTATGACAGCCTTAATCCAATCAGTGCATTCATCCATTGATGAGGAACAACTGAGTGGTAACTGAAGGTGGGTAGGGTGTGGCTGGAAGAGGTGTGTATTGGGGGCATGGTTTGGGGGTTTATATTTTGTATATGGTGATGAAAGTCTTTTTCTCTGCTTTCTGATCATCACGTGAGCTACTTCCTTCTGCTATACTCTTCCACCACATTGTTCTGCCTCACCTCAAGCCCTGAGGAATTGAGCCAACTGTCTGTGGACTGAGACCTCTCAAACCATGATCCCTCAAATAATCTTTTCCTCCTCTACAATTGTTCTGGTCAGATCTTTTATTTACAGTAGTAAAAATGCTGACTAAAACACTCCCCTCAACTGTGGTAGCTTCTCAGAGTATCATTTTGATGAGCAATGACCACTTATTTTTTAGCATGTTCTTAAATTTGAGTTTTACTGATGTGTTTATTATAGTTAGGCCTATATTTTAAGTTCTTAGGAAGAACACATAGGTAAAGTATCATTCTTATCACATATCTAGGATACGTACCACTAATGTGACTTATCAATAATATTGTTATCTAAGATAATATGTCTTTTTTTATTCACTGTAAGTTTACACCTCTTCCCTTTCCACAAAGTACTCTTTTGGGAGGAAGTCACTATGTGTAGGCTACACCTAAGAATGGGGAGTTATGTTCTAGTTACTGAATGGAATATTATCTACATATATTATTTGGAATTCCTCTGTACAGAAGACTAACCTTTTCATCTCATTAATTAATCCAGTCTTTTTTTATATCACTATGGATTTACCACTATTGACTTTATCTTTTGGGTAAATATTACTTTATTTTGTTGCTAAAATCGTTCTACCTTTGGCCATTGGGAGTTCTTTTAGTTGGCACCCTTTGACATATCATCATCATTTCTTTTTAAGCACTTCTTCATTTTCTGGCTCTCAAGAGATACTCCAGGATCATTTTGTGTATGTCCTACACTGACCCTAGAGTAAGCCATTTCTATGAAGATTTCTTGTTCCTTTTAGTGTAGAACAAATTTAGAAAAGAATACCAGGGCAGTGGAAGTGTTCATTGCTTTTTGGGTACTATTTCTTTAGTATGAAATGCTTTTAATTCAGTCGCAAATTAAGTTTGAACTAAATATCTGGGACTACAGATATGAATTATTTATAGATAGTATACAGGGAACACTTTGTTGACTAATATGAAATACCTAGGTGACATGACTGACTTGTTATCAACAGAAGTCATGTTGTGTTTATTTCTCAACTTGTAGGAATGGATCTTTGCTACATACAGTTTTTACATTGTTTGAAAAGACCAGAAGTATAATCTAAATAAAAGAGCAAAGGCTTTCAGAAGAACTAAATTCATAAGCTTTGTACATTTAGCATTGTCATAACTAAGAAGTTTTAAAAAAAGTAACAATGTTGTCTATAGCATCAGTGTCAAGGTTTAAGGAAATCTATAGAAAACCAATACATATATAAGTACCAAATTCAATTAAGAATTTGTCAAGAAGGTACTTATTTCATTAGTGCATTTGATATGTTTTCGACACTCACTGTCATCTTTCTTTTTCTCTTCCTTAACAACTGACTTTTCTCTAGAATATTGTTTTCAGAAATGGTGAGGCTTGGCTCTCTGCATGATATAACCAAAATTTCCTAGAGTCCTGGAAATCCCAATCCCTTTATTCAAGGGGTCATCTTACGTAAGCCAAAGCTAATTGAATACTAATTTCTTACCATCTGTGTGATAAGACTACCACTATAAAAATAAACCTTAAAAATAAAGTTTGTCCCAGATACTCTGCCCATTGTCCCAGCTTCTATTTAACAAAAATAAACTTTGTAGAAGTTCCTTACAAGATCCCCAAACCACAAAACTTGTTAAATCAATGTTGTTGAGTACTGAACTGTTGGAAGTCACTCTGGAAATACACGCCCTTAAGTCCTGAGCAAGAGATACTGAACAATTATTGTACCCTGAAATAACATGGGCTTGGATAATGAGATATGGCTCTAGGAGTAGGTGTTACTACTCCTAGAGCCATATCTCAACCGGTGGGGTTGAGTTATACTCATCTATTCCTTTGTAATTCTACCCCTTTGAACTTTTGGGGATAGAATGTTCCATGGAACCTTCCCATGTGTGTCTTATATATAAAAATAAAGAATTCCAGAGGTTCTCTCTCTTTCCAGGAACACCTAAGGTCACAGAGCCATCCCCGGATTTTGAAAAGGTACTTCTGTGTGTTTGCGTGATTTCTTCACTATTTTCTTAAGTTATTGGAATGGTCAGATTTGTGAACCCAGCTTAGGTCACCAGTTAGGATAGATGGCAATAAATGGAGGCCCCACTGGGATTTTTTTAAGGTAGTTGATAAAATGTATACATTTAAAAGTATAGCCCTCGCTCATAAGCATGCTTTTATGATTTATTGTGAAACTAATGTGGATTTTTTTAATATTTTGAAATGTTTTAGATAAGAATTTTTAGATTTATATACTGGGAATTAATATTTAGAGAATGAAGAAAGAGAGGATAAAATTGTTTTCACTATGGGATGTTAAATTTCCAGAAGTTTCCTGCTTCTAAAAAAGTCAGGTGTTTTTTTGTTTTAATTATTACTTTCTGGAATTGTTTGGGCAATTTAAATTGAGGTAGTGGATCTGGTGAGCCTCTCTCTACATCTTTACCAAGTATTCAAATTGGGTGAGCTATGGCCCAGCTGTTCTGGGGAGGATGCAGGGCACTGGCCACCGTTCCCTGTGGAGCCACTGGCTAGTTCTGCCCCTTTTAGGGTCTGGTCTAATCAAATGCAGGCTGTCCTGAGGCCCGCTGGCACCAGCATCTGCCACTGGGGTCCATTTTGGGGATTTAAAAATTTTATTTTTGTTTTTCGGGTGCCCACATGGTATGAGGAGGAGCTACAGTAGACAAGAATCACTCATAGCTATGTGCCTCCCCACCATTTGGAGAACATTAACATTGGCACAATTCACAGAGGTTGGAGTCCAATTGCTGCCCCCAGGGACTCTGCAGCCCCAAAGGGATTGGCAGGATACCTGTGTGTGATAGCAAGCAGATTTGCAATGGAGAGGTACAAGCAGAGGAGCCAATGCTGAGAGCCCAATGCAATGCCACAGGGAGCGACGTGATGCTGACGTAGCCACAACAATGCTTCATAGAGACAAGGATGCCACTACTGGTGCCCAGGCCTCCGGGGGCCCAGGGCTCACAGAGCAGGCAGTAACAAGGCACAGGATGGTGGCCTACAGAAACACAATCAGGGCCGCCATCCAGCCCACCATCAATTTGGAGTTCTGGCGGTACATCCCCAAGAGCCCCTATGTGGGGCTTGTTGGGTGAGTGGGAGATTCCCCCTTCTCGTGAGAACATCATGGAATCCCTTACCCCTCCCCCTCCTCTCTGATTGGCACCAAATTCAAAGGTTTTCTTGACCAATCGCCATGGGACACAGTGTCTGCTCACCGTTCCTGAGTCACCCAGCCAATCAGCACATGCTATGTCACCTATGTAACCCTTCTTAAGCCCAAGCTTGCAAGCTCTCTGTCTCTCTGTCTGCCCTCCTCCTCTCCTCTCTCTGTGCCCCTCTTTTGGTCAGCCCCCCAGTAAAATCTCTTGGTTGAATCTCCTTTCATTGGTGCTCTGACACGGATGGGACTCCCCTGCTTTTAAACAGGATCCCCATCCCACTGGAGATCACCACCTGGACGGAGACCAACCTGCGCCCATCTTCTTGATCACCTACTTCGCATCCAACATCAGTCTACAAATTGGTGAGTCCCCCTCTCAGGACTCCTAAACCCACCAAGGAACAGTAACAGGTAACAGGGAACTGGCCATTGATTGTCTGGCAGCCCCTGTGGTGTCTCACGGGAAGGAATACACCTCATCCAGACCTTCACCATCGCAGTGGTCCTCTTGGAGTCTTCCCCTCCCAACAGGCCTCGGCTGGCTTGAGAACTGGCAACCCCCACCCCTTCCTCGAGCATGGGTCTCCTCTTTCCCCCTCTCCATCGGAAACCCTGGTGCCAGGTGACCCATAGCTCCCAGGGCCCTCCAGGAGAGCACCTCACCAGAGGATTTTCAGTGACGACTATATTCTCAGCCTGAGGTCTCCTTCTGATATTCGGCTCCAGCGGGATGCCTCTCCAGTCAACATATCATACCCTTCCTCACAGCCCCAAGGGGGGGTGCTCCTCTCTGCCGGCCAACTCCCCTCTCAATGCCTCCTCAACAATTTGGACCCCCTCGGCCTAACCACGGAGATCAATCCCAAGAAACTGATAAAATTCTCTACTCAGGATTGGCCCAATTATCCTTTAGATAACCAAAACCACTGGCCTCCTTATGGGTCTTTAGACCCCGCCATTTTGTGGGATCTCTACAATTATTGTGGAAAAAAATGGGCAGAGATTTTATATACTCAGGCTTTCTTCCTCCTTTGCTCGAGTCTGACATTCTATACCTTTTGCAACCCAAAACATGTTCTCTTGGCTTATAAATCCTCCTCTCTTTCTGCCTCCTCATCCAGGGATTTCAATCCAGCCAACAAGCCACCACCTCATCCTCGCACAAAATCCTCCCCCTACTCTCCTCTTCCCCAGCCAGTCCCAGCCCCTGCCCCTCTGGCTCCTCCTTCAGTCCTCCCTTCACCCATTCAGGGCACAGTCTTTCCCGCCACACCCTACCTCAATTATGGCTCCTTTGAGAGAGGTTGCTGGGGCAGAAGGGAAGGGATTGTTAGGGTCCTCGTGCCCTTCTCCATGGCAGACCTTTCACAATTGAAAAACGCTTGGTTCCTACACCACCAACTCTGCCTCATACACAAAGGAGTTTCAGTACTTACTCCAAGCCCATAGTCTCACTTTTCATGACATTTACATGATCCTGGCCAATACCCTTCTCCCAGAGGAAGCAGGCTGTTCTGGGAACAAACCTGTAATTATGCTGATGAGGTCCATCAAACCATCCAGGCCCACCCTCTAGGCCCCCAGGCAGTTCCTGATCAAGACCCTAATTGGGACCACAATACTGCCAAAGGATTAGGCCTGAGGGACCAACTTTCCACCTGCCTAGTTGGCAGACTCAGAAAGGCAGCTCAGAAGGCAGTAAATTTTGAAAAACTCCAAGAAATCATTCTGGATAAAAAAGAGAACCCTTCCACCTTCCTAGATAAACTGACTAAGGCTCTCCAGAAACAAACTAATTTAGACCCTGAGACCCTCGATAGGAGACAGCTCCTAATAACCTACTTCTTCTCCCAGAGCTACCCTGACATTCCGGGGAAACTTACAAAACTGGAACAGGGACCCTTGACCCCTCAGACTTAAGTCCTGGCCACAGCCTTTAAGGTGAACCACAACTGGGATGAGAAGGCCAGAAAACAAAAAAAAAGCCAGATGCTGGCACAGGCTCTATGGGGACCTACCCCATGGGCCCCTTCGTTTCCAGCCAAATGCCCACCACCAAAGATGGATCCTGGGCCCTGTATTAAGTGTGGGACAGAGGTACACTGGGCATGAGTGTGCCAGAATCCCACGCCACCCATGTGTCCAGGCCCTAAATGCCAATTAAGGGGTCACTGGGCCATGGATTGCCCCGGCCCCTGAAGGGAAGCCGGTTCTTCCCCAAGCCCAGAACTGGATCTTTTGGGGATGGCAACAGATGACTGAAAGGGCCTTGGGACGGACTCCCTCCCTGATAACCACCATCACCTTTCAGGAGCCCAGGGTCACTATTATGGTGGATGGACGTCCAATTAACTTCCTTTTAGACACAGGGGCTACTTATTCAGTTTTGAGGGAGTTTTGGGGACCCACTATTCCATCCTGTTCCCCCATTGTCGGGGTAGGGGGACAAATAATTCTTCCCCTTAAAACCACCATGCTTTCTTGTAGGTTTGACCACTATTCTTTCTCCCACCAGTTTTTTGGTAATGCCCCAATGCCCCATTCCCCTATTGGGAAGGGATATCTGAGCCAAATTCCATGCCTCCATCACATTCCATCCCAGCCTTTTTTTTATCCTCATCCTTGGAGAAGCAACCCACATGTCCACAGGCTTCCCTCCTTCTCTCCCTCCGGAGATAAACGCTCAAGTTTGGGACACTTCCACCCCCTCTCTGGCTCACTGTGTCCCTGTCAGAATTCATCTTAAGGACCCTCAGCATTTTCCTTGTCAACCTCAATACTCTCTTCCAACTAGCAGTCTTCAGGGCCTACAGCCCATTATTAAGGACCTATGGTGCAAGGGCTTAATAAGACCTACCCACTCCCCCTTTCAACATTCCCATTTTGGCCATAAAGAAACCTAATGGACAGTACCACCTTGTACAAGACCTACGAATCATTAATGAGGCACTTATTCCCAGCCACCCGGTGGTTCCCAACCCTTACTCTTCTTTCTCATATTCCCCCTTCGACCACTCACTTTACTGTCTTGGATCTTAAAGATGCCTTATTTACAGTGCCCTCCATCCTGACTCTTATTACCCCTTTGCTTCACATGGGAAGACCCTACATCCTTTAGGTCTCAACAGTTGACATGGACAGTCCTACCCCAAGGCTTCAGAGACAAGCCTTGACACAGGATCTAACTGCTTATGAGTTGGGGGATAGCACTCTCTTACAGTTGGATAGAAGCCTTCCTTACCTCATGGTAAACTGCTGACACCATTGCCTCTATCCTCATTGAGCAGATCATTCCCAGGTTTGGACTTCCGGCCTCCATCCAGTCAGACAACAGTCCAGCCTTTATTTCTCAGGTTGTTCAACTAGACTCCAAAGGCCTCAATATCACTTGGAGGCTCCACATCCCCCACCTACCCCAATCCTTGGGTAAGGTTGAGAGGGCTAATGGCATTCTCAAGGATCATCTCACTAAACATGCCATTGAACTCAGGCTGTTCTGGTAGCCCCTAGAGCCATAGCCCCTTTGAGCTACTCCATGGGCACCCTGTCTTAATCAACCAAAGCTTTCCAGTTACTACTCCTCCATTTGTGTCCTACCTGCCCCATCTCACACGTCTACACAAACTCCTAAGAGAACACACAGACAGGTGTCTTCCTGCACCATCCATTACCTCTGGCCCAACACAACCAGTAACTGATGCCATCTCACTTACTCAAGGTTTCTCACCAACCCTCTCCTCCTTGTATTAATCATTAATCTCTCTCAAGCTTCTATCCCAACCCACAAATGGCACTTCTACATCTAAGTGACATGGCAGCAGGATGGTACCACCAGCTCTAAGTTCATGGGTCAAGGTGATTGCCCTTCCACTGGCTGCAATCGGGCAGTCATCCCTAACATAACTAGACTCAACCAGGCCACCTCGTCCCACCTGTGTGCAGCAATGCAGTGCTTCATAACAGACCCAACTGAGGAATCCTGTAAGTGCTGGCCTGATACTTATGGTGGGCACCCTTATAATTCATGCAAGAAATGCTTCCTAGAAAAAACTCCAACAAAGCTGACCCTTTCTCATGGATGGCGCTAATACATCAGGGCCTTCAGCTTCTCAATTTATCCAAAGTTAATAACATTTCAGACTGTTTCCTCTGCACAAGTTTGGATCCTACTCTGTTAACTGCAATTCCCATTGAGGAAGTACTTCTTTTTTGTAACTCATCAGGAAATTTCCCTTGCTGCTACACTGCCTCTGGTTCAGCACCCTGTGACCAGATCATTCAAATTTCTTCCCCAACCTTTGCTCCGCCAGGGTTCTTTTTCTGGTGCAATGGTACCTAACAAAAATCTAACCTTCAACATGCCCTTTGCTTTTTGTGTTCCTTCCACTTTGCTTCCTCAATTAACTCTGTACAGTGAGGCTGAAATAACATGGCTTGTTACTACCTCCCTTTCCAGGACAAGAAGGGCTGTCTTTCTATCCTTTAAAGCTCCACATCTCATGCCTAAGGGTTCCTTCCCCCTTCCCAAGGAGGACCTTACTCAACCCGAGAAACCCTCACAACAACATGCCTCACTCTAGTTCCACCCTTCTCTTTGCCACCCTCCTGGTATCCACTTCCCTCACACCTACTTCGTCTGCTTCGTCAGACATCCCAGATTGCCCCAATAACGGGGATTTTCTTGTTTTGTACCTTTCTACCATATATCATAAATTCCTGCAGAATCAAACAGGCAAAATATCTAATCAGACCTTTAACAAACTTCTCCTCAGGGATTTCCAGCTACTTGCTACTTTGGAGGACACCTGTCCCTTATGTGAAGGCCTCACCAACAGCTGACAGAACTTCACCATCGTGGATATGGAGCTACAAAATGGAAACATGACTGCGGGAACTTCACTAGCCTGTCACCCAGGGTTTCTAGGCCCATTCACTTTCATGTGCCTTCTCCTGACCGCTGGTCTTTTCTTAGCCAGTCCCTCTCACTGGGCCTCCAGCCAGAAGCTAATGTGCTGTCTCCTCTTCCCTCTTCTTCTCCTTGCCTTCGGGTATTTTTGGTGTTCTTAGGCTCATTAAGTGGCACACCTGGTTCGCGGAGTTCGCGGAGGCCCTCCGACAGGACAGCTGGCTGACTCCCCCCTTTTCAGGGACAAGGATTGGATCGAGACTATCCAAGACCTATGGCTTCGAGGAACTTTCATTGATTTTGGCCCCAAGGAAATTCACATCTTCAGTGCCCTGGCCTTTACAGCTATGCTTCTCTTGTCCCTGCACCCTGACCATCCCTCCGTTCCTTCACACCCGTCACATCCCTCTCCAGCAGGAAGTAGACAAACAATCTCATTGCCCTGCTCCCAACACAAAAACAAAAAGGGAGGAATGTTGGGTGTTTGGGAGACTCCCCCTTCTCACAAGAACATCATGGAATCCCTTACCCCTCCTCCTCCTCTCTGAAGGTACCAAATACAAAGGTTTTCTTGACCAATTGCCATGGGATGCCGTGTCTGCTCATGTTCCTGAGTCACCCCACCAATCAGCACCTGACACATCGCCTATGTAACCCTTCTTAAGCCCAAGCTTGCAAGCTCTCTCTCTCTCTGCCCTCCTTCTCTCCTCTCTCTCTCTGCCCTATGCCCCTCCTTTGGGCAGCCCCCCAATAAAGTCTCTTGGTTGAATCTCCATCTCAGTTGAGTCACTCACCTTTCAGGGCTGGCCCAGAGGGATTCCAAGCTGTAAAACACAAATAGATCAGGCAAAATCCAAACCTGGGGAAGTTTTGGGAGCAACACGTGGCTTTCCAATGGAGTTGCTGGCAGAGAAGGGACAAGTTGCTGGTTTGTGACCCCACTTTAGACAGCCCAGCAGGCAGCTGTACGGCCCCAGGGCAACTGACAAAATGCCTATGTATGTGATGTGGTCAGCAGAGAAAGCCCAGGCTGGGAAAGTCGGTCAGATTCCATGGAGTGAGACCAACTGGAAAACTCTGGTTCTTGGCTTTCACTGCTTTCCCCCAGGGTGCAGCCATGATGCACCTTCTCCCTGGGTCCAAGCCCTGCTCCAGTGGGATGGACACAAGCGAGGGGCATAGGTTCAAACCATGGCTGAAGGCTGGATCAGCCCTGGGCCAGGAACTTTCACAATGGCAATCAAATGTGGCCACGGGACAGGCAAAAACAAAGACAACCAACTTCTTTGATATAATGAGAGCAACTAAGAACAGCTGGGAGGAAGACCAGGAAGAAAAGATTAACATTAAACAGAGACATGAGGTGGGAGGGAAAGTAGAGAAAAGGGAACTTGCATGGAAATGGAGGGCGACCCTCATTGTTATACAAAATTACATATATGAGGTTGTGAGGGGAATGGGAAAATAAGGAGAGAAATGAAATACAGTAGATGGGGTAGAGAGAGAAGATGGGAGGGGAGGAGAGGGGGGATAGTAGAGGATAGGAAAGGTAGCAGAATACAACAGTCACTAGTATGGCAGTATGTAAAAATGTGGATGTGTAACCGATGTGATTCTGCAATCTGTATACAGGGTAAAAACGGGAGTTCATAACCCACTTGAATCTAATGTAGGAAATATGATATGTCAAGAGCTTTGTAATGTTTTGAACAACCAATTAAAAAAATAAATAATAAAAACTAAAACATTTAAAAATTGATGCATTAAAATAGAGAACAGCAGAGAAAATGAAAACAAAAGAGCAAAGTTACAAGTATAAATACTTTAGCTGTGGGGATTATTTGACACACACACACACACGCACACACACACACACACACACACAAAACAAGAACTAAAAGAAAAGTAAAATAAAATAAAGAACAATTTTTTTCCATAACTTTGCATCCATCATTATGGTTACCTTCACTTTATTTTCCTTCTTTTTGAGTCTATGTACTCTAGATCTCTATCTTATCACCTCAAGTTCGTTATTCTTTAACTCATTGTTATCTGCTCTCACTACTTATTTGGAATCTCATTATCAAAGATGACTTACTAATGGCTTCTTAGTAGCTAAATGTAATGGATTTTTTTCAGATTATATTTTAATTGATCTATATTCTGCATTTAATATTGTTGTCTAGGGCATTCTTTCTTTTTCTTTCCTGGATTTTTAAAGATGTTATGGTTTAGATATGAAATGTCCCCAAATAACTCAAATGTGATATAACGCAACAAAGTTTATAGGTAAGATGATTGGGTTAGGTGATCCTTAACTTAATCAGTGCATTAACCCACTTGAATGGATTAACTGTGTGGTAACTGTAGGAAGGTAGCGTGTGTCTGCAGGAGATAGGTCACTGAGTATGTTCCATTGGGGTTCACATTTTGTCCCAGGTGAGCTTACTGATTGCCATGACCTATTTTATTCCTCCACATCCTTCTATGTTGATGAAGTGATGCCTCACTTCAAGCCCAAAGCTATAGGGTTTGTCACTCATGGACTGAGGCCTCTAAAACCATGAGCCAAATAAACTTTTCCTCCTCTAATTATTCTTTTCAGGTTTTTTTTTTTTGTCACTGTGGTAAAAAAAAAACTGACTCAAACAAAAGGTAAAGATAATATCTGCTCTTAATAAAACATGTAAGCATCACAGAGCCATGAAGATTAATTGCAATTGCTTTGAAACTTCATTTTCCCTGTGTTTCTGTGGCTCTTATTTTGTTTTCTGATGCTGATCTAGTTTTTATATAGTCTGGATAATTTTCTAATGTGGTCTTTTTTAAAAAATTTTTTTATTGTTGGTGGTTCAAAACATTACATAGTTTTGGTCATACCATATTTCACACATTTGATTCAAGTGGGTTATGAACTCCCATTTTTACCCCGTGGTCTTTATGAGCTTTCCTTTCCCTGTTAATATATTGTTTGTCAGATACAAGGCTTAAACTTTTCTTTTTTAGTTGAATTCCTCCTTCAAGATGAGGAATGACTTCCACCTTCACTCCATGACTGCTGTTCTTATATCTTTAACACAGATTACTTTATGGAGTACCAGCACTCATACATTGAATTTCTTACATACAGATTAATTCAGATGTCTCAAAGGTACTTCCAACTTTGAGACAAAAATGGGCATTGCGTTTATCTAGTGTCTCAAGTCAGAACCTTTACCTAGATTCCTTTTTCTCTCTCATCCTTTGTATCCAGTTGGTCACTAATTTCATAGAATAGGTTTATCTCTCATATATTTTCTTATCTTTTTATTCAAATTATTGTTTTAATTTAGACATTTTCATTTTTATTTACATAAATACTTAGATGGTCTCATTGCCTCAAGTGTTACCTGTCTCCAATCCATTTTTCAATTTACAATAATTGTTTCTTAAACAAAGTTTATAAAGTTAACTCAAAGATGACTTTATCACTTTCCTGCTTAAAATAGTCAATATATCACCATTAGCTTCACTGTAAGTCCCTCAGGATAAATTCCAGAGTCCTTAGCATAGTAACCAAGGCCTTTGTGAACTGGCCTTTGCCTACCTTTCTAAATGATATCAGGATTAGGTCCCAAGGAACTGAAATTAAAATGGACAATGCTATTTTAAGTGTCAAGTAGCAGAAAGAACCTGAAGTTGAGTATAAACTAAACTCCTTAAGGGCTTCTGATGTTGGTCAAGGCCAGGATACCATAGTATTTGACAGGTCTTTAGGAGAGGGCTAAGAATGAAAATGATAGAAAGATCTAAGAAGAACTGGACAGAACTGAAGGGGAAGGACAATAAGATGAAGAAAACAACAAATCCAATAGAGGAAACTATCACCAAATTGACTGAAATGTCTGTGGCACTGAGTTTATGAAGGGTACATGTATCAGGTTGACTTAAAGGGTTAGGGTCCTGATGGGGACTGACAGAAAAATCTTTGCTATATCTGACCATCTTTCTCTTTTAAAAAATACTTTGTTGGCTCCCTACCAACTGTGGGACAAATGACCCAAGAGACCCTCTATAATTAGACTTCTTCCTGTTTCTATAACCTTACCTCCTGTCCCTGTCCTTTTACATTTAGGCTCCATCAAAACAAATTACACGATGATCTTTCAAATCCTTATGTTTCACTATATATTGTTTTCTCTTCCTGAGATGTCTTTCAATTCTGTATTTCCTGGGTGAACTCCTCTTCATCCTTCAAAATCTTGTAAAGATACCACTAACTCCAGAGCCTCCCTCAGAATTTTCCTCTTTCCCAGATTACCCATCTATCCATTCCTTTTGTTTATTACTGAGCATATTTATTAAGTATCTAGAATGGGTCCCATTCCATTATATATTGGAAACACCATGATGAATAAGATAGGCCAAACATGGATTTTACCCTTCTTGGCCTTGCATGTATCAGTGCACATGTACAACCAAATAAATAAATAAAATGATTATCAAATTAATAAGTGTTGTGCATTAAAGAAACAAGGAGCTGGGATATAGAAAATGAGGATGGGGGTTGAGAGAGGGAACATACTTGAGTATAACATTAAGCTATATGAAATTGTTGCTGTTTGAACTGTTTGTGTCTTATAAAATAAGACAGTTTATAAAGTCTAATAGTTGTCCTTCCGAGGCATTGACATTTAAACTGAGAACTGAAACTAGGTGGAATTGACCATACTAGCTATACATAGAGATTGGCATGTTTCACGAACCAAGAGAAGACAGGAGGAAATATAATTGAGAAAAGTGAGTGACTAGATTAAAGTAAGTGAGAAAAGAAAGAAGACCATTTAAGACATTTATAGGAGCTTTATTTGATTCTCATTGAAATGCAGAGCCACTGGAGTATTTTTTGATCTTTCTAACTACAGTGTGGGACTGAAATGGAAATGGAAGGGAGTGAGGGTAGAATAGAGCTGCCAATTATGATTAATGTAAGGAGTCAATATAATGTGCCATATATGATGGGTCTTGAATTGGGTACCTTTGGTTTAAATCCTGAATTCATTATTTATTAGACCTTTATTTTATGGAAGATATGCTCAAATTCCCCAACCCTCAGTTTCTCTACCCATGAAATAGGAATAATAATAGAATTGACTTCATAGGTTTTAGAGTAGTGATTGAATGAGATAATCCATTGCAAAGCACTAAGCAGTCTCTGACACATAAATAATTTATACTAAAGAATAATAGTCCAGGGCTGGAGTTGTGTCTCAGTGGTAGAGCACTTGCCAGCACCACATATAAATAAATAAATAAATAAAATAAACATCCATTTATATTTACATAATGTCCAAGTGAGAGATGATAGTTGATGAAAATATATTTAGAGAGAAATAAAGGGATAAGAAAACTATCATAGAGGTTTAAACAGCAGGATTTAGTAATGGATTGGATGTGAGATTTGAGTGAGAAGGATTTGTTTGGTATTACTTTCAGGTTTCTCTCAAAACTTGTACCGTGGATTTTTCTGCAATTTCCTAAATTGGCGAAAGTCTACCTGATACATATTTTAACACTATAAATTTCACTCTACTTAGCATCTGAGGCAAGAATGAAAGAAAGGAAAAAGATAAGTGTCATACAATATAAAAGAAAATAGTTATTAAACATCTTAGATACTTGTCAGAACATTAAATTAAATTTATAAAACACTTTATGCTATATGCATACCATAGTGCCTGTAATTGCAAAAATCTTGAATGTGTATATAGTTTGTTCCCAGAACATAATATTTTGGTAATTTCTACTGTACTACATAGTATATGTGATAAGCAGTGAAGAATAAAGTTTATGTGTTTATTTTGTCTTATATTAAAGATGTTTTGTAATCATTCTGTGTGCTTCTTTTACAGAATGGAACATGCTTGGTATACTGGCAGATGAAGAATTTAAGGAGAGTGTCTATCTTATTCTCCTTGGTAACTGAATTTACTCTGAGAACGTTAAGGCACCATGGGAAAGCGGGATAACCGGGTGGCCTACATGAATCCTATAGCAATGGCCAGATGGAGGGGCCCAACTCAATCTGCAGGCCCAACAATACAAGATTATCTGAATCGACCAAGGCCCACCTGGGAAGAAGTGAAGAAACAATTAGAAAATAAAAAGAAAGGCTCCAAGGCCTTAGCTGAATTTGAAGAAAAAATGAATGAAAGTTGGAAGAAAGAGCTTGAAAAAAGCAGAGAGAAATTATTAAGTGGAAGTGAGAGTTCAACCAAAAAGAGAGAAAAAAAGAAAAAGAAAAAGAAGAAATCTTGTCAGTTGTCATCATCTTCATCAAGCGCTGATTCTTCAAGCAGTTCTTCAGATTCAGAAAATGAAGAAAAGAAACCAGGAAAAAAGAGAAAGAAAAAGAAGAACCGCTCACACAAATCATCAGAATGCTCAACGTCTGCACCAGAATCAGAGAGCAAGGAATCTGTAAAAAAGAAAAAGAAGTCAAAGGTAGAAATAAGGAAAGAAAAGTGTATTAGAAGTCTCAGCAAAAAGAGAAAGAAAACTTATCCTGAGGATAAACCATCTTCACCTGAGTCTTCATCAGAATCAGATCATGAAGAGGAAGTACAAGCAAAAAAGAAGAGAAAGTGTGAAGAGAAAGAAAAAGCAATGGAAAAAGTAAAGAAGAAAAAGAAACAACATAAGAAACATAGTAAAAAGAAAAAAAAGAAGTCTGGTTCAAGTCACAAGTCAGGATAACATCAAGGAAAAAAAGCAAGCATTCATTCATATTTTTAAAAAATAGCAAAGTCTGAAGGAAACTTCAACTGTGAAAGTTAGGGCATATTTACCAAAATGCATGAGTTTCCCTGTGTTAGTAGAGTTATTCTTGGACTTTGAGTTGCCATTCAAATGCCACTGTGCCGGAAAGGGCCATACTTGTTTCCTGCAGCTTAAATATTTTGTTTTGTTTGTCTTTCATCCTGGTGGTTATTCCTCTGGGAGCTAAAACTCTGTTGTCATATTAATGGTTATAATTAGAATTAAAGTAAAATATTTTAGATAATGAATAATCCTGACCAAAAAAGCATATCTAAGGTCAAATATATCTGATTTATACACATCTTTAAAATATAAGTAGAAACATCATAACAATATAGTTAACATTTTTGAAACAAGGACTTAATATTGATGTCTCAAAATCCTTATTTTGTAGATGTTTAGTTTATTTTACTGTTTATTCTTCAGTAAATTTTTCTTTACAGGGAGAAAGGGCTTGCAGCGAGCAATGGGGGAGAGTGTTTGCTACTCTGGCTAGCTGAATAGTGTGCCTTTGATCCTTAACATCCTATTTTTGCCAGTGCAGCAGCCATTTTTTCTTACTTAAAGAAATTCTGGGATGTTCTTGTATGCTGCTTCAGGTTAACAAAACAGACAGCAGGTTACAGCATAAGTAAACCCCCAAGACTATGACATTTACCTCTTTAGCATTAGAATATTACATAGATTGAATTAACTTTGATACCTACCAGAAGGGAATCATTTTAAACAGTTCCTGGTATTTTTTGATTAATAAAATTCTGAATTTTTTTGCATATTTTATACAGTTAAGTTTTAATTATCCAGTGATATTCTTTATAACTAATGATTCTTTTTAAATATGATTTATGCTTAGGGTATGAAATTAAAGTTTGTAGTTTCTTAATCTTGGTATATTAATTTCATTACTCTGTGTTTAATTGCACACTTGCCAAAACATTTAATATGTAAAAAGAAGGTTTTTAAAACATATTTAATGCCTTCATATTGAAGCTGGTTTACTATAAGCAAGTTGAGTGCCAGACCTCTAGTACGCTGTGTATCTTGTTACATAAAACTACTGCCAAAATCTTAGTAAGTATGATGTTTAAAAATTTTTTGTCTTAAGCATTTATATTGAATTAAAATAGGAGTTAAATTCATGTGATAATGATATCCTTTATCTTCCTGTGCCCATATTTTACTAAGATTTGGTGCCTTGTGTCTGTTGCTGTTTCATGTTTACCACTAATGTTGAAAACCTATTTTTACTTTACATTTTTATATATCAGAGTAACATAAATTATACATTTATGTCTCAAAAATACCTATTACAGAGGATATACCAATTATAATGTCCTAGGTACAAAATATGTTGATATGATGAGAGGCTCAGTAGCTATTTTTCAATAGCTGATTTCATTTTGGCTTTCTTTAAATCACAAAATTATAAAGATAGAAAACATATAATTGATAAATAACATATTGGCTCTCAAAATTTTTGCAATAACATTACCAGAATCTGTCAGTAAGGTTGTTGGAGCATTATAGTAATGCCATGTTAGGTTACCTTCGAGCTTTGTAACTTTAGCTGTTTCTTAAAAATATATCTATATGTATATGCTGATAAAAACTATTACATTTAAGGGATATTTTGTATCCATATAGAGTTTTTCAAGATTATTATTCATTAAAATGTTTCTTAAAAGCTTATATTATTTGTAGAATATGGTGAAGACATCTGCAGTTCATCATTGTGTGTTCCTGTTCACTTTTCAGACCCTTGTAGTTAGGTGATGTCATTTGACTACTTCTAGCAGAGGGATTGAAAACAGAAGTGATGTATCATTTCCATACTGGAACAGTTAAAAGTCCTGCATGACCCTCTAGCTCTCTCTTTACCTGCCACCATAACCTGAAGGCAATGATACCTACCTTCAGATGGACAAAAGCTGTATCTTTATGTCCTTGTTTAGAAGCATCCTTCCCTGAAAAGCTGATGGATTTGCAGTGGACTTTTTTGAGAGTAAAAAATAAATAGTTATGTGTTAAGACACTGAGATTTTGGATCAGTTTTTATTGCTGCAGCATCACCTAAACTAATCTAACCAGTAAAATAACTTTGGAATGTCTCTTCATTGTTAACATTAAAAGAACTCATCTTTTATCACATCTTCCTATAGTCTGCAAGTCACACTGAGATCATTTATGCCATTTTGAAAGAAATGTTAATTGTATTTGCATTGGTCTTTATATGCTGACTGAGGGAGGAGGTAGTCTAGCACCATATTTCAGTTTTCTGATTAGCCCAGTGTTCTAGTAAAGTGTTTAGGAAGAATATTTTAAGAGCACTCAAAGAGGCTTAATAGAGAAGAGAAATGCTATTTTTTAGATTGAATATAGAAATTCTGTTAGGGAAGTGCCAAAGAAATATATAAAGAACAATAGACTAAGTAGTTTAGGTGAATATTTAAGCTATGGTCAGTATATTGGAAGCAAATTTTTGTCCTTATGTTAAAAACCCTAAAGTTGTTTTTTTCTGATTTGTTTTACATAATTAGAAAGAAGAATAGCTTTAGCCATAGCATTCAAGTATCATTGAATATAGAAAGGGAAACAGAAAGGTAAGAAAAAAAATGAGAAGAATTGATTCAATCTAGACTGGGAATTTAATTGAGATCACAAAAAAAGACTTTTAAAGATCTCAGGCTAAAGATGAAGGTTTAGATTAGAGAAAAAGAATGATGAAGAATTCAGGGTTCTGGTTTTATATCTTGTAATAAAAATATAAAAATTTATTTTGAGGAGAAAATTAAGCATTCAACCTTGTAACATTTCTGTAGTAATTAACAGTTTAGTCACATTTATTTCAAAAGAAATATTTAATCTGAGATGTTTGTATATAGCTATTTAGTGCCCCATGAAAACTGTCATCAGATCTTCAAATATACCTATATGTTTAGAGTTGAACTGACTTAGCAGTCTTTCATGCAAACAAGAGCTGCAAATAAGATGTGTTCTTTTAGCTCACACCTAGCTCTAGCACTTTTTTCTTGACTCTTTCATGGCACTTACCTTAGTTTGCCTTGAATTATTTATTTTGAATACTTATATATTCTGGTTGTTAGGACCCTATATTTCAGCTAAGCACTAGGTTGAAATTCTTACTCTGCCATTTCTTGGCATGTCACCCTAAGTAAATATTTCATATTTTTGTGATTCAATTCTCTTATATACAGAAGCAGTAAACAAAAGCATTAATATCTACCTATAGGACTATTAGTAGAAGACAAAATCCTCAAAGCATTTAACACAGTTCCTGGCACTTAGTAAATGCACGAAAAATGTTACTCTTTTTTCTCCTCTTCCTCCTATTATTATTACCATTATCATTCTGGGGTTGTGGCTCAGTGGTAGAGCTCTCTCCTAGCGTGTGAGGCACTCAGTTCAATCCTCAGCACCACATAACTAAATCAATAAAGGTATTTTGTCCAGCTGTAACTAAAAATATTTTTTCAAATGTAGAGGGGATTCATCTTTAATCCTTGTAATGATGGTACATAATGCATTGCTTATGAAAGGTGTCATCTAAATTTCATTAAATTAAAGCAGTTTGTCATGGCCTGGGAGAAAGGAGACTGAATACAGTGTATTCAATGTTGTGTATAAGCTCTGACTTTTTACAATGGCTTGAGATATATACTTCAAGATTCACCTCTTTATACAATTCAATGGTTTGTTTTTGTTTTTGTTTTGAGACACATTTAGGAAAGCAGATACACACTGAAGGGAGAATGTGGGCTCTCAGGCAATAGACATTTTGGGGGTGTAAAGGAAGAAATATACATTTAAGGGAGAATGCCAGTCATATTGAATAAGAAACTTTTGAAGTAAACCAAGAAATACATACTTAGGGAGAAAGTGGGCTATCTCCAGAAGGAGAGAAATTCCAATGATTTTAGTGTGTTTACAAATATATCCAAGCATTATCACAGTCAATGTTAGAACATTATAATCACTTCACAAAGAAATTCCATATTATTTATTCTCCTTGTCCCCAATCCCATAGCCTCTCTAGCTCTCAGTAACTACTGATATATATTCTGTCTCTTTTTTCTGGACATTTCATATAAGTGAAATCATACCATATGTGGACTTTTGTGGCTCACTTCTTTCATTTAGCATAATATTTTCAAGTTCTGTCCATTTTGTAACATGTATCAAAAATATAAAGTGAAAGAAAATCTAGTATATCCTATTGAATTTTCATTAGAACCAGGAGAAACACCATGTTCCATATTTATATGTGTGAGTAACAATTAACCTTATTTACACTACCTTAAATGTATGGATTATACAGAAAATTATTGAGGGTTATAGTTCCTGGATATAAAATTGTCTAGACAATGATTCATAGAAATTGGGATAATTTTTGTATTGAAGGATGATAACATTAAAATAGCATGAGTATAATTCCTGTTCAGATTTTGGCAAGTATAAAATTGTTTTAAGGACAGCATAAATAAGCTGATTTTCCCTCTACTAGACTACTACTACTTTGGTTTAATCAAGAACCCTATATGGTGTTTTGGCATGTCTTTCCCAGAAATTATGAAAACTAGTGATTATCATTTATTAATAACATTGCCATTAGAAACAATCTTATTGGGGGCTGGGTTGTGGCTCAGTGGTACAGTGCTTGCCTAGCATGTGTGAGGCACTGGGTTTGATTCTCAGCACCACATATAAATAAAATAAAAGGTTCATTCATTAACAACTAAAAGTAGTTTAAAAAATAATCTTGGGCTGGTATTGTGGCTCAGCGTAGGGCTCATGCCTAGCATGTGCGAGGCCCTGGGTTCAATCCTCAGCACCACATAAAAATAAATAAATTAAAATAAAGATGTTGTGTCCAATGACAACTAACAAATATTAAAAAAAGAAACAATCTTATTGCTACAGTTAGCATTTTCTTGTACATATAGAGGAAATAAATCTTTTACTTTTTTTTTTCCTTGAAATTGAGCTGAAATGGAGTTTGTAGAATTATTTTCTATACTGTAAATGATCGTCTGTTTTGCCATTTGAATTGACATTATTTTTCAAAACATCTTTGTCATATAGCCAGTGAAAATATGACCTTGTAAAACCACATAAGGGGAAAATCCCGGGTAGTTTGATAGTTTCTACATTTGGCTTGTGCATCCTACTCAGACAAGCGTGCACAGTATGAGGCTAATGTTCACTGCATTCAAACTACTCTGTGGAATTACATCAAAAATTATTACACTAAGATTTCCAAACACATTAAGACCCAGATCCTAAAAATGGAAGCAAAAATTGTTCAAGTAATTTATAAGCTATAATAGTAAGAAAGGCCATTCACCCTTTAATTCCTGACTGAGAGAAATTACATTTATTAGCCACTGGTTGTAGATATATATTGTATCCTTTAGGGTAAGATCCTAATCTTTCAGGTTGTTTTCTCCTATTTGGCATAGAAAAGAATCTTTATTAAGCCACATAAAGCACACAAGACCGATTATTTCTATGCATATAAAACTATGACTATAAAATGCATCCCCTGGTTAGAGAAAATATTGTCTGTGATACCATGGCAATGGTTAACAGCATTCTATAAATCCATAAACAATAGGGCTGACATAATCTCTCCAAGCAAGGAAGGGAAATTCATATCCAGAAAGTATGCCTATTCTATCAAGAACAGTGTTGCCTCTTTCATAAGGGGAAGGGTCCAATGTAATCAATCTGCCATAAGATTGCCTGCTAGCCCATTGAAAATGATTCTATATTAGAGGCTAAGTGTTGACCAGTGCTGTTAGCAGGGAGGCACTCAGAAGCAGTGGGAGTGATCAAATCAACTCTGGTAGTGACCATATTGTTGAGTCCATAAATGCTACCATGTGCATTTTGTATATTATTCCATTGAATGAGTGTCAGGGAAAGAGGCTGACTAACCTGCAGAACAGATTATCTTGTCCATCTGATTATTGAGGCATTCCTCTGATATGGAAGTCCTCTGGTCAGCATTTGCAGAGGGTATGAATATTTTCACTTAGTTAGTCCATTCCAGAAGTCCATTCAAATACCTCCCTGCCATGACTTCCTTGTCATTGATTCTGATTTTTCCTATCACCTAACCAAGATGTTAGCCTTTGCTCTTGGACTAATATAGTTCCATATATCAGGCCATCTCTCCTTCAACTGATGGGTAAAATCAGACATACTATTGAATATTTTTCGCACTGGGAAAAAATTCTTTCACCAGTGAGTTTCACAGACATCTCTTAGTGGTACTGATATATACTATGCAGATCTATATGCAAATAAGTCCCATGTCTTCTTTTCCTCATTACATATTCAAATAAGGAACTCCTCATAAGGTAATGGATTAATTAAGAAAGAAGTGATAAATCACTATAAGTGCATACTGTAAGATTCTGAGATATCTGCTCATAATTTTGTAATAGACAGTTTTAGGTTCACAGCAAAATTGAGCAGAAAATACAGTTTCCATATACACCCTTTTCCCATAGATGTATAGTCTCCCCAATTGGTATGTGTTGGATCTTAAATATCACCTTATGGCCATGTGTTGAAGACTTATCACCAGCCTGTGGGCTATTGAGTTCCTTTAGGAGGCCGGTCCTAGTGAAAGGAAATTGGGTCATTGAGGCCATGCCCTTGTATAGAGATATAGGATTCTGGTCCCTTCCTCTTACTATTTTCACTTTCTGACCATCACAGGTAAGCAAAATTCCTCCAATACACCACCACTATGATATACTGTGCCACCTCAGACCCAAAGCAATAGGACCAAGTTATTGTGGACTGAAACCCAGAAACTATGAGCCAAAATATATCTTTCCTCCTTCTAAGTTGATTTTCTCAATATTTGCCACAGTGAAAAAAAGGTGAAAGACACACTCATTATCAATATCCTGCATATATGTTTAAATTGATGATCCTTCATCAACAAAACATGTTTGCCCAGAGTTTATAGTTGAAATTAGGGTTAACTCTTGGTGGTGTGCATTCTATGGATTTTGAACAAGTATATAATGACACATATCAATTATTAAAGTATTATATAGAAGAGTTTTACTACCATAACTAAATATCCTTTACTGTCCACATAGTCATCCCTTCTTCTTTTCTAAGTTCTAGCAACCACTGAATTTATTACTGTCTCCATAATCTTGCTATTTCATGAATGTCATATAGTTGGGATCATCCAGTATGGAGCCCTTCCAGACTGGCTTCTTTCACTTAATAATACAAACTTCAGATTCCTGTATGTCTTTTTATGCTTAATATCTCATTTCTGGTGAGCCCTGAAAATATTCCACTGTCTGGATGTATCACAATTTATCGATTTGCCTTCTGAAGGATATCTGTTTTGTTTCTAGATTTTAGCAATTATGAATAAAGCTGTTATAAATATCTGTGTTTTGTAGGGTTTCAATGTCCGTAAGTTGCCATTTCTTTTAGGTTTAATACCAGAACGTGACTGCTAGATATGTTGCTCATAATTTGACATTGCCTTCCTGATACATTTAAGCCAGGTATATACAGCTTCCATTTTATAATGAAATGCCAGTACATACATCCAAATTCATGGTTATTTGAATCAGCACCACTTCACGATAAGCAATACAATATCTTCTAGGGCCCATTCATAAACAAGGGGCTACTTTTCTTTTTTTAAAATTTTTTTAAGAGAGAGAGAGAGAGAGAGAGAGAGAGAGAGAGAGAGAATTTTAATATTTATTTTTTAGTTTTCGGCAGACACAACATCTTTGTTTGTATATGGTGCTGAGGATCGAACCCGGGCCGCACACATGCCAGGCAAGCACGCTACCACTTGAGCCACATCCCCAGCCCCAAGGGGCTACTTTTCATATGGGGGCTAGAGTATCTTTACCTAAACCTAATGGTTCTGTTCTATTATCCTCCCATTAGGGTTTACAAGAGACTGCATACAACTTTTTTTTTCCAAAGGAAATCATATACATTCAAGACCTCTGGTTCAAAACGTCTTAGAACAAAGCATGTTGCACTGCAGCCTAGAACTGGTGGGGAACTCATAATGTTCTAACACCCACTTGAAACAAGAAGCTTTTCAAATCACCAATAGATCTATCAGAGCAGCATACCAAATATGTTATGTGTTGCCTTCTGAATCCAAAGATATCCACCAAGCATTATATCTACTTTTGTGGTTGGTAGTAAAACATGCAGCAACTTATCTTTCATTCTGAAATGTACCCAGGACTAATAAACTTTGTAACTTCACTGATGAGGCAGGCCCTAAACTTCTGCATAGTTAACTTCACGCTTTCTGGCATTCATATGTCTTAGTAAGGCATCTATGGTGGTGCTATGCAAGTTATGGCCCATGAACTCATGTCAGTTCCTGAAATGTTTGTAATTGGTGTCCAACAAAATAAATACAGAAACTGAAATGTTTAGAAACTTATAGAAGTGTGACATACTTGTAACATCTGAACACATAATCTTTTTTCAGGTACTTCATGCTTATTTTATTTTACAAAAATATGAGCCCTTGGTGAAATGTAAAATACTGAATTTTTTAAAAATTAAATTGGAAATTTGAAAAAAAAATCCTTTGAATGAAGTCTAATCAGATTAATGAAGTTTAATCAGAAATGATCTACAGTGCTTGCCACTTTTTACTCACTAGGTCTTAGCATATTTCCTACTCAGTAGGTTCAATTATCATATCATTAATCTAATGGGTCAAATGGATATTCTGTAAGATATCAAGATGATCAAGGTCTCTCTGAACTATATTATGACTAAGAGCAGGAGAGTTCATGGTCTTGAGATAATACAGAAAATAATATATTATTGTCCATGCTATGCAAATTTATGTTCTTTCTAACAGTCCCAACTGATTAGAAGTTTAAAGGAAAGCATTTTATAGGTTAGTTTCCAGCGTCTATGTTGATTTGTTCCAGTAAAGATACCACATTTGGAGCCATAGCTGTAACTGACATTATTTTATGATTACTTATAATAATCTATTGTTATTTTCCTTGATCCATATGACTTTTGAATTAACCAAACAAATGTAACAAATGGGAGTGTTATAGGAATTTTTCCCTTGCATCTCCTAAGTCTTTGGTCAAAGTGCCAGTCTAAAAAATTCCTGCAGAGTTTTTGGTTTGCTATCATGAAATGAGCTCCCACATCACTTTTATTCTACAAAAATAGCCCTCACAGCATGAGACAAAGAGCCATTGTGGAGAATTTGCCAATTACTTTATGTACTTATTCCTAGTATATATTCTGCAACCAGGAGAGCTACCTTAGAATGTCTTTACATTCCAATTAAATATACTTTGAAATGAACATGGGCCAACACTCCATTTCTCATCTGATTTCAATAGGCCCCTACTATTTACTGGTGAACTACAGTGGCATTGTTAAGTTTCTAGGAATCAACCAAAATTCCAGGTAAATAGCTGTAAATTCTCAGAAGGTCAGGATATTTTTTTTCTTTCTCCAGTACACAATTATTCCATATAATGGCTGCAGGTTTTAATGAAGAAGAACTGAGGGAGGGTTTATGGCATAAGCCTATGACCACATTGTAGGGTTCCTCCTCAAAGGTTTACAGTTCAACCCTCAGGTAAAGGGCTTTGACCAAACTTAACACTGGGGAATTTTGAGAAGAGACAGTGGATCCCTGCTATAATGACTCAAGTTAGCCTTCTAACTTGATATATAATTTTCCTTTACTGTTTGCCAACAACTCATTAGGCAACCAATGTATTTAATTTCTAGGGATCCTGCTCTCAACTGGCTAGTTGTTGTCATGGTTGGATTTCAGTCAAAACACATCCTCTGGCTTGTCTGATAGTGCAGTGCTAGTATTTAACCTCTACCACACCAGGATCCTATTAATTCCATTGAGATTTGGGTATCCAAATCAATTACACCTCCTACTGTTCTCTGGCTTAAGGAGTTCACCCACTACTGAATTGAAATTACTTTTAATGAATACATTCCAAGATTGTCATTTCCCTGGGCATTTGACATTTTTTTTTCTCTAGTGCAGTGGTTCTCAAACATCATTGTACATCAGAACCACTTTGAGGGTTTGTTAAGGGACATTACTGGGTCCTACTCCCCAGAGTTTCTAATGAAGTAATTCTGGTGTGGTCCCAAGGATTTCCCACTATAACAAATTCCCATGCTAGGCTGATGATGCTAGTCAAGGCATTACATTTTGCTCCTATTTATGCCAGGAAAATACTAGCATTTTTCTCTTCTTTACTCTCATCTCCGCTCCCCTCCATTTCTCCTCCCCTCCCCCCTACCCCCCCCTCTCTCGTAATGGGGATTGAACCCAGATGTCCTCTATCACTGGTACACACCCCCAGCCCTTTTTGTTTTGAAACAGGGTCATCCCAAATTGCTAAGGCTGACCTAGAACTTTTAGTTCTCCAGCCTAACCCTCCCCAGTCACAGGGATCACAGGTGTATCCCATTGCACAGCTAAACCCTTGCATTTTTACTTAATTAAATTTAAGCCATAGTTGAATCTAGAATTCAATTAAAGGATCTAGCAGATTGCAAAAGCTATCCCCTGGATTTGGGGCTAGCACATCACTATTAAATCCATGTAAATAATTCAGTCCACTAAGACTTAAATTTCATCTGCCTTAGTGTAAAAGCTTTATAATCACTCACATACATGCATTCCAGACTTTCTTATGGACCTGGAGACAATGATTGTCATAACTCACAAAGAGGATTAATTCCAGTTTGTCACACACCCTGGTGCTTTCACTGAAAATGTTTTATGCAACATGTAGATTGTCTCTTCTGGCAAGGGAGATTAATTAGACACAGGACATCTAAACTGACCTCTCTAGGGAAATGCCAGGAGAATAAACATTTGGGGCTCACTGGGCTCCATCTCTCTCATTCATTTCCATGGCTGTCTAATGGTTAAACCCAACTGGAAAGCCAGGGAGCATGGGAGCCTGTTGATGTAACCCATAATTTAGACTTATAGGGCAGAAATCAAAGAGAGAAGTTGGTGGAATTAATAGATATTGAACAAAGGAATCTATATATTGGTGATCATTTTACACTGGTCAAAACTTTAACCTTAATGCGATTTTTCTCCAGATTATTCTCAAATCATATCCATCTTCGTGCCTCTGTCCTGAATATTACTTGATACAGCTCAAAACTTGAATTGATTCTATATTCAATCTCCTATCTGCCTCATTCATTTCTCTTGTTGGGTAGTCATTAATGCTATTCAAAATATATTTGTTATTCTTCTGAGCACAAGATAGGATTGCATTTATTTCAAGTTAAGTGTAACATGTCTGTATCCTAACACATATGTTCCCTCTATCTCATATATTTCCAAAAATTTTGTGTAAACAAAGATTTAGAATGATCTCAATTTAGGACTGGGGTTGTAGCTCAGTAGTGGAGTATTTGCCTAGAATGAGTGAAACACTGGATTTGATCCTCAGCACCACATAAAAATAAATAGATAAAATACCAGTTGAATTATTTTAAAAAAGAATAATCTCAACTTAAATATAGAAAAAAAAACAGTATCTACTTTGAATGCTCATTTTAATTGTCAATGGGCTTTATATAAATTGTGATTTAGAAAGTAATAAGAAAAGTGATTGTGGCAACAGAAAAAACAGAATTTGAGCTTCATAAATTTGTTGAAAGGAAACAAGACAAATTAGGAAATGTCAAAGTGAAACACATTAATTTATACAATTAATATGATTGAACAATTATTACAAAAATAAAAATACATGACCTCAGATTTGATAGGTTGAAGCTGGATAATTAAAATCATTAAGCTAAAGTAAGAACTGCAGTATTAACAGGGTAAAGGAAAAATAAATTTTACTCTGGGCAGGCAATGAAGTAATATAAACAATACCACATTTAGCATATAGATAAATCTATTTCTGATAAAAATAGAAAGTTATGTGTGAGAATGATAATTATCAAAATCCAGTGTAATGGTTACTTCTAGATGTGAGTAAAGAAAATTGATTAGGGAGTACTACAGTAGAGTATAACTGTCTTTGTAGTGGTTTATTCTAAATATGGATGGTGAGTACAGGTGTATGTCATGTCATTCTCCTTAACTCTAATATATTTTTAATATATTTATAACAATAATAAAAGGGAATTCAATCAGAAAATACTGATCTTTGTTTTATTCAAATAGCTATAATTATGAACTATTAAAATTTCTGATATTTTGATGCTTAGCACAGTAACTGCTATTCCACTATAATGCTTGGATAAACGTGTTAAAGAAATGAAAATCTACTCAAATTGGATGTTTGTTCTGAATTATTTCTATAGCTATCTTTTCATTTTGTGCTTAATGCACTATACCATAAATCACTGGACTCATATTTATAGATACTTATAAAACATTCTTATAATATCAACTTTGACATGATTGAAGCATGGTTAATTGTGGTAAAATCCACTTTAAAGGTGAAAAATGCTGAAAGTTATTTAAAATATGTCTTTTATGACATTATTTATTCATTATTAACAACCTTATCTTAAAAATATAATTTAAGTGTTTTTCAAAATGTGATGCTTAGACTATATGTATCAGAATTACATGAAGTGCTTATTAAAAATAGATTTCCGACCTATAGACTAGACCTTCTGAATCAAACTCCCCAGTTATAAGCCCAAGATTCTTCATTTTAAATAACACTGTATGCCAGAACTGAAGTTCTAAGTGAGAAGTAGTTTGTGAAATAAAATGGAAATTGGTGGTAATGTTTGTTATTTTAGGGGTTTTACATGAGTGTTATTGAAGTAAAATCTTAAGACTGAACTTTTAACAAGAGAGAACACTCATTCAACACACATTTATAGGGTGTATGTTGTGCAACACACATTGCCAAGAACAAGGAATACAGTGGTTGTGACATAGTCCTAATAAACATGGAAAATGATCACTATAACAAATTGTTATTAGTGAATTTATAGTGATAGGCATACAAGAAGGAAATCTAACCCAGATTGAGGAAGTCAAAAGCCTTTGTAAATGTGGGATACCTGAGCTGAATTTTAAAGAATGGGTACAAAGCTATCTCAGTGAAGTGAGAGATGTATGAGGTACTTGCATTCTAAGTGAAGGGGATAAATGGAACATATTGGGTCACACTCGACTTAGAGAAGGGTGAGCCTAAAAGCCTTAGAGTTTCTGGGCAATTTTCCTACCATTATTACTCTCAAACATTTCTTTTGAAGCTGCCACCATTTCTTCATCTCACCCTAGATTCAGTTTCTGTAAGTGAATATTTTACATATTCCTCATCTCCAGAGAGGAGTCCAACACTTCACTCACTATTGTCTCATTCATTTATTCTCCTGTCATTCTGATAAAGTTTGTTCTCAGTAAATTTTAAATCATGGTGATGACTCATATAAAATTATATCTTCATAGTTTTGATCTTATACTCCACTAAATATACCCATCACCACTCCTGCAATTCCTTCTCTTAGCCATACCCTAGTCCTTGTAAATTTCTGGAAGAATGAAGGAACCAAATTTCTGAAACCGTTTTGTTTTATTATATTCTCATATCTTTCCAATTTCCACTCTCTCTATTTCTATTCTCTGACTTTATATAGTAGCCTGTGCATTCTCCCCAAACTCTTAGTCTCTTAGGCCACCCCTCCCCCCAGTTTTTATTTCCTTCCCATTCTAGCTTAGGCATCTTGTCAATTACACCTTTAGTCATAAAACCCCTCAGTTTCTACTTGTATTCACCTACAAAGTTATTTATTTTCAAAGAGTCTTACCTTTGTGCCTTCTTGTTTTTTACTTTGTACCTGAGGAATCATATCTATTTATGAATAGGACAAATATTTTACCTTAAAGGAACTGAGAATGCCATTTTAAGAGACATATATGTAAACAGATTGATATAATATACATGCTAATTTTTTCAGCTATTAACTAGAGACTGTGTTGTCTAGCTTTACAATTCTAGCCATGGCCTTTGTTTCTTTAGCTTTAGACTGTACATCAAAATTCTACTGATTAACTATATTTTTGTATTCTCAGGAGCTTCTAACTACTCAAGACTCTCCAACTGAACTATTTATGTACTTCCACATTTTTCATGTCTCAAATTGATGAGTTTTATCTGTATTCTTTTTCAGCATTTTAAAGGGGAAAGATTTACATTTTGGATCTCCCTGATATCCCCTTATACCACATCTCTCTGAGTTTATCTTGAAAAAGTTCTTTGCTTTTAAGGGTTCACATAATCAAATTGATTCCACCTAATATTTATGAATAATCTCTATTTTAATTTTGGTGACCTTAAATCCACTTGCAAATTTCCTTCTGCTATGTACATTCCTGGGGTTAGGATTATAGACATTTGGGGGACCAGTATATCTACCACAGTTCACAATCTGGCTCTCAAAAATTCTTGTCCCTCCCAAATGAAAAATATATGCACTTCATCCTAAAATCTTCTAAGGTCTCCTCCTATTACAACATAAACTCAAAGTTCAAATTAGCATATAAATCTTGTCAGCTCAAAAATTGAATTTCTTATCACCTAATTCAGCTGCAGAAGAGGCTTTGAATATATTCCATTAAATAAAATTCTTAGGACATAATTTATGTCCACCCATGGACCTGCATAACTAAGGAAACATGTTATCTTCTTCCAATATACACTTGTGGCACAGACACAGTGAATCTGTGCCTAAAACCTAAATCAAAATGATGGTAGAGCTATGGTTATTCCAAAGTGGAAGATAAGGGGAAAATTTGTTTTCCAAACTTATCCTGAATGGATACAAAGCTGTCTCACTGAAGTGAGAGATGTGTGAGGTACTTGCATTATTCAGTTGTTGGCCAAACTTATTTCCTTGTATCTGGAGAATGTCCTTACTGATTGTTAGCTGGAACCAATCTTTACTTCTAGAGGCTACCACATTGTTTCTCATACTTTCCATGTCTCCCTCTCTAACAGTGGAAAATCACTCTACCTTCTCATTCTGATACTGATTCTAGCCATGCACTTAATTATATTTGCACTGCCTCTTTTGCCATATACTAACATATTCATAGATTCCTGGAATTAGCACATAGACATCTTTGGGAACCATTCTTCCTACCACTCATTTTTATTGATTTCTTAAGTTACATATAGCATTAGTATCCATTTTGACATAATCACAAAAGCATAAAATATAATTTGATCAAATACAGTCCTGAGCACTCCCCCTCTCCTCTTCTCCTTCCCCTCTACTCCTGATCTTTCTATAATTTTTTTAATCAATGTCTTGTGGAAATACCTAATGTTGAGATTTACTGTGGTATATTCATGTATGTATATATGAATTTTCTGTGCCTCCTTCCATTCTCTCAGTTCTCCCTTATCTGTGCTGCTGTTCTTTCCTCTATTTTGATGGAATTCCCTCTCCCATTTTTTTTCCTTGCTCTCTCTTCCTTTCTTCTCCCCATCACCTTAGTTTGAATTAGCTTACACACATCAGAGAAAACATTCCATGTTTGACTTTTTGGGACTGACTTATTTCACTTAGCATGATAATCTCAAGTTCCATCCATTTCCCTATAAATGTCATAATATCATTCTTCTTCCTACCACCATATTTTAAATAATTTAATGGAAAAAATGTGTGATTATATGTTTCTTTTGCTAATTGATTTTTTGTTTTGTCCAGAGATTTTGCTTGTAAGCAGTGGAAGAGATAGGCTATATTTGAAAAAGCCAGTACTTGAGTGCTAATCTTTGATTTTTAAATAATTAATTAAAAATCAAGTGTTTCTATGGTGCTTTCTATGCCCTTGGCACTAAGATATAAAAAGCAAAAAATAGAGAATGTTGTTACTGACTTAAAGAAGTGATAGCCTTTTCAGTAAAGAATAAAAACTACTTAAATTCTGAGATTCAGAAAACCTGGACTACATTGTTTTTTAAAGTAAAAGTTGTCTAAAAATTATCTGACTCTTCTCCGGTAGCTGTAATTCATTGATATAAGTTTATTGGATTGAAAACAAAGTGGTGCTTAATGTAATTTTCTGATTGACCTTAAAATTCTGTACCAATTAGAAAAAATCAAAGTTATTTGAGAACTGCTGCTATAGAAACAGACTTATTTCAGCATTTCTAAGAGGTTGTTTGTATGAGTCAGAGGGTGAATGTCAGGAGAGAATGAGCACTAAAAAGGAAAATAGTATGCATACAAAAAGGAACTTACAAATATATATAATAGATAAAATATGAGAGCAAAAATTAAGTATATAAAAAAAGAAGAAATTTAATGAAGATGTGAGGAATTCTTCCAAGGCTGATGATAGTAATTTTATTTGCAGAGAAAAGCAAAAAATCTTTGAGTTATAATGGTCACTAATCATTGCAAAATAATTTTAATACTTTGAGCCTGGTCTATCAGCATCTTGCATTATGATATTCCTATACATACATAAGCATTTTTTAAAAAAAAAATTTAACATTATTTTTTTTTTGAGAGAGAGAGAGAGAGAGAGAAAGAGAGAGAGAGAGAGAGAGAGAGAGAGAGAGAGAGAGAGAGAATTTTTAATATTTATTTTCTAGTTTTCGGCGGACACAACATCTTTGTTGGTATGTGGTGCTGAGGATCGAACCCGGGCCGCACGCATGCCAGGCGAGCGCGCTACCGCTTGAGCCACATCCCCAGCCCCTATTTTGTTTGTTTTTTTTATGTATTTTTTTATTTATATATGACAGCAGAATGCATTACAATTCTTATTATATAGAGAGCATAATTTTTCATATCTCTGGTTTTATACATAGTATAATCATATCAATTCATGTCTTCATACATATACTTTGGATAGAAATGATCATCACATTCCACCATCATTAATTACCCAATACACCTACCCTTCACCTCCAATCCCTCTACCCTATGTAGAGTTCATGTATTCCTCCCATGTTTCAGCTCCCTATCCCACTATGAATCAGCTTCCTTATATCAAAGAAAACATTTGGCATTTAATTTTTTGGGATTAGCTAACTTCACTTAGCATTATCTTCTCTAACTCCATCCATACCTGCAAATCTTATAATTTTATTCTATTTTATTGCTGAGTAATTTTCCATTGTGTATATATGCCACATTTTTTTTTATCCATTAATCTATTGAAAGCCATCTAGGTTGGTTCCACAGTTTAGCTATTGTGAATTGTGCTTCAATATGCAACAAAATGAAATTAAACCTCTATCTCTCACCATGCACAAAACTCAACTCAAAATGCATCAAGAACTTAGGAATACAACCAGAGACCCTGTGTCTAATAGGCCCTAATCTCCATCATGTGGAATTAGGCCCCAACTTCCTTAATAAGAGTCCTATGACAAAAGAGTTAAAATCAGGAATCAATAAATGGGGTGGACTCAAACTAAAAAGTTTCTTCTCAACAAAAGAAACAATCTGTGAGGTGAACAGCAAGCCTACATCCTGGGAGCAAATCTTTACCCCTCACACATCAGATAGAACACTAACCACTAGGGTATATAAAGAACTCAAAAAGCTAAACATCAAAAAAAACCAAATGGCCCAATCAATAAATGGGCCAAGGACCTGAAGAGACACTTTTCAGAAGATGATGTACAATCAATCAACAAATACATGAAAAAATGTCCTTCATCACTAGCAATTAGAATAATGCAAATCAAAACCATTCTAAGATTTCATCTCACTCCAGTCAGAATGGCAGCTATTAGGCATACAAACAGCAATAAGTGTTGGCAAGGATGTGAGGAAAAAAGCACACTCATACATTGCTGGTGGGACTGCAAATTGGTTCAGCCAATATGGAAAGCAGTATGGAGATTTCTTGGAAAATTGGGAATGGAACCAACATTTGACCCAGGTGTCCCTCTCCTTGATCTATACCCAAAAGACTTAAAAACAGCATACTACAGGGACACAGCCACATCAATGTTTATAACAGCACAATTCATAGTAGCTAAACTATGGAACCAACCTACATACATGAGCATTTTATACAAGTAAAAATATTAAAAACAGAGTAATGTATGCAATTGCTTATACAAAGGCAAATAAATACTGTATATCATTTTTGTTCTTGAATAATTTTTGGTGCATAGTAAATTGCAATTAAATATCAGTATGCTACAGATCTATACAATGTACTTTGAAATGAGAGGTATGGCAACTTCCTGTGAGTGTGAGTTAACATGTAAGCCTGAATGTTATGAATGATTTTTTTTTAATTAGCTACCAAGGTTAGGAAAGACAATGAAATTCCAGCATTCAAGTACTCCAGAAACATATTTTTCTAATCAATAAAAATAAAATATTTTAGTAATTTTAAGCTATTCCCTATTATTTTTTTATTGTTGGATGGACAAAGATAATGTAAATATTGAAGAGAAGTTATCTTGGTTATGGATTATAGAATAAACCAATTATTTTAAAAATCTGTCAGGTAACTGCTCATTTACTTTACATCAAGTTGAGATCCTGATATAGATCCTGATATAGAAATTATAAATTTTTAAATTCAAGAGATAAAACTTTCTAATTAACTTGAATTACTATGATAATAAGACAACTTGGGCCTTTATATTTTCTTATAAAGGACATGCTTAATGTTTTTTGACATCCCTTCTAAGATTAAGCAGAAAAGTCCCCCAAAATGAGTATTCTGCTCTAAAAGTTAAGTGGTTGAGATTTAATAGCAAAGGCTTTGTCAGTTAAACATTTCCACTATTCAGTACATACAAATAAACAAAAGTATTATTTAAACTACTAATCAATAAGAATTTAACATGTGAAGCTGGGTGTAGTGGTTCATGCCTATAATCCCTGCAACTCAAGCAGGAGGAACACCAATGCAAAGCCAGCCTCAGCAACTTAGCGAGGCCCTAAGTAAGTTAGCAAGTCCTTGTCTCAAAACAAAAAATGGGCTGGGGATGTAGCTCAATGATAAAGTGCCCCTGGATTCCATCTCTAGTACTACTACTAAAGAAAAAGAAAAAGAAAAAGAAAAAGAAAAAGAATAAGGAAGGAAGGAAGGAAGGAAGGAAGGAAGGAAGGAAGGAAGGAAGGAAGGAAGGAGACATCAACATGAAGTAATTATCTGAAATTAGAAGATAATATACTGCCATTCCAATTTGAATATTTTTAATTTTCAAAAGTCCGATGTCTTAAAACTTTGCTCAACAAGTTTCAGAGAAACATGTTTCAAAGCAACATGCAGTTCAAATGAAACCATTTATGTTTTTATCATTTTTCATTATTATTATCTCTAGCATTTTCTCCTTTCCTAAAAGAAACTCACACCTTTTATAATGTTCTTCTTGAGGCAGCCCTTCTGTGAAGTTACCAATTGCAGGTTTCTAAAGTCATCTTCTTTATGTGTTCTCTTCAGACTGCCTGTTGTACCAGAATGAATAGATAAAGACTTTTCTATCTGGGATGGCAATGTTATCTATATTGTCAATTTTGCTAGTAGATGACTTCATATTCCTGAAGCTGATGAACAAATCCAGAATTTGGATTAATGCAAAATATTATTTCTTGGACATAAGAAAAGGCATCTTTGGACTTTGTTCCAAATGTTTCCATAATGTATGCAATAGTAAAGGCAGCACTTTGGCAGATCCCTGCATCTCCATGCAGAAGAACATTTCCTCCAGTTTGTGAGCTCCCATCAATAAATCCATTAGTCACATTATATCTTCAACTGGATTATCTGTAATAGTCAAGACTGAGTATGTAAATAATTGTTGAAGGTTTGGTTTAATAAAATTTGCTCCAATATTTTGTTGTTTGAAAAGTGTATACTTTATTCCATATTTCTGCATATTTCTGTAGTATAGGTAACTTGTTTTTCATAGCAGAAGAATATGAACCTAAGACCAATCCAGGTAAATTTTCCTGAGTCTCTCTTCTCAACGGGCAAATCCACTCCTCTCTTCTCTTCTTTATACTGTAGGGGGGGGGGGAACTCCAATTTCATGTCCTCCATGGTTCAGATATCAGGGTGGTGGGTGGTGTGGGATGGTGAGTTATCCAGTTGCCTGACCCTCGAGTTGGTAGTTGAGTAAATGTTTTAAGAGAGAGTGTTAGTTATTTGGTTAGCACTCCATAGAAGTTAATAGGCATTATATCCTCAATATTGTAGGAGAAAACTGCCACCATTTGTTATGAATGCTTCAGGAAGATTTCTCAGGTATTGAGTTTTCAGTAAATGATACTCCTTGACATGACAAAGGAGCACTGAAGCACTGGTGAAGAGCACAATTTCTGGAGATAGTCTAGATTTTAATGTTGATTCTAAACCAGTTTTGACAGTTTGGTAACTTACTTACTTACCTCTTTGTTCCTCAGTTTCTCATTCTGTAGAATGAGAAGTCTAATAATACTTTCTTCATTGATTATTCTAATAATTAAGTGAGTTTTTAAATGTCAATAATTTAACATCATGTACAACCAGAAGAATCAAGTTACACTCCATTTATGTATGATGTGTCAAAATGCATTCTACTGTCATGTATAACTAATTAGAACAAATAAAAAAGTAACTTAGAACAGTATCTAGCACATGATAAACACTATGCTAACTATTATTACTGCAGTTAGCAAAGACAACAAGCAAGAGTTTAAGTCTATATGTGAAAAAATCTGTTACAGATACCTGGAAGTCTGGTATTATGAGAAAATTTAAGGACAGAAGAACCTATTCCTTACTTTAGTAATGACCTTTTGTAGCTTTAGAAGTAATGTAAAGATGAAGATTCTTGGAAAAATATTTTGTTAAATATTTACATTTTCTTGATTTTGGAAAAGACCTAATTCAAATTTGACTGACAGGGTGAAAAAGATGTTTTCACCAGGGTTTACCAAAAAGCGAAGTTTTTGAAGGTAAGGATTTTGTCTTGACAAAAAGTTGGAAAGGCTTTTTATATTGAAAAAGGCTTAAAGAGAGTCATGGAGGGAGGAGACAGCATGGTGCTTATAAGAGAAACAATCAGCATATTCATCAGAATGATAATGGTATTTTGGGGAATGTATCTAGAGAGGTAATGAGAAGCCCAAGTAATGCCTTAGTTTTTCCTCTTTGTGCCTCAGTTTTATCTCTTTTTAAAGTTAGTGCTCAGATATTTATATATCACAAGCTCTTAGAACAGTGCCTGGTAGATACTAACTAGTATTCATTGAATGAATGAATGTTATACCAGTAATTAGTTCCAAATAGCTTCCCAATTGCATCACTCCTCTAACATAATATTATATTATCTACATGACATTGGGATTGGGAGGCAATTGGGAAACTTAAAGGAGTGAAGATAATCAACTGGCAATATTTTTCTATCATCCTAAGAGAAGTCAAATCCTATTTTATCCAAAGCCTTCCTTTTGTCTTTTGAAAATCTAAACAGATCCTGACCATAATCCTAATATGTAGCTTTTTTTCCATAGGTGATGTGAATGGCATTATAACTTAATTAACTGTGAATTAAAGAAAACAGGGAAAGTAATTATGTAGATGTCTGCCCATTCAAAATAATCAGACCTTGAATTCATTAATTCCTTCATTTTTTTTCTAAGTACTTTTTGAACTTTAGCATGAATCAGAATCTCCTGGAAGGCATGTTAAAATACAAATTGTTGGTCTTCAGTTGGTCTTGAATGGATTCTGCTAATTTGCATTTTAACAAGTTCCAGGGGACTGCTTTTGCTGATATAGGACCACACTTTAGATATTAGCACTAAAAAAGTTTAGTGCCATCTATATAATATGCTAGGCAGTATACATCCTTGGTATTGGGCATATGGTGATAAACAAAAATAGGTGCATGCCCTCATGGAGATTATGTTATAATGAAAAATGAAAATGTTCAGGTATGAAAAATGTATGAAGGAAAAACAGCAAATAAGGGATTATAAAGTTATGGGATACTTTTATAGACAGGTAGTGAGGGAATATCTCTGTGATAGGTGACATCTATGTTGACAGTTTAATGAATGGAAGCCAACAGGGGAGGAAGGAAATTCCTTAAACTATTCTAGAATTAACCAGTTTTCTTCATGATTTTTAACGTGTTTCATAACTTGGTTTCCATTTCAAAAATAGGGTTTTTATGACATCCCTTAATTTTTTCTCACATAATTAGCATCTGGATAAAATAACACCTTATCTGTTAAAAAAACAATTAAAATACATTTTCTGTCTTTAAGGTATGCATCAATTAATTAGTTCTTCGATGTTCCTCTGTTAGGTGTTTTTAAAGGTCCTCATTTTGTACAAAGAAATGTTCACTAAATGGTCAGACAGGACCTTCATTTTAAAAGGAATCTAGGACATTTTAGGGCTTTGAAAAATTTCAGCAAGGCTTAGTGGCAAATGCTGGTGATCCCAGCAATTCTGAGAGGCTGAGGCAGGATGACTGCAAGTTAAAAGCTGGTCTCAGCATCTTATTGAGGAGCTAGGTAACTTAGGAGACCCTGCATCAGGGAACAAAGTAAGTAAAAACAGCTGGGGATGCATCTCAGTGGTTAAGCATCTCTGGGATCAATTCCTGGTACAAAATTAATTGATTTAAAAAAGACTTAAAAAGACACAGCCTTGCCCAAATTATTCCTCAGCATTCTTGACAAAGATAGATCCCTAGAATTCCCCAAAAGGAGAACACAATGTTAGTCTAGTATGCTTTGAAATGTAGATTTCACCTTGATTCAACATGATCTCAATGCCTTAGTTTTTCCTCTTTGTGCCTCAGTTTTATTTCTTTTTAAAGTTAGTGCTCAGATATGTTTTTTTCCCCATGGTGTGGTATACCATCCACTGCCTCAATTCTGCTTTATTCAAATAAACATAGGAATCATATGTAATTTATTAAGTATGCCACTAAGTAATATTTCTATACATCTCAAGGGGCAATGATGTAGAGCAGACCAAGTATTAATATTTGAGTCAAACCTGGTGGCATCCTAGTTACTTCAATCAATTGTTCCTTACAAATTATTCAATTTGAGCCTATTTCTGAAATGAGGATAAAGAGTTAGAGGAAAAAAACATATATTTTTTTTCCTGGGCAAGAGCTTCCATGTATTTATTCATCTTCCCAATTTCTTTATTGTGATTTGCTTCTAGATTTAATATTCTTTGTTCAGGCATAATCCACATCTATACCTGACTAAGGTAAGATGGTGCATTCTAAATGTTTCTTTTCTCTCACAACCCTTTGCTCAAATATCACCTTTTATCTTGATAACATTATAAGACTTCAATAGATTATCCCATCCAAAGTCCTTTCCTGAGTCTTTCCATCTAAAATGCTTGTTTTAGACCACTTCCTCTTACCATCAACCTATGGATTTTCTTTAATTTTTTTTTCTTTTCTTGACCTTGCCAGTATATGAATGCATACACACATGCATATGCATGCTTTGCTGTGTTGGAATCCAGCTTTCTCTAGGTTTGTTTACATACCATGTCAGTAAGATATTAGCTTTTTTCTTCATCAGGCCATATAGAACATCCTTGACTTAATTGTTATTTATCAATCTTTTAACCTAGTTTACTAATTGTTTCCTTGTTTTTATGAGTGATACTCTTTTCTTTCCTTTGAGGTATTGAGCATTGAACACAGGAGTCCTTTACCATTCAGCTAACATCCCTGGGGTCTTTTTATTGTTTTTCTTATTTTGAGACAGGGTCTCATTGGATTGCTGAGGCTGGCCTCAAACTTATGATCTGCCTGCCTCAGTCTCTCAAATTGATGTAGTTACAGGTATGTACTTCCATGCCTATATGACTGATCTTTAAAATGCAACCATCTTGAATGCTCCATACCATAACTATGTTATATCAAAAGTGAATTATTTCATTAAAATGTATTTATTTGAAAGAGTAAGTCAGTTCTATTTTTTCATAGCTATATTAATATAAAGAAAAACAATAAAAACTTATATATGGTTATTTTGTTAGAAGTAATTGCTAGATGCAGTTGACTAATACTTAAACATTTTCTGGAAGTTCATTATATCAATTCCCTGATACATGAAAATACCACAATTTCACAGTTTTTAAAGAAAAATTTAGTTTTTTAAAAAATTTTCCCTTAATCATGAATTTCAAGGTTTTCTTTTGCTCTTTTAATAGCACATTTATCTAATTGCTCTCTTCTTCAAAATTCTGTGGCTTGACAATTATTTTGGCCAGGAAGACACTTTGTAGGAAAGAAGTTTCTATCTAAATTAGAGGAGCAGGAGATTTCAGGAGATTTCCCATAGTGAGACATTGGCATTAGTTGTGTATTGAATATGCAGATGTAAGAAGATATAGGAAAACATCAAAATTTTGCATATAAGCTTCCTTTGTGTTCTTCCATATAAAGCTGCTAAATTATGAAGAAATTATACACAAAGACAAAATTGATTTGGGGACACAAAATGGATTGGCAGATGTATCCTAAAATAGCACCTGGGAACACATCATTATAGAGGAAAGAAATACCTTAGTCAAGGAAAGTTTTCTTGATCCTTTAATGATTCTTGATGCCGTATTTATAGGATCTTGGCTCATGGATCTCTCTTTCAGAAACTAAGTGAAGGACATGGCTACAGTACTCCATAGATACTTAAAACAATAAGGCTTACATTTGAGGCAGTAGAGTAGAATAAGGAGTTGGGATGATTCATTGATAAGAAGATAGCTGCTATCATACCCAAAGAATAACTCTACACATGGCCTGGCTGAAAATTGAGTTCTAGACACATATTTATGACACAATGAACACCCATATTAAAATGCATTATTCAGATAGGGGTAGAAATCATTTATTCATTAATTGAATATTTGTTGAATATCTACCATGTACTCAAGTGTTATGCCCTATGTTGTTGGTGCAATAATGAACAGAACTTGTTCTCTGATTCAAGGAATTTCTACTCTAATAGGAGAAATGGACAGGGTAAACAGTGTTCTGTAGAGTTGATAGGATAAATATAGGTGGTCATAGAAGCAGAGAGCAGGGCTACTGAACTCAAAGTAAAGGCTGAGGAGTTGGGCCAAGAATGGCTTCTGGGATGAAGTAATGTCAAAGCTGAGACAAATGGCAAATAATGGGTGGAAAAAAGATGACAAAAAGTTGGAAAGGCTTTTGCTATTGAAAAAGGCTTGAAGAGAGTCATGGAGGGAGGAGGCAGCATGGTGCTTGTAAGAGAAACAATCAGCATATTCATCAGAATGATAATGGTATTTTGGGGAATGTATCTAGAGAGGTAATGAGAAGCCCAAGTAATGGGGGATTTTTTTTCTTAATTTGTGTTTTACTATATTTGTTATGAGTTCCTTACTGGTTTTGGATGATGTGATATGGGGAGAGATACTCTTAACAGAGAGGAAATATTGGAGCAAATAGTTCATTTTAGGATATTGCACTTATTCTAGCTGAGAGAAGAAGATAGTAGTGGAAACCAAGGAGGAAAATATTCAGGGAAAATACTGAAAAATATTTCCATCTTTAATTTGCCAATTTATTTATTCACTGTAATTTTTTGTTGCACATTTCTCATTCTGAAGCACTTTTATATTCCCACCTATAATCTAATTTAGAGTGTTACTGAGAAAAATAAGATTATGATTTTGTTCAATTTATAATTCTGAAGAAAAGGTTTTCAAAAAGTTTGTGTCATGAAACTCAAATTATAAGACATGGAAGCAGGCATAGCTACATGGTCATTGTCAGAAAGATACTTATGTTAATATTATGTTAATTTTTTAAAAAATCTCTTATTGGTATGTTTATTCAGTGAAGTAAGATATAAAATTTCTTAGTATAGATTTTAGCAAAAAAGTTTATAAGTTTGAATATCGCTGGTCTATATGATAACAGATCTTTGAGTATTTATGTAGCCTTTTGCTGCCATAGTGGAATAAAAAGTAGAATGCACATACATCTCATTCATCTGATCTTGTCAGGTCTTCATTTGTATGACCATCAAATATATGATGTGCTTCTATGAGGAAGTAGTAAGAGAAGAAAAACTTGCATCCACCAACTCATTTGTATCTTTGGTGACTTTAGCTCACTAGAGATCAGTAAGGGCTTTAGCTTTGCAGCCCAGTAGCCCCAAAATTGTCTTCCTCAATGAATGTTGGTCAGGACCCAAAGTTAATGAGGTTACAAGGGTTAAACCTAAGGACAAGGGCTGGGGATGTGGCTCAAGCGGTAGCGCGCTCGCCTGGCATGCGTGCGGCCCGGGTTCCATCCTCAGCACCACATACCAACAAAGATGTTGTGTCCGCTGAGAACTAAAAAAAAAATATATATATATATATATTAAAAATTCTCTCTCTCTCTCTCTCTCTCCTCTCTCACTCTCTCTTTAAAAAAAAAAAAACCTAAGGACAAATGACCAATTGCATAGGTAGTAAGAATACACCAGGTTAAGCAATGTTCCCCTCAAAAGTCACCTTTGAAATGTAATGTTCCTAGAAATTGACTACTAAGAGTACTTTATATATATAATGCCTGGATTGATTATTATTATTATATATGATGCTTCCTTTTCCTGGAATTCAAAAGACCCACTTTAGCAGGAAGGCACTTGATATCTAAGATATAGGAGAAATGGAAAGTCTGGCAATAATTTTAAAAGATAAGATGGGTTGCAGCAAAGGTCATTTTCATATAGTTTATAATTTTATCCAGATCCAATTCTAGAGGATGTTCAATTTCTTCTTCTTGATGAACAAATGACCTTTGATTTAGTTCATAGTCACTGCAAATATCTATGAATTATAATATCTTCTTTTGATTGAAAGGGGTATTAGGCAAGAGATTACAGTATCTATAAACCTACATACAACTCCTCACTCAACTCTGAATCATTCTGAAAAGATCTCTCAAGATCATCTTTAAGTATGTTAAGAGAACCCATTCCTAGTACTGAGGAAAACAGGCTTCTAATGATTTAATGTTAAATTGAGTCAAAAACTTTTGAGAGACACCACACTATGCATTAACATATATTTCTCTTCCATTACAATGATATGTTTGAAGTTATAGTCAAATCAAATAAAACTTTCCTTCTTATTTTATAATGATGATTCAGTTTATGAGAACTTGGGTTATTGAATTTCGTTGATGCTTTTCTCCTCGATTAAAAATAGTGTGTTATAATAAGGTGTTCCGAGTGTACCTATCTTGGTCTAACCTCAAGATAACTGATTTCACCAAATTACATGGGATTAAGGTACCTTGTAGATGGCAACTTTTTTCAATGCAGGGAGTGATTCTGATCCCTCTCTGAGTGCCTAATGGTATGTGTGGCACAGTGGAGGGGGAAGCAATAGATTTTTTTTACTTCAGTGTTTTGGCTGATATATTGGTCAACAGGGAGAAAAAATAAGAGGGAATGATGATATGTAAAAAAGTGAGGTATGGTAAAGGATATAGTTTTAGTAAAAATGGAAAGTAGGAAGACTGTTCAAGAAAAAAAATATTTTAAGTCATAAACCAAAGAAAAGGAAAAGTACACACGATTATTTTTCTCATCAGTAGAAACTGTTGAGAGTGCATTGTTTTTCAGGTGGCCCTGGGAAAAGATGTTGAAAAGGAGCTTGCACTTACCTTGATGTAAGAAATGGAGAAAAACAAATGGCTAGGTCATTCAACTGTGCTTTCTCCTCTTCAACTGGCAGGCAGAAGAGGGTACTAAGGTTCAGGGTTCCTTAGCAATGACAAAACAGTCACAGGCTACTGCTGTTTCTCTATTATGTATGCAGTCTTGATGCTGGATGGTTCATTTATGCTGTGTGAACACAAAGATAGCTAGGAGAAAGAAAGGAAGGTGTGTGTGTGTGTGTGTGTGTGTGTGTGTGTGTGTGTGTATGTGTGTGTGTTGCCAAAAATGCAGTAATAAACCTACATATTGATTCAATATTGAAATGTGCTATACTTTCTCCAAACATTTCTAAAGGCAGTTTGCTTCCTCTCTTTTACTTCCTACCAAAGATAAATAGACAAACAAAAACTGCAGCAGCCCCCTTCCCCCACTGCTACAAAATGAGTAACTATATCTGGACTTTTGCCTTTCAAGTTGTCTTCCAAAGTGATTGCTCAAAGAGATGAGTTCTCACTGTGAGGCTGCAGGCGAATGTGGTCTTGAATTTCTAATGTGAATATACTGCAGTTCTTTTTCAAGCAAAATCTGCCCTGTTTGCAGAATGAAGATCAGCACCATTTCTTGTTCCAGTGTTTTACAGAAAAGCAATTGAGGGTCAGAGGAGAGGAGCAATCAATGTTGAGGCTTTAGAAAGCAATTAACTCTTTGAAGTCCAAGAAAGCCTTAGAACCTAGTGTCTAATAATAGTAGCTAACATTTTGTAGTAATTACCAAATGTCAGGACATTTTTTTAAAAAATGTTCAACATAGTTTCTTTTAATCATTACCACTGTCATTAAGTTCTAAACAGAGAACCAAACCTAGGTAGTCTGTAAATTTGGAATCTAATGCTTTTCACACTGGCAATTTTATAAATTTTCATTTCAGAGATCTGTGGACTATTATGTGGCCTCTGTCAATTATCAGACTTGTGTCTTTATGCAGAAAACCTTATTAAATCGTATTTCTTCATCTGTAAAACAGAGAAAATAATACCTCTTTCACAGAATTTTAACGAGGTCAGAGGGAATAAGAATATTAAATAAGTTACAAACTGGAAGGTGATTATTGGATCTGGACACATATGTACTTAATCAATGGACTTCAATTACCTTCAGATGTTGCCAAGCCCTTCAACAAGTCTAAGAAAAAGAGGAGAGTGAGGTTTGGATTTCTCTATTTCCAGGTTCTAGCAGCTGCTTTCTTTTCTTTCTCCTTCAGGTTTAAGGGTTATAAAGTGACCTCACTGTTACTAGCACTGGGATTTTATGGTTCTTTCTATATACCATCCCCATATCTTTATAATTATTAAGTTATCAAATTACCACAGGACTGGTCACGTAGCTCATTGGTAGAGCATTTGCCTACCAAGTGGAGGCCTTGGGTTCAAACCCTAGCATCGCAAAAAAAAAAAAAAATCAAATTACCAAATTTTAGGGTGTCATCTGTTTCCTTCTGACTAATACAATGGAGAAGGTTTTGATGTAGCAAGGGTCCAAAGTCTAGACTACAAGGCAAAGTAAAGCAAAAGGAAGGCAAGGAAAGGGAAATAGTATAGCAGGTATGGATTAAATTTAGCAGGTATGGAAAGTGGAGAGGGGGACTAGGAGTTGGCAGGGGACATGGAGAGATCAAGGATTTAATATTTTTATTGTGGGACAGATTTTTTTTAATTTTTTTATTCTAATTTGTTATGTATGACAAAACAATGCATTGCAATTCATATTACACATATAGAGCAAAATTTTTCATATCTCTGATTGTACAAAGTAGAGTCACATCATTCCTGTCTTCATACGTGTACTTAGGGTAATGATGTTTATCTTATTCCACTGTCTTTTCTACCCCATGCCCCTCCCTTCCCCACCCACTCCTCTGCCCTATCTAGAGTTCCTCTATTCCTCCCATGTTCCCCCTCCCTACCCCCATAATGGGTCAGCAGCCTTATATCAGGGAAAACATTCAGCATTTGTTTTTTGGAATTGGCTAGTTTCACTTAGCATTATATTCTCCAACTCCATCCATTTATTGTGGGACACATTTTAAAATATTTGTAGCTAAAGCAAACCAGTCAAAATATAGAGAAATACAGATTTAATGTAAGTAAAAGGGAAAGTACTGTTAGAGAAAGATTTCAGAGATGACAGGAAAGAATGTAACCCAAAGCAAAGGCAAAAATCATTTAGGAAGACATGAGACTGAACCAATAGGTTACAAATAGATGGAGATAAGTTTGCAGTTTGGAAACACAGAAATGCAATAGTTTTTGTCTGTAAACATATGTTCTCCTCTGAGTAGAGAATTGCAAAAATTTGGAATAGAAAATGGAGGAAATGGAAGAAGGATATTCAAAGGAACACTTGAGGAAATTTCTCTGCATTACTAAGAGCTCAGCTGTGATTGGAATACATAAGTTTGTGATTGTACCAGTACTAATATTTATGGGGAGATAGCCAATTTCATTGAGCTAGGGTGGGAGTGAGAGACTTAATAGTTTAGATTGATCCAGGTTTTAGCATTTGCCAGTAAATAACAGCACAGATACAAAGATGGGAGAGTGAATGATCCAAACATGAGAGTAGTTGAAGAGATGGATCATTAGGTCAGAGTTGAATAGGAAGGAAATTAAGATTAGAAAGAGGCTGATGATTTGAAGGAAAAAAAGAAGGAATGAAAGAACTGGATGCACAAAAATCATGTGCATAAGGAATACCAACATTAGTATATAAGGATATATAAAGTATAGCAAGGGATAAGAACACTAAAGGAATGTTGGCAGGTTGGTTTTATCAAGGCAGTACTGAACAATAATAAGATCAACTGTATGGTAATCAATAGGCAAATTAACTTAGTATTATGACACCTTACATTTTATGTTTTCCACATTGTTTGAAGAATCTTATGTAGCAGTTCATATAGTTTTACTATTTTCTGACTGGATCAACATTTAAACTAACACTACAAATAGGAAAACTATTTTTCTTGAATTCAGAAACACATTGTAGAAATAGTAATTGATGACATAGATTGACACTTTTAATAGTCCCCAAGTGCAAAATATTTAACTAACAGATCTTCCTTTCTGAGTTTTAAAATTGAATTAATATTATATATTATTTCATTATATATAATACTAAATGGACTTTTTATCCTCTAGCATTTTGTTCCCTCCTAAGTTTTAATGAACTCTTTTGATTGTTCATGATTAATGAATAACTGACTAATTTGTAGCAGAAAGGAATAGAGTAAGTGTTAATTGAGATTCTCAAATATTTAAGATACATGTATAATATAAGTCATTCACGTTATTCTTAGCTGGAGATTAAAGGCAGAATCTTACAGCTAGGGGACACCATTCATTCTCTTATCACTTTTATTTTCTTCCATGTAGAGTGAGTTCCACTAGTAAATTATTTTAATTGTGATTTTGGAGGTGGAGATGTGCTCAGGGATGATGACTATACCTATTATTTTTGGGTTTCATCTATATGTGCTTTGCAGAGAAGGTCATGCCTATGAGTGCAAAGCCTTAGTGTTTTACCTGGGCAGATAAGCTTGCCTCATTCAGTTTACTGTTAAGAACCACACATTTCTTCTCAAATTATCCATAATCTCCATTATCCAGTCTTTAAGTTATTAAGAGAATCTTTTTATGTTCATCTGCTTCATATCTGCCTGTAATTCTTAACTAGTTCTGAGGCTGACAATAGCTCTTCAAGCATGGCAAAATGGTTAAGAGTAGATTGGAGTTAATCTGCCTAATTATGAATACCACTTATGTTGTAATGGGAAAGCAGGGAGCCAAAACCTCAAACCTCAATTTTTGTGTTCCAGTAAAAGAAAATTTAAAGTCAGACACCAAAATCATGTAAGGGAGCTTTATTATAAGTGACAGTAGAGTGGAAGTGAGGAGGAAATAAAGTAAAAGCAAAGTAAGGATCAAGCAGAGAGCACTTTCAAGATAGAGTGGGTTATCTCCAAACAGAATGACAAAGGGAACAGTGCAGTGCAGACTCCAAATTTTTTGCTGTTTTAAGGTTGTCTTGAGGATTGGGTTCCTCCTTCAGCAACCTTTGCCAATCAGGTGTTCAACTTCTCTTTCACATTGGCCATTGTAGTTTTTGACCGTAATTGGTCCTCTCCAGAATTGTCATGGTGGACATCCTATTCAGGGGGGCTTCATCTCACAAGTCATTTTTATGTTAATGTGGGTACTGGGGTCAGTGACTGATCAGAGGTTACCTGACTGTGATTACAACACTAAAGGATCCCCCCACCTCTTGAAATAGAAGGAGATACCTGGCACCATAACTTCTAGTTTATATTGACATTTATTTGTCCTGTCAAGTGTTAGTCCCATAAATTCTTTCTTGAAGTATCCCTCCCCCCCATTATCTCTTCTACTTTTCTTTGTTTATCCTCAATGTTTGTGTACTGATGTGTTTCTGTAGGTTATCTGCTACAAATTATTTACTCATCTGCCTTGGCAATAACTTTAAAAGTAACTAAACTTCTGACCTTGCTATGAATTTCACTGTTCATCATTAAGTACTACTGAATGTTAGTTCATACTACCATTGTGATTTTGAGTTTTTTTTGCTTAATTTCTTTAATTTCCTAATCTATAAAATGGAAACAATATGCATATTCATTTCCTTAGTTTGTGGTCTTGTCCAAAAATGCATACCCATTTCAATGTCCCAAAGTATTTTCCTTACATTTTTGTAATCGTTTCATAATTTCATGTCTTACATTTAGTACCTAATCCATTTTGAGTTGATATCTGTCCTTGGTGTTTTGACAGGGATTGCATTGAGTGTGTAAATCACTTTGGGGAGTATGGGCATTTTAATTATTAGTCAAGATTTCATATTGCCCAAATATTTGGGCATCTAAATAGTAAACTAAATACTCATTCTTAGGAGAAAGAGTCAAAGGTTTAGAATTATTCTTCCAGTTCATGCACATGGAATGGATTTCTATTTTTGATGTCTTCTTCAATTTTATTCAGCAATATTTTATGATTTTTATTTCAGAGATTTTTATTGCTAGTCATTTTAAACATTTTAGCTATTATAAATAGGATTGCTTTATGTCAGATGATTTGCTATTGGCAAATAGTAACACTGCTGTGTTTTTTATGTTGATTTTGTATCCTGCAACTTTGATGAATTCATTTGTTCAAATTTTTTTTGGTGGAATATCATTTCATCTGAAAACAGTGACTATCTGACTTCTTATCTTCCAATTTGGGTGCCCTTTATTTCTTTCTCTTGTCTGATTATTCTATCTAGGACTTTCTAGTAATTTTCCAAATAACAGTGTTGAAAGAAGGCATTCCTATCTTGTTCCAGATCCTAGAAAACTTTCAACTTTTCCTCATTCAATGTTACATTAGCTGTTTGCTTATTATAAAGGGCTTATTTTACATCAATGTACATTGTTGAGGTATGTTCCTTCAATACATAACTTGGTCAGTGTTTTCATCATTGAAAGGATGATGAATTTTATTAAATGCTTTTTCTATGTCCAGTGAAATAACCATATGATTTTTGCCCTCCATTTTCTTGAAGTAGAATATTATGGTTTGGATATGTATCTATTGAATTCTCCTTGCATTCCTAGGATAAAAGACACATGATCATGGTGAATAATATTTTTAAAATGTTCTTGTTTTTTATATTTTTGGTACTTGGAATTGAACTCAAAGGCACTTGACCACTGAGCCAAACTCCCAGTCCTTTTTATTTTTTATTTTGAGATAGTATTTTGAGAAACTGCTAAGTTTCTGAGGGTCTAGCAAGTTTTGGAGGCTGGCCTTGAACTTGGGATCCTCCTGCCTCTGCCTCCCAATTGGCTAGAATTGCAGGCATGTGACACTGAGCCTTGCTTAAATAATCTCTTTAAATGTGCTTTGGATCCGGTATGCTAGATCCAACAAAACATTAAAGAGATTATTTAAGCATATCCCTAATATGTTTTGTTAGGGATTTTTATCTCTGCTTATCAAAAATACTGGCTCATAGTTTTCATTTTTTGTTGTGTCCTTATGTTTAAGTATCATAGTCATGCTGACCTCCTAGAATGTGTTGGAAATAATTTATTCCTCTTCATTTTTTTGGAATAATGTAAGAAATTATATTAGCTCTTCCTTTGATGTCTGATAGATTTTAGCAGTGATGCCATCTGATACTGGGCTTTTCTTTTATTGGAGGTTTTTATTATGAATTCATCTCATTACTTGTTATTAGTCTGTTTAAGCTTTCTCTTTCTTCATAATCAGTCTTTTTAATGTATATTTGTCTAGGAATTTGTCCAGTCCTTCTAGGTTATTAAATTTTTTAGCATATAATTTCTTTTCTTTTTTTTTTTTTGAGAGAGAGAGAGAGAGAGAGAGAGAGAGAGAGAGAGAGAGAGAGAACTTTAATATTTATTTTTTACTTTTCGGCGGACACAGCATCTTTGTTTGTATGTGGTGCTGAGGATCGAACCCGGGCCGCACGCATGCCGCTTGAGCCACATCCCCAGCCCAAGATTTTAGTTTTTAATAACTTTTTGAGAGGTTTTCTTTTTTGTGTGATCTAATATCTGCACTTCATTCAAATTCCTTCACTTTTTTAAAACTTAATGCATTATTTTTCTGTTCCAGACACCCATCAAGGATTCCATGTTACATTTATTTTTCTATTTCAGTAAATTTTGCCTGTGAAAAGTTCTTTGCTTTCCTTGTTTTTGATGGTGTAGAGTTTTGAGGTGTGTTGGCCAGGTATTTTATGGAATGCCCCTTTATTTTAATTTACCTGATGTTTTCCCTCATACTTAGACTGGGTAATTGATTTTAGGAGGAATACACAAATGTAAAATGGTATTGTTGAGAATTGTTTTGTGGCCTGGAGAATGTTGCATGTACTGATGAGAAAAAATGTGTATTCTGAAAGTGTTGCATTGAATGCTCTTTTTATATCTGTTATACCCATTTGCAGTAGGGTGATGTTTTTTGTTTGTTTTTCTGTTTGGATGATCTTTCCATTGATTAAATGGATTGTTAAAGTCCCTAACTATCTTTTCTTTTGTGCCTATTAATATTTCCTTGGTATATTTGGGTCTCCAATACTGGGCACATGTATATTTAGAATTGTTATTTTCTGTTACTGAATCAACATTTTTATTGCATAATAACATTACTTGTCTCTTTTTAATGCTTGTGATTCAAAGTCTGTTTCATCTAATATAGGTGTAGCTACTCTTTCTTTTTTATTGCATCAATTTGATATATCTTACATAGAGTTTGGCAATACATGCTTTTACTTATTTATTTATTTATTTTTATTGGTTGTTCACAACATTACAAAGCTCTTGACAAATCATATTTCATACATTAGAATCAAGTGGGTTATGAACTCCCATTTTTACCCCAAATACAGATTGCAGAATCACATCGGTTACACATCACATTTTTACATACTGCCATATTAGTGACTGTTGTATTCTGCTACCTTTCCTATCCTCTACTATCCCCCCTCCCCTCCCCTCCCATCTTCTCTCTCTACCCCATCTACTGTAATTCATTTCCCTCCATGTTTGTTATCCCATTCCCCTCATAACCTCTTATATATAATTTTGTATAACAATGAGGGTCTCCCTCCATTTCCATGTGATTTCCCTTTTTTTCTCCCTTTCCCTCCCGCCTCATGTCTCTGTTTAATGTTAAACTTTTCTTCCTGCTCTTCCTCCCTGTTCTGTTCTTAGTTGCTCTCATTATATCAAAGAAGATATTTGGTATTTGTTTTTTAGGGATTGGCTAGCTTCACTAAGCATAATCTGCTCTAGTGCCATCCATTTCCCTGCAAATTCCGTGATTTTGTCATTTTTTAGTGCTGCGTAATACTCCATGGTGTATAAATGCCACATTTTTTTAATCCATTCATCTATTGAAGGGCATCTGGGTTGATTCCACAGTCTAGCAATTGTGAATTGTGCTGCTATGAACATCGATGTGGCAGTATCCCTGTAGTGTGCTCTTTTAAGGTTTTCAGGAAATAGTCCGAGAAGGGCAATAGCTGGGTCAAATGGTGGTTCCATACCCAGCTTTCCCAGGAATCTCCATACTGCTTTCCAAATTGGCCGCACCCCTTTGCAGTCCCACCAGCAGTGTACAAGAGTACCCTTTGGCCCACATCCTCGCCAGCACTCGTTGTTGTTTGACTTCGTAATGGCTGCCAATCTTACTGGGGTGAGGTGGTATCTTAGGGTGGTTTTGATTTGCATTTCCTTGACTGCTAGAGATGGTGAGCATTTTTTCATGTACTTGTTGATTGATTGTATTTCCTCCTAAAAGATATTTTTAGTATCAAATTTCATAATTTAAAATGCAATTATCTATACTATGATAAAAAACCATCATATACTATAATAGAAAACAATAAAACCTTATCGTTTGATTCAACCTATATAAGAATACTATATGCATTCATAGATACATATATTGATAATTATATTTATGCCTGTGTTTTTTATAATATTTAAATGCTTTTACATATTAGAATAAGTAAATTTTACATGCTAGAAGTAGACACTTACTTGAGGCACTTCTAGAATGACAGGCTGGGTTATATGGTGAACTTATGTGGTCAAAATTAAAATTCCTTCCATTAGAATGTATAGGGGTTTATTGTTGTTGTTTTTACTTTTTGTAGTTGTAGATGGACAGAATTCCTTTATTTTATTTATTTTTATGTGCTGCTCACACATGTGATACAAGTGCTCTGAAACTGAGCTAATGCCCCAGCCCAAGATGTATAGTTTTTAAGAAAGATAAAGGGCAAGTGCCAAAGACACATTGTATGTAAAGAAACCATTAGTAAGAGAAATAGAGCATAAATTCACTTTTGAGAGAATATATTCATATTATTAATTTCTTTCATCAACACAGCATGACAATGATTTCATGAACATTATCTCATATAATTTGATCAAATACTTTGAGAGAGGCTAGAAAGACATATGTGTAATCACTGTTTTGCTGAGGAGAAAATGCACTGAGAGGTTAAGGGATATGTTCAGTCATATGGTCAGTAAATAATACACTAAAATCAAATTAATATTATTTAAATTCTGTTTCACATGTTTTCACTATACTACACTGCCTTTCTAAATGCTATGTGGTCGTGTAGGTGAGAAGGATAATTCAGTAAGACTTTACTTTTTGAGGACCTGAAACCAATATTTTTATAGTTCCAAAGGCAAAAGTATGTACACACTTACCCCTCCTCCAAATTTACATGTGAATAAAAAGGTTGATTTCTATGGATGATGCAGTTCGATGGGTTGAAAACAGGTTAAAACCTTATTGGGGCCATGCATGGTGGCTTACACCTGTAATCCTAGCAATTTAAGAAGCTGAGTCAAGGAGGATGATAATTCAAAGACAGTTGCTGCAACTTCACAAGGCCCTAAGCAACTTAGCAAGACCTTCTTTCAAAACAAAATATTTTTAAAAAAAAAGGTCTGGTGGTGTGATTCACTGGTTAAGTATCCTTGGGTTCAATCAATGGAACTATAAACAAATAAAAAAAATTTCTGGATTGTTGTAAATGTTATTTAAATATCAACATATTTGCAGTTCTACACCAAGCATCAATAATATCTTACAGAGGAGGGAAAGGTAGAAGAAAGGAGGGGTGAGAGAATTTTGAGTGTTCATTATGTTTCATTAACTACATATAATAGGTGCTATCTTATATTTTCATTGATTTCTGCAGCATCATGCAAAGTTTTTAGAAAATATTTTGTTCTACTGATTTTACAGATGAACAAAATAAGATTCAAGGTCACACAGTGAATGGAATCATAATTAAAACCATCATCCATGGACTCCTAGTTCAATATTTTTCCAATATCTTCAGAATTAATCTTTTATCATAGTGTCCCATCTTAAAAGGACAGTGACAAGTCAAAAAGTAAAATCCAAGATGCCCTAGTATTTTGAAACACTGTATTATGCAAGTTGTTAATAGAATAATTAAGTATGGGCATTTAGTACAATTATTGGTATAATATTGTATTTTAGAAGGTGAAAAATTCCTAATATGTTGGTATGTAAGAATTAACTTCTTCAAGTAGGAATTAACCTCCTACTGTTGCTAGGCACTATTCTAGGCTCAGGGAATACATTAATGAACACAATAAAGACACTCCCTCTCAAGGAGGCTAAGTCAGGGATGTGTGGAGGGTGTTTTTGTAAACAGATACTAATCAACCAAACAAAAATTAAACTAGAAAATTAGCTTTGTCAATTGCAGACGGTGATAAACTCCTCAAAAGTAGGTAAACTATGAAATTTCTGAATAGTAAAATCAGTTTCATATAGAGAAATTCTGAAATTGTGAGGATTTTTTTTTAAAAAGCAGGTATCTTTATGGAACTGTAAAAGCACACAATTCTGCTATAAATATTATATATTGATATTTTTCTAACTTTAAAAAAATATTGATCAAAATATACCACTGAAGTTGGATTCTAGGATAGTGGATAATCAAGGTTTGCATAGGTGCCATTTTTATTATTCACAGGGTGACTGGATTTCTAATCCTGTCTGTTGAATTCATTCTTGCAACTTATAATAAATTTATTTGTAGTTCTTCATGAACTGTTGACTCAAAACCAGTTATGTGAATTCTTCCCTTACCATCTATAACTAAATGATTTTAATTAAAATTCAAGTACATGGCAGAATTTCTCATGCCCATAAGATATATTCTCGTAAGCCAGTTCATGAAGCAAGCAGAGAAAACACAATGAAACTAATTAGATTATTTGTTTTAAGGGGAAATTTCATGAACAATCTCAATTCCCCATATGAGAAATTTATACACTTGGATGAACTCTTATTAGGAGATAGACTCGAAAATATTTCAAATAAGTGAATAAAATGATTGTTACATAAAAAGAAGTGAAAAATAGAAATTTGGAGTTCATGTGATATTTAGACACAGTCATGTGAATGGGATGAAATTTAATGTATGTTTTATTCACTACTGATACACAGTAATTACTAGGTCATTTAAATTATCTCTAATTCTACTTCTTTTTATTACTATATTTTATCTATGTGTAAAACTGTAGAAGAGTGTTCATATGTAATAAATGATCACTTAATCTTAAAATAAAATATGTAAAACCATCCCAACTCTGTAGGACTAGTATCTGAAAAAATAAATTCTCCAAACATGTGTTCGGTAATAATATGATAATAATCATTGAAATTTTATATTGAACACCAATTATATTCTGCACTTAATCCTGGTCAGATGACCCAATCCTTGCAACATTCTCATTTGCATTCTGAAGGTAAAGAAGCAGCGACAAATAAGTGATTTAATATGGCCAACCTCACAAAGCTAGGAGTGAAAAGCCTAGTCAGTATATGGGTGAAAGAGGATGGCTTTATTCTATGTCCTGGATAAGGATGTTCCCTCTATCACTTAGAAGTATTGGGACCTTGAGTATATTTTACTTAGTTTCATAAAGCCTTAAGTTGCTCACATGTAAATGAAGTTGCTATCTATTTGAAAGTGTCAGTGTCAGAATTAAAGTAGGCAATGTATGCAAATTTCCTAAAGCCATAGTAGACGCCTAACATGTTAGTTTTCTTTTCCCTCTCCTCCTCCTCCAACCCTTATTCTTTGAGGTTAAAGAAATTGAAAACATATAAAGAACAAAAATTTTTAAAAGATTAATATGTTCATGGAAAACTTGACACCAAAACTCATATTGGTAGTGCAATTCTACAAAGTATAATAGAGATATTTAAGCAAACAAAATTTGTGAACATTTGGCATATTTTAAATATTAAAATTCCTACTCAGGAACATGGTATTTCTCCCTGTTAATGACTGTACATCAATTATGGTATTTCTTCATGTGAAACCTGTTCACTCCTTATTTAAGTTCTGGTATTTTGTGAATACAATTTTCTCCTCCATTTTAATTCATATTACAATATATGGGAAAGATACTTTTATTTGCTTGTTTTTCATTTTATATGCAACCATCTAAACTTTCCTATTAGGTCTCACAGTTTTTCAGCAGATGCTCACAAATTTTCTAGCTATGTAAGAATGTCACCTGCAAACAAGTTTGCTTCTTTACTTTTAATTTTTTTTTTAGTTGACAATGGAAACAATACCTTTATTTTGTTTATTTATTTTTATGTGGTGCTGAGGATTGAACCCAGAGCCTCACAGGTGCAAGGCAAGCGCTCTACTGCTGAGCCAACCTCAGCCCCTGATTCTTCACTTTTAAATGGGGCTACCTCTCTCATTAGTTATGCAGAATTTAATTGCATCTCTTAGAAGTTGGCAAAACTGACCTTACTGTATAAAGTGATGTAAATGTATCTCTCTGGTTACTTTCATTGCCTATGATTTTTAATTTCATTGCAATATTGTTCAGTATTTTCCACTGTGAGTAAGCATTTAATTAGAAAAGCCACTAGACAGTGTTTTTTTTTTTTTTTTTTTTAGTTCTTTGTTCCATTTTCAATCTGGTGGTTTTCAGTTGCTGTTCACAGTTCTTAGTCAAATTTCTGGGTTGTAGAGATATTTACTCACTATATGCCTCTGTTCCTGCTACTTCAGAGGTCAGATTTTTCAGATTTCGTCATCTTCTTCTTTTCAACTCCTGCAAATTTGAAGCAGTACATAGTTTATTCCTTGTCATAATGAGTGCATGGAAAACTACAAGTCCCAGAGTTCAAAGCTCTGAAATATTTTTTCTCTACTCCTTCCTGCTATTGAATTGATGACTTCACAGTCCAGAATGCAGTGTAAGAAATGTAAACTTCCACCAGGAGCCAGGTTGCATTACTGGGAATTGTAGTCCTCAAATGAATATGAGCAGAGAGCTACCAACTGATAAAAAGACACAGGTTAGATGTTTAAGCAGCAGCAGTGATTGGAATGGGATTAAAATTGGTGTTACGTAGTGCTATAGCTGTCCTGAAGAAGAGGTGGCTGTAGTGTTTTGGGTCAGGAAGGCTGATTTGGTGATCTTCACCCTTTTTACTCATATGCTTCCTAAATGAACTATGAATAATTGTGTATCTCTTTGTACATTTTGAATACGAGTTTATTTTTTAAATCATGAGTTAAACAATTATAAAAGATGTGATTCCAGGGTTCTGTAAATGCACTGTTTGCCTTTTAATTTTTAGGGGTATACATAAATATAATAAAGTCCAGAGATCTTAAATATAGATTTGCATAAACATTTGAATGTGTGTACCATCATGCAGTGGTGCAGTTCCCTTGTATACAGTGTATAACTGTGCTGTAGAAGACTCTATTATGCCTGTCCTAGTCAAAAAATTCCAGAGTTAACAATTTTTTATCACAAAGGATAACTTTAACTTTTTCTTGAAATTCATGTACAACAGTGTATAATTGAACATGTCACTGTTATAAATGTGATAAACGTGACCATATTATAAGTGCATTGAATAGAAGTTAAATACTGGAGTAGAATCCATTGTTGTCCACTAAAATTCATGTAAAAGCTCTTTTTTTAATAGTTGGAATTCCTACTGTTTCTGGTTCTCCTTTAACTTGTATTCCCTTATTCTTTCCCACACAGAATTTTATTCAAATGTTAATACACTATGCTTATATGTTAGAAAGTTTTTTGTTGATAACCCTGTCATACTGTGTCACAAAATATGTATGTATATATATATATATACATATATACATACATTTAATTTTTATATATTCTTTTTTTAAAGAGAGAGTGAGAGACAGAGAGAGAGAGAATTTTTTAATATTTATTTTTTAGTTATCAGCGGACACAACATCTTTGTTTGTATGTGATGCTGAGGATCGAACCCGGGCCGCACGCATGCCAGGCGAGCGCGCTACCGCTTGAGCCACATCCCCAGCCCAAGACACAAGTGTTTCTAATTGTCCTCTTTTTGACTCCTTAGAATCTTTTGAGGGAGGACACGAGGGATTGAACTCAGGGGCACTTGACCACTGAGCCACATCCCCACCCAAGTTTGTATTTTATTTAGTAACATGGTCTCACTGAGTTGCTTAGTGCCTCACTTTTACTGAGGCTGGATTTGAACTCTAGATTCTCTTATCTCAGACTCCCATGCCGCTGGGATTATAGGCATGCACCCGGTGACTCCTTGGAATTTTTCTTCTCCCCTGAAAGCTTTATTGAGTCATAATTTACATTTCAAAAATCCTTCCACTATCAGTGTATAATTCATTGATATTTAATAAATGTATAGAATTGTGCAGCCATCACTATAATCTAGTTTTACATTTCCATCAGACCTCCCCAATTTTTTTTTCTTCCCTTATGTCTGTTTGTTGTCAATAACTGTTTCTAACCCCAGGTCCAGGTAACTACCAGTTCTGTTTTTGGCCTGTATAAATGTACCTTTCATGGAAATTTCATGTAAATGTAATCATAGAATAAGGAGTATTTTGTATCATATTTCTCTAAGTAAAAATTTTTTCAATATTCATTCATATTGTAGTATTACTTAGAGGTTGTATGCCCTGACAATCACCATAAATCAAGCTTTAAATGGATAAGAAGTATGCTTTCCTTCTGGAAAATGGGAGAATTGTAAAGGGAACAAATACAAATGGAAGTTGAAGTATTGACTGTTTTTATTTTTTAAAAAAACAATGCGGAAGTCTTCATCTATAGTCAAGGATGCATGTAATCCAATTAGAAGGAAATTGGGCTAAATTATGCAGGTGTTCCCAATAGAGTGGATTTGAATATGAATTTCAAAAGGTGTTGTGATAATTTGCTGTGAATCAGTTCTCTAATGTAAAATGATCATAATATCAACCTTACACTTTGGTTGTGGAAACTGGAGAATCTGAACATTTTGAGGAGAGGACTGAAATTAGTGTCAGGATCTTTCAGGGAGATCCCACTCAGTTACTGATAATGCAAAGCTTCTGTCCCAAGATATTTAATTTTGTATTACCCCAACTCTTCCATATTGTAAAGGTTCTATCTGGAATCTTACGTGGCATCAGTCTTAGGATCCAAATATCTCCTTCCATGGTAATGGATCTCTATCTTTACTTAAATACTGTTATTTTCATAACTGAGCCCAAAGATTGCAATCTATACTATTTTGAGTGAGAAGGTATTTTATATTCAAAACGTTACAAGGAAAATAATTTTACATTGATTTTAAAAATGAATGCATTTTATTTAATTGAAAAAAACTTGGTTTTGTCACATTACTGTAGAAACCTTTAACCTCTGCAACCCTACCCATACATTCCTAGACTCCCAAAGCAGCTAGATGGAGACAAATTATGTCAATCAGTTCTTTTATCAATCCATTTTATCAATCGGTTCTTTTAAACTTTTAGTTTGTATATGAACTGGTAAATTGTCAAGAATAATATGCCCTGATAAGCTAAGATGTTCACAAAAATGGGGTGGGGAAAAGGATAAAGTCTTCAGATTTTCTGCAGGGAAACTGATTTTAATTGAATGAATTTTCTAATCATAACTAGGACAAATTAAAGCTTCAGAAATGATGACACAATTGTTGCCTAGCAAAAGGGGGCTTAATGTGCTGCTGTGTTTAAATAGAATAGCAGTGTTCCTAGAGACCAATCATCACCAGAAGAACTGTTCCTGCTGTTGCTGCTTCTATCCCACAGTAGCAACAGAGGCAGACAAATAAGATAGATGAATAGTAATTACTGTTAATAACTCCAAAGAAGGGGAATGCACCTGAATAAGCTACTGATACAGATTTTCAGAGTATTTATCACCAAAATAAATACTTATCTCTAATAATGCTAAGGTGATGCCAAAAATGGATTCCTTTTCCTATTACTTAGCTTGATTTCACATTCACTGTCCCTTAAAGTGATACCATAAAATCCCCTTCTTAGTTGTTCATCTATTCTTTCCATCGCTTAAAGATTGTCCAATTGCAGTTCTTCAATACTTAATCAAACATTCCAGTTGTATATGGTGTCTGCAATACTATCAGTTCAGAGTATGTGTTTTGGTTATTGAAATGGCTCAGTACCCAAGCCCAGGGAGGACACATTATTCTTTAGAATTCTCTACTAATACTTTATCAAGGTCATTTTTATCTGCCCTTGTTCTCAAACTTTCTATCCTAGATAATAGTTGACAGTAAGAGTAGAGGAAAGTATGGGATCATGTGATATGGCACATTTCCCCCTGCAGATAATGAATCAATTGTATCTAAATTGTAGTTCATTTATTTGGCAATTTCTATTAGGAAAGAATACCAATGCACACATAATAAGAGTTGTGGGATAAAATGACTTACTTTCTACCTAAACATTGAAAAAAAATCTTTCTATTGTGGAATATTTCAATTAAATCTAAAAATAGAGGGATTAGTATAATTAACCTCCATTTACATATCCCTTATCCTCAATAGCTATAGTTTCATGACCAAAGTTGTCCTCTGCATACCTTATTTTCCTATCCTTACTGATAGAATAATCTGAAACAAATCCAAGACATTTTGTTTTATCCATTACTATTTCAGTATGTATTTCTGAAAGGACTCAACCCAGTGCCATCATCAGACTTAAAAAAATATTATTAAATAACTCAAATTTCATTGATTATATCATGATTACTGTTTCTTAAATGTTACTATAAATAGGACTGATCAGGGGATTGTCTTTAAAGACTGGCTAAGTAGATGTAGGGCAGAATCTGAGATTATGAATTTCTGACAAGTTCCCAGATGATACCAATATTCTGTTCCTAGGGCCATAGTTGAATTAAAAGATCATATAATTTTTTTTAATGTTAGAATGTTTCTGTTTAGAGATTAATGTACCTGAAGATATCAGAGAAATGCATAACATTATTTTTGATCATTCCTTTACTCCAAAAAATTACTTGTGTGTATATTTGACTCTATGCTGGGCACTGCGGATCAGGGAAGTTGATGAAATACAGACTTTCTTCATCTCTGGCCAAATAATGGCTTTCCTAAAGGACAGAAAGTAAAGCTATACCATACATTCATATTGAATTTCTGCCCATTTATCTCTTATGTGCACATATTCATAATATGGTATGTTTCCCTTTTATGAGAGTTGGTATATTAGTTGTCTGTGGCTACTTTAGCAAATTACCATAAGTTTGGTGACTATACCAACAGAAATTTATTATCTCAATTTTAGATGCCAGAATTGTGAAATCAATTTCACTGGACTGAAATCATGGTGTTGTCCAGCAAGTGCACATGCCCATTGTAGACCCTTGGGAGAATCTCTTCCTTGACATTTCTTATGGCTGCTGGCATCCCATGGCATTCCTTGCCTTGCAGCTGTATCACTCTGATGTCTGTCTCTGTCTTCACAGGGCCTTATACTCTGTGTTGTGTGGGGTAGGATACACAGTGTGGCCTGAGGGTTGAGAGCAAGAACAGTGGGAAAGCCAATAATGGATAACCATTCCAAAAAATATGAATTGAGTGTCACAAGGAGGATATGTCACCCAACTTTGATACTTCCATTTTTTAATAGTGAATAGACATATACAAAATAAAATTATATTCATAAAGAAAATGCCTAACTTATCATTCACAACACCTGACATGTCAGATGCCACCTTGCTGTGTTAGTTTTATTATTGCAAATTACACACATGGTTATGGTCCCTCAACTATTTATTACTTTTTAATTATGACTTTGGATTTGAAAACATCATCATCCTAGATTCATAAGGGAGAGGTTGAAGTGTAAATACATGCAGTTCTTGGAATTGCTGTGATCATCTCTTGTCTTAATTGTGAAAGATCTGCAAGGAGAATGTCAGTTGTATATCCAATTAACAAACATTATCATTTCATTTTAAAATAGAAGACTCAAGTATGCTTCCCACTTTACCAATACTCTGATCAAGTTACAGAATATTACTAGTAGCCTAGTGGCTACCCAGGTACTCCCTTTCAGTTATTACTCTGTATTTACAAGTAATAGCATAGAATAATTTCACGAGATTTTCTAATAGCATAGGCAAATTTTTCCAGATTTACTTTTCTATAAATGGAATAATATAATATTATTTGTGTGCATTTTGCCATGCAGCTTCATGTTTGTCAGAATCTATATTTTTGCAGTTGGCTGTAGATCACTCATTCTCATTGCTAAATTGTACAACACTGTGTGAATATACCATTATTGACTTATCTCTTCTGTTGATGGATATTCAGATTTCAATTTTTTTTAGCCATTACATATGATGTTGTTAGGAACATTCTAGAAGATGTCCTTCAATGAACGTATCTCTGCATGTATATGCCTAGAAGGGCAGTAGCAGGATTATAAAATACACATATGTTCACATTTAATATTAGATACTGCGAAAGTGTTTGTACAAATTTACTTTTCCACCAGCAGTATATAAAAATTTCAACTTCTCTTCATTCTTGTCAATGCTTATTTTGTTTTGTTTTTTTGCCATTCTTCTGAGTGTGTAGTGGTATTGCATTGTAATTTTACTTTATGTTTTACTGGTCATTGATGAAATTGAGAATTTTTTGTGTGTTTATTGTGATTATTTGGATAGCCTCTCTGAAGTATCTATTCAGGACTTTTGCTCATTTTCTGTTAAGTTTCTCAAGTTCTTTTACACTATATATTTTAGATAAATCCTATGACGAATACATGTGCTAAGGATATCATCTGTCATTAATTAATTTACCCTTCTACTGTCGAAATGGTATATTTTGATAAACAGAGGGTTGTGGTACATTTTTAATGCATGGTAATTACTTTATGGATTATATTTCATGGAAATACACCATATTCTATGTCTTAGTATGTAGGAATTACTGAAACATAGCTTTGCACATGGTGTTCCCTTTGCCTAGAACATATTCCTTTCCTCTTCCTTAACTATTTAAAAATTGTATACCTCTTTTCTCGTTTAAACCCCACTCATAAGTTACAGTAAGACTCCCTTTAGCTTTTTGCTATGGTTCTTCCCCCAAATTTTTTACTCTGTCATAGTTGTATCCATTGTTGCCATTTCTTTTTTTAATACTTATTTGAATGCTCCCTAAGATAAAGGATTGTTTAATTCTTGGTGCTCATTGTCTCCAATGCTTAGCTTATAGTTATAATAGCTAAAATTCTTTGAATGCCAGGCAATGTTTTCTAAACTATTTAAATATATTATTTCTCCTTAATTCTTACAAGGCTATGAGATAGGTGCTGTAAAATTATCCCCATTTTATAGATTGGGACTTGGAAACATAGAGAAGTTAAAACATCTTTTCCATTGGCACATACAGCCAGTAAAATAGTGAATACAGGCTTAAAACTATTTATTATGATTTCAGAAACATACTTTTAGCTACTATGTTGTAGCTTTATGGAAGACAATAAATATATATTGAATGAAGGAATTAGAACAGTAAAATATCATATAAAATGCAATTAAACTTAGTTTAAGAATGTGTTAAGTGGGGTAAAGAGGTGAAGTGACTTGCTCCTGATCACATTGCTAATGCATGCTAGAATTATGGTAAAATTCTAAGTGTTATAACTGCTATTTCAGTATTCTTCTTTCCTGCTCCATGTTCTGGATCTCTGTTTTCAAAAAGATGCCATTTTCTTCTTTGTAAAACCCTGCTAAGCTCTGCTGCTTTCAAAATATAATCATGGCACAAGCCATTTTTAATGATAAAAACTATCACTTAGATATGTGGAATGACAGCTAAACAAATTGCATGAGACCACAGACTCCTGGACTTATCTATAGAATCATATTGTTATAGCTGAGTGGGCCTAATATTCTTCTGCAAAGTGAAAATTGCAGACTTTGAAATATCTTAATATTTTTCATTGTGAAACAATACTTAAATTTTTATTTTTCATGTGCTTATTTGGCATTATGGCCAGATTTAAGGCAGAATTGTTGTATACTGCCCTCATCTGCTTTAGTGCTTTTCTACTTTCCTCCATTTAGGCCAATTACTTCCCATTGTTCATGTCTAGAAAGGTTTATGCTGGCTGCTAACTAAGCCTGGTTTAATATCACTTATACATTGACAGCTATTTCCTATTTTTTGACATTGTATTTTAATCAAATACAACTTATATCAGAGAGATCAACTGGGAACGGCTTTGGAAAGGATTGACTTTGGTAAATGCACTAATTTAACTAATATTTTCCCATTGACTTTAATTATCTACCACTGTTTCTCATGATTTATCATGAGACAATAGCCTATAACATTCTGCGATACATCCTAGAACTATAATGAAACATCAGGAAAAAAAAGCATTAATTAAGACAAGAAAGAAAAAATAAAGCAATGTAGGAAGAAAGCACACATTCAGTTCAAAACACTCCAATTTTCCTTGATTTCTAATTTATCATAGTATGACAAAAGATCAGAAACTTGCCTTCTGTTTTTATCATAGACTATACTAGATCAGATAATGGTATTTGATTATTGCAATTCCTGAACATTAGAAATACTCTTCATGAACTTTCAGAACTGAATTTGTTAAGGTGGTGATTTGTATAAGGTAAACCTGTATTTATCATCAAAGTCTTGCTGTGTTAAAGTCTAATCCTTTACAGAATATCCATCACATAATTGCATAAAATAAGCTAATCTAGTTTCCAAAGCTATTATGCTTGGATTTATTATTCTCTCTATTGTGTGTAAGTGAAGTGAATTTTTTTATAGGAATACTAATAGGCTTTCTGCTGCTCATTCCTTTATCTTCACTGCCCTTCAAAGTCTATGATATAGTGCTGAAACTAACCAGAATGATGATTTTTAAATTATGGACAATTTAAAATATATACAAAGCATAAAGTATAATGAACTCTCATGTATACTTCACCCAGATTTAGCTAATATTAACTAAAAACCAATTTTGTTTCATCTGTTATTCCACATTTCTCTGGATTATTTTTAATCAAATCCCAGTTATATCAATTGATTCACAAAATATTCATTCTGTATGTGTGAATAAATGAATACTGTTTGTAAAAAAGAAACAAATACCATTATCACAAGAAAAAAGCAATAACTTCATATCAAATGTCCAACTGATGTTTTTATGTCCCCAGATGTTTCATATTTTTTACATAAGTGTTTTAATCCTGATCCAAACAAGTCCAACCAAGTATTTCATTTGTTTACATATTTATAAACTTTCCTTCCCTCTTTTTCCTCCTGATTTTTTTTTTTAAGAAGCCAAGCTTTTTGTCTCATTGAGTTTCTAACATTTTGGATTTTACTGATTATATCCATGCATTTAGAAAAACATGTTCATCCCCAGCATTGCTTATAAAATGACAGTTCAATCTGGAAGCTTTATCAGATACAGATTTGTTTGGCTTTCTTTTGTTATACTTAAAAACAAGTATCACCTTACAAAGTATATAACTTCTGGTTACCTCTCTTTTGGCCAAATTAAGATTGATAATTGAAATCAGGTGTTATCAGTTGATCTCTGCATTATGAAATTTTCATGAGCATTCATTATTTTATTAGAAAATCAAAATTGATCATATTCTGAATTTGATTATTTTATTAACTGGCATTCTAAATTTTCCAAATTTCTTTTAAGGTAAACATTTCCTGCTAATTGGTTACTGGATGTACAGTTCATTGAAGAAAGTCAGAATAAATACTTGTTTCCAGAGATTACCATTGTATTTTTAATAGAGATTTACATTAAAAATCTCACATTTATTCACTTAGTTACCATTTCTAGTTCTATTCATTTCTTTGGGTAGATGCAGGTTTCCTTCTGGTGTCATTTTCTTCCTATCTGAAGGACTTCCTTTATTTTTTTCTTATACTGCAGGTCTGCTGGTGATAAATTCTTTTAGCTTTTGTGTCCGGCAATGTCTTTATTTGGCTTTAACTTTTGAGGGATATTTTTACTGGGTACAGAATTCTAGGTTGACCTTCTTTTTCTTTCAGTACTTTAAAGATTTTGCTCCACTATCTTCTCACTTATCTTGTGTTCAATGAAAAATCTACTTTTGCCCTTATTTTTGCTCTTCTGTACATGTCTTTCTTCCCTTTGACTGCTTTAAGAATTTTTCTTTATTTCTGATTTGAACAATTTAATTAAGATGTGATTTTATTCCTGTTTCTTCTGTTTGTGTTTCAATGAGATTCTGAATCTATTGATTAGTTTTCATCTAATTTGGAAAATCTTCAGCTATTAGTTCTTCTGTTTTCTTTCTTTCCTTTCTTTTGGTTTCCTTACCGGTCTCCTTTGGAGACCAATTACGTGAAACTGTTGTTCCACAGCTCACTGTTACTATTTTTTTCATTTATTTTTATGACCCTTTGTTTTATTTTGCATAATTTTATATGCCTTCAATTTCACCAATATTTTTCTACAATATCTTACATGATATTCATCCCATTCAGTGTATATTTTAAAGATATTTTTTTAAATTGTAGATAGACACAATACCTTTTTTAATATTTATTTTTTAGTTGTAGATGAACACAATATCTTTATTTTATTTATTTATTTTTATGTGGTGCAGAAGATTGAACCCAGGGCCTCACACAAGCTAGGCAAGTACTCTACTGCTGAGCCACAACTCCAGATCCCACAATACATTTTTTATTTATTATTTTAATGTGGTGCTGAGGATCAAACCCAGTGCCTCACACATGCCATGTGAGCAAGTACTCTACCACTGAGTCATAATCCAAGCCCCCATTCAGTGTATTTTTCACCTAAGGTACCATAGGCTTTATGTTTTGACATTTCATTTGGATCTTTTTTATATTTCCTACATTTTACTTACTAATATATGGAATACAGTTATAATAAGATATATTGTTTGCTAATTCTAAGACTTGTGGTATTTCTGGAGAAGTTTCAATAGATTAATTTCTCTCCTCATTATGGGTAACATATCTTTGCTTTTTTGCATGCCTGAAAATCTTTTGGAGGATGGTAAACATTATGAATTTCACCCTATGTATTGGATTAGTATTCCTACAAGTATTCTCAAACTTTATTCTGGAACATAGTTACCTTGCTTATAAATATTTTAATCTTTTTTACATCTTTTAAAATTTTGTTATATTAGGCCAGGGTAATGCTTAGTTTAGGCTAATTTAGCTTCCACTGGTATAGTAAGATCTTTCTGATGCCCAATGCGCCAAAGTCTTGATTTTATTTATTTGTTTCTTTGTTTATTTAGTGATCTATCTGGTGGGAACAGGAAGCAAGCTTATCCAATCATGAGCATTGTACACTGTTGTATTACCTTTAATTAGATGGCTCTTCCCCTAGACTTTGGTCATTTCTTTACATGCATAGCTCCATATTGGTCTCTTCCTGGCCTCTTAATTCTGATTATTAAACTCAGGAAGTCTGGCAGGCTTCACTTGGATTTTATTTCACTGCATTATGGTGTACAAACTCATTAATGACAGCAAGCTTGGGCACTTGTAGGGATCACATTCTTTCTTTTCTGTCACTTGGTGATCCCTTTGTATCATTGCCTAATGTCCAGAATATTGAAATTCATTGTTTCAAACATTTTGTTTGTATTTTGGTTATTTCAAATAGGAGAGTAAATCCAATCTGTTATTTGATCTTAGTTAAAAGTTAAAATCAGTTTAAGCATACATACATATATGTTTGCATGTATTTTGTGTGTATACATATATACACACATACACATATTTATATAATTATGAAATCATGGGCTTTTAGTACTTTTCATATATTTCAATTGTAGATATTAGTATTAATACTCAAATTGTCCCATTCTGGTCAGTAAAAATCCCTTCAAGTTTGCTTCTTTTTTTTTTTTTTTAAAGAGAGAGTGAGAGAGGGGAGAGAGAGAGAGAGAGAGAGAGAGAGAGAGAGAGAGAGAGAGAGAGAGAGAGAGAGAATTTTTAATATTTATTTTTTAGTTCTCGGCGGACACAACATCTTTGTTGGTATGTGGTGCTGAGGATCGAACCCGGGCCAGGCGAGCGCGCTACCGCTTGAGCCACATCCCCAGCCCTCAAGTTTGCTTCTAAAAGGCCCCAGGAGTCCTTGTTTTTTTGTCAACAAGATGTTTCAGACTCACTTTTTACATTTTCCATCTTATTGAGTCATTTGTCCAAGGATTCAGGAAGGGTATTTTGAGGAAGAAAAGGAATGCCCCAGGACTGGACACTGATAATATCCATAGTAGAATATCAGGAGATGTTCTAGGCTAATTAGAACATATCTGGACAATACCAAAAGCTCAACAAGCAAACTTCAGGCCTGTCACTCCTTTCAGCATACCTCTCACTGCCCACCCTGCAGACAGACAGACAGACACACACACACACACACACACACACACACACACACACATTCTCTCTCTGTCTCTCATTTCCAACAAACAACAAAGTAAATATTTAATGTTAGTAGCTGTGGACACTGGGAATAATGGAATTGATATAAAATATGGGCAATCCCAAGCACTTAATATCCATTCAACTTTCATTTCAGAGAATGAAATTTTTGCTTCTACTTTCACTGTCAGTCTTATATAAGTAGGGAAAATTCCAAGAAAGATAGAAATACCAAAACAGATTTAAATACTGTGACTCTATTTTTTTTTATTATTATTATTCAACTTTCAAACATTTGGAAGAAAATAACATGGAAGGAAGAAATAAATTAATGAACAATCTATTTAAACTCTTTTTTTAAGTTGTTACATGGACACAATGCCTTTATTTATTTTATGTGATGCTGAGTATCGAACCCAGTGCCTCACACATGCTAGACAAGTGCTCTACCACTGAGCTACAACTCCAACCCTTAACCTCCTGTTTCTAAACAATATTTTCAACTTGTATATTCAGCAACAATGACCAGAATTAATAAAAGGAAAGAGATGTGATTGTCTTATTTTTCCTTCTTTACTTGTTTCAGGCTCATTGTTTTATAATTGTTTAGAAGACAAAAAGACAAGTGAGGCCAGAAAATAGCATTTATTCTTGTGCAAAAGTGATGATCAACTAATCCTTGATAATAAACAAGTCACATAGATAATGTAGTTTTTATAAGAATGGGCAAGTTTCTTCCTGAGAGTTTCTGGGCCCTGTGCCTCATCTTACATTTGCAAGATTGTTTGTGCCATAACTAAAAAGATCTCCTGGAAGTGAAAAATCAGTTTAATACTTATGACTGTTCTAGTGTCCAACTACATTATACCAAATTATAAATCAAAACATTTGTCAGTCTCAATCTATTTTCAGTGTTCACGTTTGGATTAATATATTATCTACCTCATATATTATCTCTTCTCTTTAAAACCATAACTATTTGAAAAAAATAGATCCAGTGTTTACCTCCTTGCTTCATTCCATCTATTTGGGGTAAAGGTATAATCAATTAAGCATAACCTTGTTCTCTTCTATAAACTTTGTAGAGACCATATCATTGTTTGTTCACCCATCTGAAGCAATTCTAATACGAACAATATTCATTCTAGTTTATAATTAAAATTTTAAAATCAAAATGAAATTTCTCTGAGCATAACACAGTCATATGGATAAAATTACTTCCATATTTTGCTAAATTATTTTTTAAAAGTAACATACATTCAGTGTAAAATATAGGAAGTAAATAGTCTATAAGAAAATGCTAAATTAAAATCACAAAAAATCTACCACAGGATGACTACAGGTAATGTAGTGAAGAATTACTTGTTATTATTAAATAAAGAGTTTATTTTCTTAAGGAAATATAATCATCTTTGTTTTTAAAATAATCATCATTTTTGAAAGACTTGTACAGTTCTAAAATGGTTTTTGGTCTTTTGACTAAAAAAAAGTAAATGTTATAAACTGGGTGTGGTGATTTATGCCTATAATCCCAGCAACTTGGGAGGCTGAGGAAGGAGGGTTGTATGTTTGGGGCTGACCTGGAAAATTTAGTGAGATCCTGTCTGAAAAAGGCAGTGGCAGAGGAGAAAGGGAGGTGTGTTTGAGATGTAGCTCAGTAGTAGATTACTTGTCTATCATGCATGTGGCCCTGATTTAATCCCTATTACCAAAAAAAGAAAAATTTATATATATATATAAAATTTATATATATATATGTGTGTGTGTGTGTGTGTGTGTGATTAAAATTCATATAATATGCTAAGACATAAGGCAAAATATATAAGATGAAATTTATCCATAGCTTACTCTACAGATACAGCCAAAAACATTTTTAAACTTTTGTAAAACTATAAGTATACTAGGATGTGCCTATATGTGAACATGTACATTATTCATGAAAATGAGATGATGATAAACTTACTTTTCTAAACCTTTGCTTTTTAAAATGTATCATCTTGTAGATATTTCCTTATCAGTACATTTATATTTTCCTTAGTCTTTCTCTACTCGTTCTTTTGGGCTGTATGTAAGTAAAGGATGTACAATTTCAAATAAAAGTAATTTCAGTTTATTAAGTGACAAAAAACGTCTCTGGCAAGTTGGACAAATTGCTACTAATGTAGCATAGAGAATCGTGATTTCAACAGATTCTATTAATGAGGAATACACAGGAAAATATAATAATGATTATGTTATTAAAATATTTGAGGATTCTGAAAGCAGAATGTCTACTAAATTTCCTTAATAAATCAATTAGTTACTTTTATTTTTTTATTTATTCTCCATATTGCTCTACTATTAATCTTGAAGCATGCATATTCTTAAGGAACATCCTAATTCAAGTTTCAGTTTTCCATGTGTCTGTCAATCAGTCACTTTTATTGTTTGGATCAAATACAGTGATTATTCTTTTACCAGACAGAATTTAGACTTGTTCTTAGGTGAAGAATATGTGTATGCGTGTGTGAGGGCTGATGTGATAAGAGAAACATATCAGTGCACACAAAATCCCAGTATTGTGTTTGTTACAAGGTCAAATTATTAGACCTATCCATCTCCCTAGTAAGTGATGAATAAGCCCTATATTATATATCTACTTGTGCATATAAAGAAATTATAAGCACTCTAACCTTAATCAGTCTGAATTGACCCTTGTGAATTCTAGGTACTTTTAGATCATTAAAATTGAACAAAATCTGCTTCTAAATCACTGATGTAATGACCTCAATAGGAAGAATCAATGGCTGACAACACTGAGAGAAGCCAGTAGATATAAGGGGAAACACCTTAGTTTCATGCTTTTATTTATCTCCTCATTCTGTCTTTGTGGATTCTTTTTTTTCAAATAAATATTCAGAGCTCTCAGAACACAAAACATGCAGAAAAGAGTAGTTGAAAGCTTTTAGGCATGTTCTGTAACAATTTTGAGGTAGTGTTATCAATCTTTCTGTCACCATAAAAATATCTGAGATATATCAACTTATAAAGAGAAAAGGCTCATAATTTTAGTGGTGAGCATATGATGGGACACACTGATCACTTTGTAGCTGGGTAGCAAAAGCAGAGGAAGAGGCTAGGGTTGAGGTTCCATAATCCCCTAAAGGATACATCCCCCAGTGACCTGAACGCCTCTGATTAGACCCCACCTCTGAAAATTTCCACTGCATTCCAACAGTACAAAGCTGGGAACTGAGCTTTTTTTTTTTTTCTTTTTTTTATTGGTTGTTCACAACATTACAAAGCTCATGACATATCATATGGAACTGAGCTTTTAACACAGGGATCTCTAGGGGGACATTCCAAATAAAATTAGAGCAGATGCCATTACATTTCTTTCCTCCTGAGCCTATTGCTCACCAAAGTGCTTACTCTATTTTCTCTTGTTCAAAGACTATCTCTTAATATCTGTCAACTTCTCCCTGATGGTCTGTTGATACTTTATTTTTTTTATCAAAATCTTTATTTCATTTAGGCTGTCAGCATCCATCTCTATGATAGCTTGGGGCTCACCATTCTATAGGTTCTGGATTTGCAGGTATTAGTTGAATGTAAGACTCTGCAAATCCTTTATCTGGGCTGCTATAAGGCTCATCATCATCTTTACAGCCCAGACAGTGAGACTTCCCTCGTTCTTACCTCTTAATGAGTATATATACATCCTTCCTCATTTCTTGTAATCCTGCTTTCAAATTTGAATTTGTCAGACTCTATCCTGCATATTAAAATCTTTTTTCCTCAGGCTTTTATCCTGATACTTTGGTTGGCATTTCACATTAACTCTAAAGGCCATGTGGGGTTTAATAACTCATCCTTACTTTCTGGATCAATCCACAAAGCTATGTGATTCTGGGATTTGAAGTTAGATTTTCTTGGCTGTGTGAAAGGGTAATAGTGAAGATATTCACCATGTGAGAGGCTTCCAGTGATCAAGAACCTGAAATTTGTGCACACCCAAGATAAAGGCAGATTTGTATGTCTAATGTAATGAAATGTTAGGGTCACAGAACTTACAATGATGGCATTCTGGCAATTCACTTTAAAGTGATAGGCCACATTCAAGCTATAACCTTTTAGATGAAGAATAAGAAATCTGCACAGTCCGTTAAATCTATGCATGGCAAATGCTTCTCTCAATCCACTTGTAATAGGAAAATTCCAGTTCCTTTGCCCCAAAGAAAAGATTAAGGAAACCTTAAATTCACCAGGGAGGCTTTTTTTTTTTAATGTCAGGGGAGAGCTCATTACATTTTATTACATTTGGGGGAATGATCTCTCCCTTTGCTTTACGTATGATGTAGTACCAAATCTCAAATTCCAGATTAGTGATAGTTTTCATCTTTAAAGTTTGCTTATTTTTGTCACATCCTCTTTGTTTTAAGAACTGAATGAAAATCCTTTTGAGCATTGGAGTATTTGTGGATAAATGACACAATATCTAGTGTTTACTTTAAATAATTCAACAAAAAAATGGTTATAGATGAAGTAAGATTGAACAGGACTTGATAAATATTCAAGATGTGTGTTGGGTACATGGTGGTTCATTGTAATCTCGTTTCTATTTCCATATATGTTTGAAAATTTCCATAAAAGCTTAAACATCTTCAGCATTATTCTCCATATAACTGGAGAATTTCTGGCAGCAGCTGAAATAGTATGTTAACCTTCTTGAGTCTCGGTATTGCAGATATCCTTCTTAATAAGCAAGAGTGTAAAAGCCTGATAAGGGCATTGAGTGGGATTTTCATCTATGAAATATCTTCCTTACATAAATTATTGGCACATGACCAAATTGAAAACAGAGACAGTAAAATAGCATTCACACAGCTGGTATTTCTAAAATTGTCCTTACAATTTTTTTGCTATAAGTAAGTAGAAACCATTTTTTTTCCCATACAGTGTGATCCTGCATACACTCAGTTTTTCTAAAAAAGAAAATCCCATTTAAAAAAATAGGAAAGGGCTTTCTGAGAATAAAAATTTAAACATTTTTCTGGAAAGGTGGGCAGAGATTTTCTGTCTGGCTTGAAATACCAATTGTGCCTAGAAGAGAGTTTTCAGAAAGAGTCTCCTGATTACAGTCCTGCTGCCATAAAAGAATACCACTAAGACAAATGCCCTCAACTCTTTTGTGTTCAGTATGTATCACATTCTGCTATTTCTCAATTGATGTTTAAAATTTTCCAGGGGGATCTGTTTTACTAGTAAGGGTTGCTGAGAAATCATTCTCTTTTGAATAATCTATTCATCTCTGAAGCAATTCTAATTTCTAATAATCTTTAGAGGTGCTAATGCTGTGAAAGTCAAAGACTAGATTGCTCCAGGCATTCCTATTGTAGCCTTTGGTGATACTGAGATTAACAGGAATCTTTAAAAACAGAAGCTAATCTTTATTCTCCAAACATGCTACTCTTAAAGAAATTTGTTTTTCTACTTTTGGGATTCTGTCTGTGATATTTTACAATGTGAAACATTTACAATGCTAAAATAGCCTGATGAAATTTCATAGATATCTTAAAAGAGTGTTTTAATGGATTTTATCTACAAATAACCCCTTTCATCTGCATCCTTGGATGACACTTTGTTAATAGTCAAGAAGCTGTTATCTTGTGGAGTAAACATCAAAAAATTTGATTTTTTGGTTAAGCCAAATAACCAAATTTTAATCTTATGTCTTGAAATATGTTGGGGATTCTTAAGAGTTTTGTAGTGAACCAGAAAGTTGACTTGTCCTCTTTTCCACATATTCAAAGGATCTTTTAATTTTTTTTTTTCATTTTGTACAGCAAGTCTGCATGGTACAAGTTGAGAGAGGCCCATGCACTCAAAGGAATCGTCTTTTTAAGATATTGATTTTAGTCAAATGCATAAAGTATAACGTCATTGAAAGGTTTTAAAGTTAGGTATAAGCGAAGGAGTAGAGAATTGTGGCCATGCTTCGTATCCTGTATGATAAGGGCATGGTTTGATCTTGGGACCTTTACTTTTGCTCCTTTCATTTTCAATAGCCTCAAGAAGATGGGAAACTACCTCTATTTTTGTTTTGGCTTTCAATATTTTTGGTTCATTAAGTTAATTGCTTAAAATAAAATTCACTAATTTTAAATGCATATTTTGATGAATTTTCATAATTATATGCTGCTGAGAGCCATAGCCAAGTAGGAATGACGCATGGCATTCTTGGTTGAAAGGTGACACCAGCAAGCCATTGAGATGATAATGATTATGTTAAGATATGCATTCAATTGGAGATTAGACCCCTGCTGTCTGCCCTGCTACTTTGGAGCTCTCAGGGACTCCCGAAGAGTTCCCATTGGTTGGGGAAGTGCGGTAGGATGGAATTCTGGAGGAGGGATTCCCAGTTGGTGTAGTGTGTCCCGGGAGAAGGCCGCGTGCGTGGCATTCATGGGAGTTTTGGAAATAAAGTTTGTTCCTGCTTGAGTGGCTCGTGATTTTGTGCCCAGCCAGACTTCGGCAATATGCAGCTATATAACTAATAAAGTAGTGTACACAACAAATTTATGGTGATAAATAGATGGATGATGTAAAGAGAGAGCACACAGTGCAAACTGTAGAATAAATTTCGTCCCTGAAGAAAATCCTTTTGCCCCTTCAAAATCGTATGTCATTCACTTGTTACTGGAGCCTGGAGATGAGCTTTCTATATGAACCATTTCTGACCACTGTAGAGCACACACAGATACCTTCCTTTTTTATACTATAAACTATTTGTTGTACCAAGCTATTCCCACACTCATTATCAATATTTTAAAAATCCTCAAGAAAAGACTATTTTATATTAATGTCCCTTACATTTGTTTAATGATTTCCTTGACTTATCACAATTCATACACATTCCTATAGACTCTGCAAAAGTCAACCCCTCTCAAATAAAACCAAATAGTGATTGTTTATGGCATAAAATATTTTGAAATATTGATAAATAATAAGTAAATTATAGTCACACAGGAGGCTCCATAGTGCTGCACAAGCTTATTTTTTATCAGATGCTGTGCATCATCTTTGCCCTTTGTAACGTTCTTCCCAGAAAATTATGAAGTTTGGGGAAATTATGCCCTCATTAGACACTCAAGATTTACTTTTTAATAAAAAGTAGGCCATCTTAAAGTTAGTTTATGAAGAAAACAATTATCTGAAAAGACAGGCAAAATGATCAAAAGGTTGTTTTCAGTAAACTACAATCTAGGATAAAATTGGAGTCAGAATATTTATAAACGAATCATGTTTGGCTTATTTCTCTAATGGTTAAGGGGCATTGGATCAATTGGATTTTGGTGTAATTTCTTTATTAATTCAGAATTATCCAAAATTCATGAAAATAGATGCTATTAAATATATTTTTCTTTAAAAAAGAAAGATGTACTTGTGTTTATTAAGGACAAGTGAGGATTATTTTGGTTTGTTTTATTAAAAATATAGTTAAGATAATTAAAAAGAGCAATGTGTGTAAATAGGACCAAAGTTTGATAAAGCAAAGGGTTCTCAGAAACTTCTCTAGCCTTAATTACCTTCTAGTTGAATTAAAATCCAACTACATGGCAGTTTAGCTACAGTGGCTGCTAGTTTAAATTTTTGTCTGCCAGGTGTGTGGTCAAATTGAATTTTTGGGTTCCCTTCAGGTACCCGCTTTGCTGTCTCTTGGCTGCTTTTGGCCATTTTAAAGCCTCATTACTTAAAAGCAAAAAAATAGTGCTCCTGACCTTTTTAACTCAAGCAAAGTTTACCTAATCCTCTAATTTTAGTTTCATCAAAGATTCCATTAAAATTAGTCATTAAGTGGTAGTGGTTAGGAGTAGGTTAATCAGATAAATTAATTTTTTTCTGTAGTGTTAATGAGGTAGTGACTTAATTCAGCCAAAGAATGTTTGTCTCAACAGAATTAAAGTCTAATGTACATGAAAAGTGCTTCTTCTAATGGTGAAATTTAAGGCAATGTGAAAGACTGGTGAGGTATTTTTAGAGCCTTGATTGCTTCCCCAGTCATACTCATAGACCCTTTATAAAACTAGCTCTATCCAATTATTGTGTATCCTTCATTGCTAGCCCTGATTCTTAGCTCAGTGAATCCATCATAATATTAACAAATGAATTTATGGGGAAACAGTTCCAATTTGTCCTTACTGTTGCAAAATAAATCTTTTATGTGTGTGGATCTAAAGAGAGTATTAAAGATATGTCAGGAAGGAATCTTGACTGAGTGAATATTAATAACCTAGACAGATGCTTGTTTTCTAGAAATACTTAAATATTGTACAGAGATAGTTTGGTCTCTTTTTGAGAAAATACCGTACTTTTATAAAATCCTTACTTTATACTTCCATGGGGCTTGATCACATTATGTACTTTCATAAGCCTTATTTAATTTGAAGTTCACAATAAGTCTGTTAGTTAGACAAGACAGAAACGTTTATTCCCACATAACAGATGAAAAAAAGTGATGTGGTTTGTCCAAGTTTGCCCATTTAGTTGATGAACCTATGTCCTCTGTCCATTCAATTTAATTCGGCTTGTAAGTACCCAGCAGATGCAAGGTCCTCAAATTCAGACTTATCAGTATTTCTCAAGGGAAGATGCTTGATTTCACACTTCTCCTCCTTCTTTTATTTCTAATGCAAGACAGTTCTTGGTTAAGAATCAGGAAAAGCTTGAGTTTCACTGTATAATATTTAAAACAACAATCAACCAGTGATCCAGGTATATATTTTTTTCTTTTTGATATATCATGGCAATTTAAAACATAAATTACTGACTGGTCTTCATCTTTTTTATACTAATGTAGAACCTGCATTAGTCTGATACCACCAGAAAGTCATTTGGAAGTGAAAGGGTTTCAAAATTATTCTTAGGTATTCCTTTATTCTACCTATGAATGAATGAAGAGAAAGTACAATGTTTCAAGCATATAGAATAGGAAGGGCAAAGGTTATGAGGCAAAAAACAGTTTGATGTGTTTATGAAAACAGAATGGCAGTTCGACTAGGGCAGTAAGGGCAAGAAGTGAGTACAAAATCTGAGTAGAAGGTAGTGGACAGATTACATGGAGACATATTTGGACATTATTTTAAGAACAATAGAAAGTAATGACATGATTGTAGAGATGGAACTATTTGGGTGAGAAATGTTACTTGGAATCTATTTACTCTTCAACACCCCTTGGTCTTAATTAAAAATACCCTTCCTTCCAACTATTTTATTATTAGAGTTAGAGCTTACGCTATAGAATGTGTTGCCCCAGAGATTAGTCTAATGGACTCTTGGAACCTACATCTGTGCCACACCTATATTGGTGAGCCTGGCATAATTTTCTCTATAGACGGTTTCTTTCTTCTTCTTCTTCTCCTCCTCCTCCTCGTTTTTTTTTTTTTTTTTTTTTTTTTTTTTGGTACCAAGGATTGAACTCATGAGCACTCGACCACTCAGCCACATCCCCAGAACTATTTTTATATTTTATTTAGAGACAAGGTCTTACTGAGTTGCTAAGCACCTCACCATTGCTGATGCTGTCTTTGAACTTACCATCCTCCTGACTCAGCCACCTGAGCCACTGGAATTACAGGTGTGCACCACCACACCTGGCTTAAATGGTTTATTTTTTTCTGCAGGCTTCTGAAATGTCTACATTCACTCTGGTAATTTTTTTCAGTGCTATGTGTATCTCCTGATAGCACAGTGAATATTTGGAAGAGGGCAAGGTGTACTCAGTGGGAATAGGAAAGATAGGTCAGAAGCTCCTTTATTCTTTGGTTCTAGAATTTAAAATATTTGTAATGGTGTATTATTTTGGAGAACACCATATAAACATAGATATATAGATATCTATGTATATAAATCTTCTAGAAAGAGCTCTGTGGACACATTTTTCACTAGGCTGTCAGACTCAACTACATGCATAATGTAATATTAATTCCTGACTATACCACGCAGAGTTGCCATTAAATCTCAATCTTAACTTTAACTTTAAATTCCACAAGTTAAAAAACCCTTTTGCCAAAAAGGATGAAAGCCTCTAAATATCATTTATAAAGGGCAAAATGTTTCTTTTACTATCTTGTGATAAAAAGGTAACCTTCTCTACCATAAAGGCAACATTTCTCCTTTCACATTCTTTAAAGATTTGCTTTGTAGAACATGAAACCTTTTCCCCCCCTAGAACCTAATGCCTAGGATGTACTGAAATTTAAAATACACTTTCACACTTGTATGCACACATGCGCATGCACACATTCGTGCACGCATGCGCGTGCACACACACACACACACACACACACACAGACACACACACACCTCTTCCCAATGTGCTTTCAGATTGCTTTCTTTTTGATTTGATCATTAGCAAAAGCCATGGGAAAAGTCTCTCATATAGCTCCAGGGAAATGCAGTACTTTAGACAAAAGGTTTTCCTTTGGGTTTAACTCTACAGTTTGGTCTAATTTTATTTGACATTTTTGTCCATCATAGTATGAGAATCTGTTTTTTATTTCCTTTCATAGAGTGAAAGAACAGTTTGCTTCTTTTAGGCTGCTGCCCTGTTCTTTGCTGTTCAAAAGAAAACCAAGGTTTTCTTTTCATCCTCCTTTTTTCTTAGCCTCCAAGTGCAAGACTTACCAAGGCTAGGGACTGAGAGCAGTAGGAGATTAAGAAATGTCTTCGATTCACAAACAGTTCTATACTTGAAGTTGTTCAACCCCAGTGATGAGCTAGAGTTATGCTTTTCTCACTTCTTATTTGGTAGAGAAATTACTCACTGATTTGCCAGTTTCTACTTCAAGGATATTTTCGTTCAGGGGAATAGGATATATTGGTGAGGAGGTAAGAAGAGAAGGAGTGCCTGTTACAGAATCAATAATTTTTGCTTTTATCAGGCTTGAGAGAAACATCTCTGTAGTCAGACTATTGCTGCCTGTGAAATGATAAAAAGAGGTAGAACTGTTCCTGAGTGCCACTAGTTGCTGAACACTGTGTTAGAGATTATACATTTGCTTTATCATTCTCACAGTGACTTTGTGCAGTAGATATTACTATCTTTCATTAACTGAAGCTTAAATAATTTAAGTGATTTGATTAACATCATACTGCTAGTGGGTTTCAGATCTTGAATTTTAACATGAGTCTACTCCTGCTGTTTTCCACTGAATTGCTGCTTTCTTTTTTAAGGTATGGTTAAGAATGCAGCAACCAGAAAGTCTGTACATTCTCTCTTCCCTAATCACTAATGCCTATATTTGGTGCTAAGTGTATTTTGTGACAAGTTTTTGAGAACCTTAGTGTTATATCTTTCTCGATGGGTCAGGAAGGGTATGGTATCTGGGTCACCCTTGTGCATGTGCATGCAAACCATTCCTGATGGCACATAATAGTAAAAATGGTAGCTAACATTTATTGAGCATTTGCCATGTGCCAGGAACTCTGTTAAGAATTTGAAATATCATCTACTTTAATGCTTATAACAACCCCAGGAATGAGGCATATAATATTGTTATTAGCATTTCAGGAAACAGAAACACAAATAAATTAAATGCCTTAGTCAAGTTCACAGAGCTCTCAAATAGCAGAGCCAGAACTTGAAATCAGATAAGCTGTTTCCATAAACTATGCCCTTGACCAAAACATCCTATTGCTTCTTATATACATTATGGAACATAAAAGAAGAGAAATACAAGCAGAGTAGAATATATTAGACCACAGAAATGTTCAAATGTGTCTGAGAAGCATAGTAATGATTTTAACCTTATTAGCCAACTGTGCTTTCCAATCCAGTGCAACTGTTTTCAAAAAGATAAAGGATAAAATATTACTGTTAAATAGTCCAAATCTTACCAAAAATTTCTCTGCTGTATTCTTGGTATTCCATTCACAGTTTAGATAGAGATTTTGTAGAGAAGAACCAACTCAGTTACCACTCAAATGAACTTGTTAGAAGCTTTTAGTACCAATGTGATAAACTTGAATTTGTAGATACTTCAATACCATGGGTTAATTTCCCAGGATCTTTCTTAGCTTACCTCAAACATGCTTCCATATAGTCTAGTTCCTTATCATTTTCATCTTTGGCTGTGGGATCACTCATGTACTCTGGTGACCTAAATTTTGCCTCATGCTATTCCCTGGAGATCTTTGACTTGAACTTAAGTGTCTAGCTCATTATCCAATGTTATCAAACTCAGATAGAATGCCCCCATTCTAGCTTTGATTTACTTGAAAATAACAAACTTCATTCAATACGTTGGGATATGTAATTTTTGAATCATGTACTCACATAGGAGGTCTTTGATTGCATTTAACCTTAATTCTAAATGGAGTGATACTTTCATGGGAGGAGTATATTACTGTATTGCATAGGAACAAACATGAGTAAAGTGGATTGACCCTACTAAATGCCATTCTTTGACTTAATTGCAAAGGGAAAATTCTGTAGCATCTAAGATATCTAAGGTAGGAAAAGTCTTTAAGAGTGAGCCACAGCAGAGAATGGGTTGTAGAAAGGTTGAACATTACAGGGCTAGAGCTAAGTGGTAAAGCACTTGCCTTGCATGTGTGAGGCACTGGGTTTGATCCTCAGCACCATAAATAAATAAATAAATAAATAAATAAATAAATAAATATATTTTTTTAAAAAAAGAAAAGTTGAACAGTACAAATGGAAACCAGGTAGAGTGAAGAGATTGAGTACCTGAGAGAGATTTCCAAAATTGAAAGTATAAAAAGAACAGTTTTGTCTGTTTCATCTTCTTTCTTTGAGCTGGTTCTCACAAACTCTAAGGATACATGGGTAGCCAAAGCTTTAGGCAAATTGCCCTCTCACATTAAGGACAGGGAAATATTAAACTAATTAGGTAAAATTTTAGATGTTGCATATGCACATGGAATGGTTGTCTAATTTAATTGATTAGCTTCTTGTCACCTAGAATTGGGTGTTAAGGTCAGATTGGAGTTAGAGCACAGGAATATCAGAAATTATAACATTTATTCATCCAGCTAGTCAATACATTTTTTTTAAATTTTATGAAGTGACTCCATTCCTCTCTACTATGTACTGGAGATGCAGAGTTGAGCTAAAGAGAAGTGACACCTCTAGTTAAGTATACTGGGAATAAGACAATAATAAAATGACCATACACTATGAGAAATGCTTTGAAAAAGAGTTATAAGGCCTAATTGAAGTATAAAATGGGAGGGTTCAAGTAAGTTGGTGCATGCCTGTAATCCCAGTGGCTTGGGGGTCTGAGGCATTAGGATCACAATGTCAAGGCCAGACTCAGCAACTTAGTGAGACCCTATCTCAAAATTTAAAATAAAATTAAAAGGGCTAGAGACACGGCTCAGTAGTTAACTGCCCCTGTGTTCAATAGCTAGTACCAAAAAATAAAAATAAAATGGGAGGGGACTTAACAAAGTCAAGAAAAATTTCCCTGAGGAAATGACATTTGAACTTGAGAAATGGGTTGGAAGGGGAAGCTGTTACCATATGGAAGTGGACAGAATGTGAGGTAAATATTCTGGGCAGATAAAACAGGTTATATATAAAGATTGAAACAAAGCATGAAAAGAGATGACATTATAGATGGGAGAGGAGGGCCATAATATGGATGGCAGTATTGTCCATATTAAAATTTTAGGCCTTTATAAACAATGGAAACAACAGGAAATCTCTGGAATCTGCTAAATTGGAGAAAAGTGACAATAAAAGAGCTGACTAAACAAAAAAACAGATCCTTTTTGGAATTCAGAAATGAAGGTATAGATACCTTAGACATAGAATGGTGTATCATTTTACTTAAAAATGAGTATCCTTTTTAAAGTCTACATTATTGGGCATATTGAAAATAAAGGGATTCTTCTTACATCATTGAGATTGAATGGAATTGTCTGAATCTGAAGAGCATAGTTGGCAGTTGGGAAATTTGTGATCCATAGCTCATTATATTTTCTAGAGAAGCAAATTGAATCTAGATAATATGTAATAAATGGAATATGAGTCACAGAATATTTTGTGACTAACAAATCTCAGCATAGAGAACTCAGTGATCTTAATATAACATTTATAGTTAAACTGGCAATTACTGATAACACAAGTTCCATTGTTGACTACCATCCATACAGAGTAAAAACTATCATATATAATTGAAGCATTTTTAATATCAGACTTAATTTGATGAAATAACAGGAATAGAAAATAGCAATTGTCAGTTAGTTTATATCTAGTCATATAGGTCAAATGTGAAAACTCCAGAGCCATTTGTCTAGATTTGAATTAATGTTTTCTGGCTGTGTGACCTTGTAGCTTTGGTAAGTTACTTTACCTTTTTGTATCGGTTTCCTCAATTGTAAAATTGCATTTATCTCATAAGATTATTGTAAGAATCAAATTGCTTTACACACATAAACTATTTTAAAAAATGTTTGGCATGAGGTAAACACTAAATGATTTTAACTATTAAGGTTATTTTAACTTTGTAAAATATGGGCTTTCCACAGACATAAAATTTCTTATTCTCAGACATAAAATAACCAAGCTACTGAATTTTGTGAGGTTTTTATTTTTTTTTATTTTGAGGGTTTTTTGTTTATGTTAGATGTGCTTCTGATTCTTTAATTTACTATAATATGAAGATATTCAAAACCAGTCCAATATTTTTTGTCTAATTTTGTTAGTATTATCACTATGACCTTAGAAAAATAGATATCTGTGGACTGTTTTTAAAAGTTTTGTATCTTTCTGTTTGTCACAGTAAATTGAAATTTCCAACTATTTTAATCCTTTTAGAGAACTGGCGTTGATTTTCTTTTTTAATTTTACTCTGCCCTTGGAAATAACAGAGGCCAAATGCATAATACATTTTGGTTATGCTTTGTTGGACAAACTGCCTGAATGGCTTCATGAATATTAACGGTCATAGTCAGTAAGTTTTTCTTCTTCTTAAACAGGGAAAGTATGGCTTTGTTACAATTAACTGCAATTGAGGATCATTTGATGTTTATCTCAGAGATGAAACCTTTAAATACTGAGAGCAGAAGGGTTAGAGAATTTGATATGAAGGTAATATCAATAAAATCAGCAAAGAATGACCACATAAACAGTCAAAAATTATAATTTGGTAAAGAAGGAACATGTTGATGCTGAGAAACTGTCTGGTAAATTAAAAGCATACCAGCCCTTGACTGTTTCTCTAATGCCTTTTTTATTAACTGCTGTACAAAAATGAACTTTATTATTTTCAGCCTAGAGGAACAGATTAGCACTGCAGTTAATGTCCTATTATGCATGTGTGGTTTATTGGCCTTGAGGGGTTGTAGTCCAACCTGTGAGCCAGCTGTTCCCTGTCATTAGAACTAGAAGCATTAGAAGCAACTCACCTAATTCTGAATTCTTCATCTTCGTTTGGTGAATGAATTGTAAAGATTTTCTACTTAATACATTCTCAAAGTTTTATAAACATTCTCAGGAATATTGTTACAATTAACCATCACATCCAGCGTTCCTTGGTTTTGGAAAGGCTGACTATACAAACCATACCTTTGAACTTTTAGTTCTACACAATTGGTGTGCTTTGGGATGATTAGTTCTGTTTTGATTGGATACATAATCACTCATCTGAGTAAAGCCATGTCTATAGATTATACTGCTTTGTTTCAGGTAGTTTTATTACTGAGTATTAAGAAATAAATATCTCCTCAATAGTTATGTTTAGGATTAGTTTAAACTAGTAAAAAAGTATTCAATGAGGCTAAAGGGTCCATTGCTAGTGCCAGCAGTGGATATAGCATTGGAAAGGTTAAAAATCCACCAGCCATTAAAATAGCAGAGGTAGTGTGACTATAAATCATCTACTGTTCTTTCTGTTATTGGTTTAGTAATAATGATAGATTAAATGCACAGATCTTACTTGTTCACAAAATATTTTAAATTTTATTTTAAAGAACTTTATTTAGATATAATCCACATAACATACAATTTATCCTTATAACATGTGCAATTTAATAGTTTTTAGTATGTTCAGAGCTGTGCAACCACCTACACTGTCTACTTCTAAGAACGTTTACACACCTCCTAATTTCTCCTTCCACCATCCCTGGGCAACTACAAATTTACTTTTCATCTCCAAGGATTTTTTTTGTGGACATTTTACATAAATGAAATCATACTGTGACTGGCGTCTTTCACTTAGCATGAAGTTTTAAAGGACCATCTGTATTATGGTATCATCACTACATTCTTTTTATTATAGAGATGTGTCAAATTTTCTTTATCCATTCATTGGTTGATGGTTGTTTTCATTTTTTGGCTATTATGAAAAATGCTTTAGGAACACTGATGTATGCTTTTTTTCTGGATGTGTGGTTTTACTTCCCCTGGTGATTTTCCTAGGAGTGGAATTAATAGGTTATATGACCACATTCTGTAATATTTCTGGTAATAATATAATTACAATTATTTTTTATTATGTTAATTGCAACAACTTGTTTAAAAAATATGTGGCAATTAGATAATAAATCCATCTTCACAAATATGGTCCCTAGAATTTAGAACCAATGACTTTTTTTTCTTACGGGAGCTAATAAGTGGGAAAGGTCAGACTATGAACTAAGATTTCTGACCATTCAATGTAAACTTTAAGGTAAGTGCCCACATATACCTAGCATTTGTTATTTTCCTTAAATAAATTTAGATCTGTTACCATCTAGGATATTATGTATTCAGCTTAGGGTTTAATAAGATCAATTTTCCATTAATATATCACTTCTAAAGCCCTGACTATATAAAAATGTGCTGAACCTGATGACTCTGAGTAGCATAAGGTCCTGAAAAATTAAAAAAAAAATGAAATTTGATCTCATCTGTGGTCTGCTCTGTTTTAGCCTGGAGTTTGTGGGCTGCTGGGTCTCTGAGCCCAGTTCTGCCCATCCCAGGTGAGATGACTATTGAGTATGTATGGCCTTAGTTAGTGGTGGGCATGGCATAGTAAGGTGTTCCCTCATGGGTTTGAAGGGTTTGGAGGGACCTAGAATGCATATGGATACCTGAGAGCTCCACCAAGTGCATGTTAGACATTGGAATGTGCAACCAGGTCCCTGGAGGTTCAAAAAGAACCTGTAGGTATACAGGACCCTATAGGTTTAATAAGACCTCACCTTCTCCTCCCCACTATAAGGGACAAAGGCTTTGGACAGAATTCCCAGATGGGTGGATGGGTGGAACCATTAGCAGCCATCTGAGGGAGGGAGATAATTAAGGGGTGGAACAGTTAGTAGCCATGGTGAAGAACTGTTAGCAGCCTTTGGTGGAACATTTAGTGTCTGACAGGGTGGTCATGGGAAGGACAGTTAGTGCCCTACAGGTAGAAGGTTTAGTGACTATTGAGTGGTTGGTCTTTCTTTATGCTTAAGAGAGAAATAACAAAGGAACACACCACCTTGGGCCAGTTGGAAATACCTACTACCCTTTGGGAAGATTTACTGGCCCTTTGTAGAAGGTCTCATATAGTAAGAAAAGCTTCTCTCAACTCCCTCCCCCAACATTTTAATAGAAAATCTTTGCTATATTTGATATAAAGAAATTGTCAAGTATGATAAAGTAGAGCATAACATCTTGTAAATGCCTGTTTATTTTTAAAAAATCAGAAAAGAAAAGTCTTCGAAAGTGAGCTTTTGAAATGGAATTGTTAGACCACCTCTAGGAGCAATAATCATCGATGTTTGTTTCATGTGGTTTGAGGACCATGGAGAAGACTTTGAACACGAGACAGAGAAAGTCCTGTGCCAGACTGTTTATACTTAAAAGACATTTTTTTGTATTATAACTATTGTTTTGTGGGTGCATTTTACTACTCATTACTGTATATATATTTAACAATGCTGAATACTTATTTGAAATATCTCATCTTTCTACATGTTCTAAAGTGCCTGACATTTTGAAAATTTCTTTTTTTTTACAATCCTTATGAAATGTTTTGAGGGGACAATATACAAACACCCTGTTGAGTAGTACACATTGGGTGTCGGTTTTCTGGAACATCATGCCAGTATGCTTATTATGAGGAAAAAGTACTCATTGTTTCTTATGTCTAGATGTTTTTTTTTTTTTTACTTAGTTGTGTACATAGTGTATTCAAAGGACAAGCAAGTCCTCGTCTACATCCAGTCTCCCTAGATGTTAAAGAGATTGTCAGTATGTGACAAAAGTAGAATTAGAATACTATTTTTGTATGTTTTGTGATAAAATTTCTAGGACATATTGTCTTAAAAAATTCAATCATTATAGATCACTGGGTTTCTCATATTTCAAAGACATTTTCAAATTAGAACTGTTTATGTTTATGTTTATGACAAAACTAGAGTTAGTAAACTAACATATTTTGTACATAATGGAAAAAATGAGTACTTAGTTGAAGGACCTAGTCTATCTAGATATTTAGAAGTGCTCAATGTATGCTAAATGTAGAGGTAGTAAAATATCACTTCATCAATATCTTTTTGCTAAAATTCATATAAAATACTGTCTTTGATGAATGGAACTGTTAAATCACCTCTGTGAGGAGTCCAGTGCTGTCTTTACTTGTTAGGGATATGGAGGAGGTGGGAGGGAAGCAATTGTAAAAGGCAATATATTAGTATATTCATCTTTCTGTATGTTTTGTACATTTTGTTTTGCTATGTATGTAATCTATATGAAGGACAGATCAGTCCTGGTTTTGTAACATCACTAGATGTTAAACAGGTTGACAGTATATAACCAAGTAGTTAGTAAAATTAGCATGTTCTGTATACTTTGTGTTGAAATTCATAGGAAAACCTGTTTTGTGTAAAAGACTTTTGTATATGAATTTCTTCAATCATCTCTAAGCATTACATATGCCTGTACGTGTTCACTGGACCAGAAGTAGAGGAAAGGATTCGAAGAGGGAAAGGTTCAACCACAAAATGGCCATGGTATATGATGCCCCGGATTATAACCATTGCTACATTTGTAATTTTATTTACTAGTACTGTGTGCATAGTAGACAAGTTCTTATGCAGAATATCTAGTCCTTCTATATATTTAGAAGCACTTGATATATTTAAAAATAGATGTAATAGAATTAAAATTTTTGTAAATACCTGGTAGGAAATACTGTCTTTGGAGTTGTTAAACCATCTCGAACAATATACTGTCTGTACTTGTTCATTGGATTGAGTGAGGAGGGAAGGAAGAAGTTGTAAAAGGTGTTTTGTTAGAGTGTGCTAGAAAATTTCAACTTACCCATTGCCCTGTAAAATGCATGTTATTTAATTCTGCTGTACTGTTTATATTGTGTATATACTAGACAAAAATTTTTAACTTTATAATATCTAGTATCTAGATAATAAAATGTTGTCAATGTATGACAAAACTAGTTAGTTAACTTACATATTTTGTACACGTTTTATTAAAATTCATAGAAAGGCAGTCTTCTGAAAAGGACTTTTGGAAGTAACTTGTAACATCACATCTGAGTGACTCGTTCCTATATCAGATGTGACAGAGGAGAGAAGGAAATGGAAGAAATGAAGGATTCTAGGCCACAATGATATTACTTATAAGATGCTTTCAGATATAACTATTGTTTTGTGTGTGTAGTTTAATACTATTGTATTCATAGTGGAAAAACTTAAGTCCTTATTAGAAGCATGTGGTCTTTCTAGACTTTCAGAAATGTATAAAATATGTTAAAAGTAGAGGTAGTAAGTAAAACATTTTATAGAGATCTTTTTGTTAAAATTAATAATGTTTTGGAAATTTAATGGTCAAACACTTCACTGAGAATTACACATTATATTTGTACTAGTTCAAGGAAGAAGGAGGAAAAGAAAATGCAAAGGCGTTTATACCAGTGTGTTTTCTGTGAAGCAAGATTGAAAATTGTCCCTTATATCTGTGAGTTTTACTATGAGTTTACTATGAGTTAACTATGCTAAATAGTGTTTATAAGGGAGACATGAGCCCTAATATACACCTGGCCTTTCTAGATGTTAAAGAAGTTTCCAGTGTATAATAAAAGTATAGTTAGTGGACCAACATACTGAATGCACTTTGTGTTAAAATTCATAGGAAAGACTGTTCTCAAAACCACTTAGGAAGTGCAATTGTGTAAGTCATCTCTAAGCATAAAAGAAACATATATCTGACCCTTGGGTTCATAAGAGATGAGAAAGGGAAGGGTTCTAGGCCAGAATGTTACAGCTTAGAAGATACTTTCAAATTCTAGCCTTTACAAAGGATTTTTTTTTTTGTTTTGTTTTGCTTCAGATCCTAGCCTTTATTAAAAAAGAGTGTGCAGTTTATTCAGTGCAACTGTGTGTATAATAGGAAACTTAAGTTCTCATTGGAAACATCTAGACTTTCTAGACCTTTAAAAGTGCACAACACATGGTAAAAGTAGAGGGCTAAAGTTATGCCCTTTAAGTACTTTTTCTTACTACATAGGTATAGTTGCCATTTAGGAGAACAGAATTGTTACAGTTGACATCTTGGAGAGTATGTTGAAGGTTCACTGTGTGGGGGAGGAGAAAGTATGCAGAAAGAAGCATTCTGTGCCCCTTAGGTTAGTACAGATTGTCAAGCCATTGTTATATGTGCATTTTAGTTAATATTTCTGCATATTAAATCATAAGTCCTAACATCCAAAGTATGTTAAAAACAGCAAAATAATCCCTGTGTAAATATTCTTTTGTTAGTTTCTAGAAAGAACTGTCTTCTCGGAATGAACTTTGTTGATCCACCTCTTAGAGCTAGGGATAGTCCTGAATTTAGTCACTGAAATTGTAAAAGGGGAAAAGAAGGAGGATGAAGAAAGACAGTTTTAGATTATAATCATATATATGTGCATTTTTGGTAAAGTACTTGTGTTTTTTGTGTACAAAGTTCATAATTTATTTCATAACATCTAAGCTTTCTAGATATCCTGAGGTTATAGTGTATCATAAAAAGTAGAGCTAGTAAACTAGCCAACTTGTAAATATCTTTTTGTTATAATTGATAGAAAAGATGCATCTTGGACCTGGAATTGTTTTACCTCTGGGTAGTGTGTATCAGGACATGGTCATTAGGCTGGTAATAGAGGGGCAGAAGGAAGCACACAGTAAAAGATAGCCCGTACACAAGGATTTACATTTTGATGTGATCCATTGATGTAGGTGCATCTTATGGCTATAATATAGGAATACTTTAATTCACTGGAAACGTGTTCTTGCTAATATTTTCATAGAATAAATCTGATCATGAATCTTTTTTGAAACATTATGTTTGGTGTACTCTGTTGCTTTATGTCGCATTTTAAATTGAGTGAGCATTAAGAGAATGCATCATCTTTGTTGTAACTCTGCCAATATGTCCATCTAGAGGCCTATGTTCAATGAATGTTGTTCCCAAGAAAAGCAGAATTACAATTTTTTTTTCTAAAAGATTGAGTTAGTGTATATTCTTGACTATCAAAAATACTCATGTACCTTTGGGATTTTGAATTGGTGAATATTCTTGATGTGTGGAAAATCATGATGCACTCTACAATTTCAATCACACAAAATGGGATGTTGTTGTGTACCTGAATGACCCGGAAGGACACATTAAACTGAGCTGCTTATCATTGGATGACTTTGTATTTTGTGTTTTTCTGTTTCCTATAAATTTACATATTAGCTTTTAAAAAATAAAGTCTATATTAAAAAATAAATACTCTTCAAAGTGAGGAAGAGAAGTCAATTTTATTACTTGTTTGTTAACTTACATTCCTTTTTGTTCTGTACCAAGTACTTGCCCATTTCCCAGGTGTATACTTAGGTTTCTGCAATTTATAGCTTAGAACTATCATTAAGTAAAACATCTTCAGTATAGTAAAGTCTACTATTTTAAAAGTTTGTTTCCTTTGATCTTGTGCTGCAGCATTGGAACTAGTTATTGATAGTGGTTTTAGGGCAAGTGATTAAATCAGGATTTCCATGGGGACACAGACTGAGGCAATTTACCCTGTGCTTTCCAACCATACCAGATAATTTAGATTATCTTCTATCACTTTCTTTCATTTTTTTTCAGTACTGGGGATTGAACCCAGGGGATCTCTAGCACTGAGCCACATCCCTAGCCTTTATATATATATAAAATTTTGAGTCTGTCTTGCTCAGTTGACAAGACTAACCTTGTATTAACTATCCTCATGTCTTAACTTCTCGAGTCTCTGGGATTATAGGTATATTGCTGTACCTAATTCTTGTCACATTTTATGATACCTACTACATTAAAGATGTATTCAAAGTGATTCTAGAGAACATTGAAAAGCAAACAAAATATTTATTATTTCACTTCATTTATGCATTTCTGAATATCTTTCTCATTGTAATGATTTTCAGTGCATTTAAATTACCAGAAACAGTTACTTGTATTTGCAAAAACCTTGAGAATAATTAAAGTACTAAATTATTATATAAACAAAAATAATATGAAAGCAAGTACTATTTACCGAATGTTTACATCATCAAATATTTCCATAATGATACATACATGTTTATGTGTTATATGTATATATATATATATATATATATATATATATATACATATATGTATGCTTAATGTATATACACATGTGAATGTATATACACATGTGTATATATATACACATATATATATACACACATATATATTTATTTATATTTGTGTGTTTGTATAAATCACATTTATGTCTACAATGCCCCATGGGCCTGATCCCATAGACTTTTCTGATGTGGGAGGAATCAAACTCCACAATTCTCATTAGAACAAATGATATGATATACTAATTCTCAACAGAGGGTGCTTTGAAAATGTCTTTTCCATGTAAGAATCTGGACTTTTATTAATTCTTGTTTCAATATTTCAGAATTAAAATATATATACATCAAAACTGATATATCAAAGTAGATATTTTATGGTCTAATTTATATATAATTTTGAAATTCTATATTACTGCAAAGCCTTCACACTAGAATCATGCTCAAAATTTGGGACCAAATTTAGATTTACTCACTTTTTAAAGTGAGGTCTATTTGCCTATTTTTATTCTTTGACTTAGCTATTCATCTCTGAATATCAAAAGTGAAGGTATTTAAATCTTTCCAGCATATATCAGAAATAAATTATTACACAGACTCAAAATAGCAGTTTCCTATTTCTAAAATGGACAGAATATTTTATGAAGAAAGGTTATCAAATGCTTTATGACAATTCTTTGGTTCTGCTGGGCTTATCAGTTTGAAATTAGAATGTGTCAGGGCAAGTGTGCACTTTTTCCCTCCTTATTCTGATAGGTGTAAAATTTGTTCAACATAGGACTTCCTTAAGGCAGTGATGATATAGCACCAGCCAGTCACTACATTTTAGTGTAAATCACATTTTTGTCTCCATAGCCCCGCAGACTTGATCCCACACACTCTTCAAATGTTAGGAGAATCAAACTCCATGTTTTTTATTAGACCAAATAATAGGACATACTAATCTTCAACAAGGGGAGTTTTGAAAATAGCCTTTCTCTATAAGAATCTGGCCTCTTTATAGCTCTTGTTTCAAAAACTCAAAATGAAAACCATCTATATCTTTCATGTAAAATTATATTGAGCATATAAAAATCAATAATTCATGTATACATGACATTATTAGAAGTGTTGAGACCTTTTCTCAGAATATTATTACATTAGAGTATAATGCATAAATTAAAAAAGAAATAATTTAGGTCAGTTCTCAATCTCTTTTAACAATATTAAATAGAAAATAACAGGAAAAAATCTTCAGAATTAAATCTAATCAATGAAGGAGGGATTACAAAGTTAATATCTGATTTTAAATGTATTTTGGCATTCACTGATGTGAGCTCTACCTTACACATTTTCACCTTTGCTTCCAGGCTATTTTCTCCTAACTGCTTCCCCACAGTTTTTTATGTAACAAACCTGTTACACTTCAGAATTTCTCATTAAATGTGTGAGTTGAATCCCTGACTAAGGCAAGAAGTAAATTACCTGGAGAATTTTTCAGATTAAATACTGATTTGAGGACTATCAATTGAATGTACCTGCAATTTCCTTCCTGAGGACTCAAGTGTTAATTCCTTTTATTATTATTATTATTATTATTATTATTATTAGTCCTTTGAGTGGTGTTAGCATGCATTCATGATCCTTAACATGCTTTAATAATCCATGCTTAAATTAAGTTTGTTATACTATGCAAAAATGATGATTACATAATTTAATTATTCTTTCAATGTTTATTAATTAAGCAGTCTTATTTAAAGAAGCAGAGTTTTTAAAAAAATTATGAAAGAAATTTTTGAAGATAGATAAAGTAAAATGATATGATGAACTCCCATGTATTCATCCATCACCAGCCTCATTACTTGACAATATTTTACCATTTTTGTTTCATTTACTTTATTCTTGTTAGCATTTTTGTTTTCCTGGAGTGTTTTAAAGCAAATTGAAGACATCATGTAATTTCACCCTTATATACTTCATCCTACTTTGAAAAAACCTCACAATTTAAGTAAACTCTATTATCTTTATTCCCTTCTAAATTAGAAGTAAGACATTTAGAATATAAGGAGATATTGGTGAAAAGCAACACAAGAGAAGGGAATCTTAATAGCCTGTAGTGAAACAGTACCAAAAATGTAAAAGAAGGTACATAATAATGGTTATGTTATGGGAGAGTACAATGTAGCATATTTCTAATATATCCTGATTTATCAAGAAGACTGATTTTTAAAGGTTATTTTTGTTATGCTAACAGTAGAAAAAAATAAACTGTATTTTTTTTAAAAAAATACTTCAAACCATTTAGTTTTATAGTGTGATTAATCCCATGGCATTTGATATGAGCCAACGTGCATTCCTTTGCCTGATCTACCAGAGATAACCAGGAACTTTCACAATTTGGGTGCAAGGCACTTTAACTACTTGTAAAATTAGTGTGTGATTTGGAGTCACGTTAAATGATTCCATCAGAATGTTAGAAAACCCTTAGGAATCAGTAGCACTGAGCCATAATGGAATCTTAAAAACCTTAAGATTGGGATCTTAGAAATCTTAAGACTGGTATCTTAAGAAAGTGTTAATTATTTCAAATAGAGCAAACATTTTTGTAATTTTTTTCATGGGGTATATTTCTGGTAAGCAAAAGATATTTTAAAAATCTGATTTGTTTGGTAAAGGTTTAAATATTGCCAAATATAATGCTGTACCCAACATAGCATTTTAAAAACAAGTATTTTTGAATTCTTTATTTCTTAGGGGCTTGTACATCTCTCTGCTATAGATATATAAAATTAATTTTAATTATACTCAGCACAACTCTTACATTTATATATAGGCAGTGGCTTTGGTTTTTATTGAGCAACAACTTAAACATGTGACTATAATATTCTGCAACTGTGTGTATTAAAAATGTGAAAATGGTTGAATGTGGATTGTGCATATATGTATGTACAAATTTCTGTGAGATTCTGCTCTCTCTACTTAAAATACATTGTAGTGGACTTTAATCCTAGAGGACAGTTTTATGGTACCGTATATATTATATGGCTGATTACAGGAATGAGAATATTTGCTAAATTTTAATGTTGTAGCCATAGATAATTTCAGAATATATTTTAATGTCTCCTTCAAAAAAGAAGAAAGTTGTATATATTGTTTAATAATTTTTGTATAAAAGACAAGGGTATGTACAATGTTTTTTATAAAGTTACATATATAATTATAGAAATGCTTAATACAAGATTTTAAAATAAATACAAGGTTTTACATTTGAATGAGTCATCTTTAATACCTAGAGAATTTACCCTTAATGTCAGATGAATGAGACAGTATTATGCATTAAGAAGTAATAAATATGACATAGTTTCACTTTAGTTCCTGGTATCTAAAGTAGAAATAAAATTTCAAACAGGACTATAAGATATATGAAGATGTGAATCATAAAAATAAATAAATAAATAAATAAATGTTGACATGCTTCCCATATATCAGCAGAGTTGATTAGATAGATTTGGGAATGATTGAATCTGTTGATAGATCTGAATGATTTAGCATCATGAATCTCAGGAGCTAATTATACAAAAACCTAGATGTTCAGGGAGGACAGGTCAGGACTCAGCTGAATGGAAGAGCCATGAATAGTGGTAGGGGTCACGAATAGTGGTGAGGTTTGGGGTTATTAAACTTAGTCAGACCAAGAAGTATATGTTTTTTCTTCACCTTCACTAGAGGGATTTATGACTGAACCCTCAAAGTAAAATGTCTAGTAACATACTAATTAAGGTCAGCAAATCTCATCATCTTACTTATACTTCCCCCCCAAACATGAATTTTCTACTGAGATACTTTGCTGGACTGAGGTCCATTTCCAGAAATGAAGACAGCCTGACTTTGGCAAAATGCTATACTTGACCTTAAAAGTATACTTTTGATTGACACATCAATGCAGAAACCTGGTTCTATTTTAGAATATGTGAAAAATTAAAAAAAAAAAAAACGTTCGATGGTCCATTTTCAGAACATAGAACTTAGCCTTGATTTGGATGTAGAGATCTGATTGTAGCCATTTTTAACTATAACCCTTCCTTTTGCCTGCCCAAATTTAAAATTAGCTAATCCCCTAGAATGTAACCCCAAACTTCTCCTATCAGGCAAGGGAGGGTGCTAAATTAGGGATAAAAGGAGGCAGACTGCCCTGCCCAAGTTTGCTTGCTAGTCCTGGTCAGTAGCAAACTCTTCTGCAGGAGTGAAGTCTGCCTTGCTGACCCATTTCCAAGCATATTTGATTTTCTGTGACACATTGGTATTTCTAACAAATAGGAATCTCAAGGAAGACACAAAGGAGCCAAGGACTAGGTATATAGAATATGAGGCAAAAACAGAAGATCAAGAAGAGCTGGCAAAACCCTATACTGTAGTGTATTTCTCATGAAAAAAAAATATGTAGACTTTGATTCAAGGTTTTTAATTATTTTTTTTTAATTTCTAACAAATAAGTTACTTTTTTGGATGTGGGTACTGAGGATTGAAGTCAGGGGCACTCAACCACTGAGCCACATTTCCCAGCCCTATTTTGCATTTTATTTAGAGGCAGGATCTCACTGAGTTGCTTATCATCTCACAGTTGCTGAGGCTGGCTCTGGACTCTCAATTCTCCTGTCTCAGCCTCCCAAGCTCCTGGGATTACAGGTGTGCACCACTTCGCCTGTAAATGAGTTACTTTTTAATCAAATTTGTGCCCACTGACAACAACTTAGAGTCTGAAAGGTAGATTCAATCATCTCAAGTCGTCACAATCATTTGCTGGCAAATTGAAGTGATTGAATAGGAAGAGAGGAAGAAGCCAAGTAACTGTACACTACTTTGAGAATGGAAAACAAATTGATTTGCCTTTGAGAATGGAAGAGGTGTTGCACGAATGTGAAATACAGAGGGGCATTTTAATTTTTTTATTTTTAATTTGTTCTAATTTGTTATACATGACAGCAGAATGCATTTTGTTATGTTTTAAACAAATGGAGCAAAACTTCTCATTCCTCTGTAGAGGGGCATTTTAATCTTGAAAATTTTGAAAGTGCAATGGTATAGAATTATGAGGAAAGAGATGATATAACTGAGTGGCCGATTAAAATGGATGCAGTCATGGAAGTTGAAGAGCAAAGTTATCATTGATACACCTATTTAAATCTGTGACAGCACAGTTAAGAGAAGGAGAAGAGGTTGGTGTGAGTATTAGGAGATGCTAAATACAATGGAGCTGATAGAAGAGCATCCTATAATCTGACATGTAATTGTGATATGAAATAGGAAAAGTAATTTAAAATTGTAGATAAAACTTTAAAAGGAGAGACATTTTAAAGTGGATGTTGCAGACTTATGGTGAAATAGTGAAGGACAAGGACTATAGCTACCCATTTGATCAGAAATTACTTCTGTTGAAGGAAGTGTGGAGTGTGTAGTTTTGGAAAAAAATGTTTTTTTTTTCCTGGTTAGTGAATGCAAAATATTTCAATTTTTGAAATAGGAAAAAGTATATATATATATATATATATATATATATATATATATATATACACACACACATACATACATATACACATACATATATATATATATATATATATATATATTCTTAAATGACACAAAGTATTATTGTGTTTTTACACTTTAAATAAAGTGTTTTACACTGTGTATGTCCTTTTGAGAATATATTTTTTTTCATTCAATGTTATGTTTCTCAAAACACTGTCCATAAAAGCATGACTGGTGCATGCTTGAGTCCCAGATACTCAGAAGGCTGAGATGGGGGCCAGCCTGGGCAACATAGCATGAGCCATCTCTGCAAAAAATCCATATTGGTAAATTTAAACCTAGTTGATTTAATTTTAGCTGGTAAATATTATTCCATTGTATGAATATACCATAATTTATTAGTTGTCCTACTAGTAGACAATTCAGATATTTGTATTAAAGCAAATGTGGTATACAACATAATGGATTATTATTCAGCCCTAAAGAAGAATGGCTTCATGAAATTTGCCAGTAAATGGATGAATCATGCCAAGTGAAATAAGTCAATCCCCCCTAAAAAAAACAGAGGTGAAATGTTCTCTCTGATATATGGACACTACTCTCTGATATGTGGGGGGATTAAAAAAAAAGAACAGAAGTTCAGTGAAGTAGACAAAGAAGAAGGAAGGGAGGGGGTGATAGGAAAAGGAAAGACAGTGGCATTAATCTAACTTAACTCTCCTATGTACATCTATGAATATATCACAGTGAATTTCACCATCATGTACATACACAAGAAATTAATTTTAAAAATTGCTATGGGTAAATGGCAGAAAGATTACTATATAAAAGGGAGCAGTGGCTGAGGTAAGAGGAGGGAAAGAGAGGTACTGGGGACTAAATTAGAACAAGATATATTCCATGCTGTTATAATTATGTCAATATGGATTCTACTGTCATGTAAAACTAAAAAAAGAATAAAAAATAAAAATTAAAATTAAATAGTGTTTTAGTTAAAACCCTTTTCTGTATGTCCTTGTACACATGGCTGCAATTTCTCTAGGATCTGATATAAAAGCAGACTTGTCAGTTCATGAATTTCACATTTTTTATCACATTGAACATAGCTCAATTGTCCTCCAAAGTTGTCTCCAAAATAATTCATAATCCCATCAACAATGTACATGATCTCTCTTTTCCCTTCATAGTCATGAACATTTGTTGATCTTTTACAGTTTTACCCATCTGATGACTGTAACCTGATATTTGGCTCCATTTCATTTCCCTGTTGTCTAGTAGGGTCAGGTAACATCTAAAGTATGGTTCATAGAATCTGATCTCATTTATGCATTGTTTCGTTAATTTCTTTATGGGAGGTTTATCTTTTATGATTTGTAATGTTGTTTCTTTTACATATTATATTTACTACTGTTTTTGTCAGTTATGTGTTGCAGATATCTGTCTCTTTGCTTTTACTTTGTGGTATATTCTGATATATAGATACTTCTAATTTTCATGTAGTCAAAGAAGGGATTATATTGAGCGAAAAAACTTTGCAATGTGGATAGGTCACTTACTTTGTTGCTCTTGAATACTCACTGAATATTTATTATGTGCCTGGCACTTTTGTAAGTCCCATGTATACATCAATTTACCAACGTTCCTGAACTCATGAAGTTAATATTAATGGGTAAAATGGACAGTAAAAAAGCAAATATATAGATATATAAAATAATGGCACAGTGTTAAGGTAAATGTTGTAATGACAAAACTCTAAGTGTGTATATAAAGAAATATACACTAAGGTATATATAATGAAAGGTTATCCCTAACTGCCCTATCTAAAACAACCTTAGATTGTTTTAGATAGGGCAGTTAGGGATAATCTTTGAAAGAGGTTACATTTGAGAAAAGAAATTAATGAAGTGATGGAGCGAATACATTTGACAGTAAAACCTTCCAAGCCAATTTGCATACAGAAACATGTGCAGAGGTTTTGAAATTACAATGTTCTTTGAGTAAAAGCAAGAAAGCCAGGGTGTCTGTAGTTCAATGAGGGGGAAAGGAGGTCAGAGAGCTAGTTTAGTAGAATGAAAGCTAGAGACTGAGGGATTTTTCTCTTCATTGGATCATTTTTTTGTTGCAGTTTTTTTTCTTTGGGTTACATATTTATGGGTGAGCTGGATCCATTTAAATTGTTCACACTAAAATGGATATCAATCATGCTGTAAACTATATTCTTGCTCTAAAAGCCATGAATGACAAAATAAGTAGGTCTTTAACATTAGTGCATATAATCATTTGCAGTGATGTTTGTTTAAATTCAAATTGTGAGCTTCATCTCAAGATATTCAGATTCAGCAAATCTATACTGGGTTCAAATAGTCTACAGTTTATCTGGAACCCCTGTTGTACTTCTTGATATCTGATGCACATGCTCTAGTTACCACATAATGAGAAGAACTGGTTATGCCACTAAGTCAGGTTTGAGTCTCAAAGTTTTGTAAAGAAGATATAGAGCCATGGGTAAGACAGAATCTAAATTAATGATGAAATGGCATTGAGGTGCAAATCACATGGATTGACAAAGGAAAATGGGTAGAGCTTTCCCTGGAAATAGATGTCAGAGACTCAGGTAAAGATAACTGGGATACCTAGGAAGAGTGTTTTTAAAACATTCAGGAAGACTGAAACATACATAGATTCCTGGAATCCATCCTGAACATTATTTAATAATTTTAGGGAGAAAAAATGGAGATGGTAGAAAGGGCCTGAAGAATTCTGAAGATCAGCCAGGAGTATGACCTCCTGGGATTAGCAGTCATCCATTGAAAGACTTGGCTGTAGCAGAAAAAAAAAAATCAAACCTTGAAATAATGAAATGCAGCCCTAAAAAGCAGAAGCACAAAGGACAGAGTCAAACCAGAGTAAAGCAGCAGCAGCAGCAGCAGCCAACAGCAGCAGCAGCAGCAGTGACCTGAAGTTTGAGTCAGATAGCTTTTGAAATAGCTCAGGTGCTGAAGTAGGATTGATTCCTTGTGAGAAGAAAAATATACCCACCTGCTGGGAATAAAAGCGACTAGGATGAGGAACAGGCAAGCTAAGCAAAATGATTTATTAGATGTTTTTATGCTTTAAGATGAGCTGAAATCATGTTTTTTTTTTTTATTAATTCATTGGTCTGCTGAAAGGAGAAAGCATGAAGAGTGGAAATGTTTTTTTTTTAAATTTAAATTTGTATTTGGTCATGTAAGCCATTATATTAACATGCTAGGATCTCTTTCAACAATTCTCTTTGCTCCTTTTATTTTATTTGTATTTTTTTTTAATTTTGAGGGGAATAAATGGATCAAACAATGAGAAGTACTGTGAGAGCTTTTATTTTGATACAAACTACACTGCACCATTCTAAGGATACAGATTTTCCCATCTTTATTATGTTGCAGCAGTCTCCCCTTTCCCTTCCTCTGTATTTCTCTAAGGATTTTTTTCTCTCTTTATCTCATTTTTTAAAAAAAAATATGGTAGATAGCCTATTTCCTTCAGTTTATTTAAAGCTTTTCAGTATGTAAAAAAATATTGTGGGTGTGTTTGGTATATAGTGTGAAAATGAAAAAGAAAATTGAAAGTTCAGGAACTGAACTGGGTAAAATTTATAATGTAATTATGTGTTTATGAAATCTAAGAAAAGCTAGATGTGTTCAAGGAGCAACACAGGTCATTTGCAGCTGATTTTGGAGTCTTAGTATTGTTGTTGTTGAGTGAGTTTTTCTGTTGTTGCTTCTTTGAATTGTTAGCTCAAGACTCACTTCCTTTAAAATAAATCCAGAATATTGTGAAAAATGCAATAATGGCAAGACAATACTAACCAAAATCACCTTTTCCTCTATTCTACCTTTATATGTATTCTATGTGCATTTTAATATTCACAACCTAAACATTTCATTTTCAATATACCACAATAGATATTAACATAATCAATCAGATTTTTCAAATGATGCCCATGAGCAAATTCTAATGTTAAGAATTGTTTTTCATTAAGTTTTAATGAGAAAATCATGCGAGAATGTCTTGCATAATGAGATTTTTACCAAAACAAGGATTGTAGGATTCTGTGCCTAACCAAAGTGAAAATCTAAATGTGAAATCCATAGTCTTGTGCTTTCTGCCCGGATAATGATTCTCAGCCCCTTGACACACATGCTGCCAATGCTGCAGTTTCCCTATTGAATTGCAGTATTATTAAATTGGCATATGGCCAGGTCAGTGCAGTATTCCTGTTGGCAAAGGGAAGTGGAGAGACCTTTTCTGGGTGATATATTGCTCTGTCCTTTGCCTCTCTCTTATTAGAGGTTGCTACTTCAGCCATGGATTTTTCATCCATGCTATGTAGGACTTTCCTCTTGTCAGCTGGGAGTTCCATTCCCTGTGCATGTCTGAAACTGCAGATAGTACTGAAACCTATGTATGTTATGTTGTGTATTTATGATTGATCTCAGTAACCTGAGCAAAACACTTCTTTTTTTCTTTCTTTACTAAGTTGAGAATTTTAACCTTTTCTTCTAAAGGAAGCACTTTATGTCTTGTCTTTTGCAAATCTGAACTGCCAAGTTCACTACTCTTGTAATTTAGGGTCATTATTAAGTAAAATAAGCATTACTTGAACATGAGTACTGCAATACAGCAACAATAATCAATCTGATACCCAAGACAGCTAAGTGACTAATGAGCAGCTTGTATATGCAACATAGATAAACTAGTCAAAGGGATAATTCATGTTCTGACCAGGACAGAGAGTGATGTTATGAGATGCTATCATGCTGCTCAGAATGATGTATAGTTTAAAACTTGTGAATTGTTTATTTCTGAAATTTTTCATTTAATATTTTTGGAGTTGGTTGACCCAGGTAACTGAGACTGTGGAATGTGAAGCTTCAGATAAGATGGGGGAGGGGAAATTACTGTAGTACTAGAAGATTGTGCCAAAAACTTAACCCATCATCTTTTGCTCTGAAATGATTCTTGTTTCTAATTACAGTGACCACTACTAAACAGCAATTAAGGGTTTCTGGACAGCTAATTATAACCACTGGAAAGAATTAATGAATAATGATATTATCACCCTGGATTTGATAATTAGATTCCATAATCTCAAGAGAAAATGTAGAAAATGTATATCTCTTACTTTGCATAACAACTTTTTGGGATTATAACTTACATACAATAAACTACACTGATTTTATGGATACAGTTTGTTCTGACAACTGTATTTAAGCCCTTAATTACCACCCCCATTAAAATAGAGAATAGTTCAATTAACCTGAAAGCTGTTAAGATCTATACTTACCATTTCCTGTCCTAAGCAACAACTCATCTGTTGTCTATCATAGGTTTACTCTTCTAGACTGATATAAATTGCAATGATACCTGTTGTATACTCTGGTATCCATCTCCCTGAGAAACTGATGAGACTCCATTTTTGAGAAACCAGCCTCCACCTCAGAGCAAAGCCTGTCCAAGGAAGTGGGCATGACCCTTGTCCTTGGAAAGACCCACAGAGCACTCCTAGGCACATTCCCACCCTGCTGAGTTGTTTATCTACAAATAACAGGAGAGATCTGCTGCACCAGGTGTCCCTGACTCAGTCAGGCTAGGTGAGGACCCATAGCAACCCCCTAGCAACCACCAATCAGCATGAGACAGGGAAAATACCTGGGATGCCAGATGACCCTCCCAGTAGTTTGTGGTGGTTGATAACATGTTGGAAAACCATGTAGTTTAGTTTACTCCCCTCGTGGCTTAAACCAATCAGTTTAAACGAATCCCCCTCTTGTATTAACCAATCACCCCTACCCAACTTGTTCCCGCCAGTGAATGTGCTAATCATGTTTTAGAGTTGTTTTATGATTTTCCTGTGGTGTGTGATGATTTGCTAAGAGATGCTATGATGTATGTGAAGTCCCTGCCTTCCCCAAAGAGTGTATAAAACTGCTGCAAACCCTAAGCTTGAGGCCTCTCAGCATCACCAGTTGCTGTGCACACGGAGTACTGAGCTAGCTCGCAGTGAACACCTCTTTTCTGCTTACATCAATCTTGGTCTCTGGTGGTCTTTTGGGGTTCCCGAACTTGAGCATAACATCCCTTCTCTCAGTATAATGCTTCTGAATATTTTCCATGCTGATGAATATATTAGTAGTTCATTCTTTTTTTAAAAAAATAAATTTTCTAAAAGTATTTTTGTTGTCAATGGACTTTTATATAATTAATTTATTTATATGTGGTGCTGAGAATCAAACTCAGTGCCCCTCACATATGCTAGGTGAGCGCTCTACCACTGAGCCATGACCCCAGTCCCAAGTTCATTCTTTTTTATTGCTGAGTTTTACAGTATTACATGGTTATGGCACAAATTATTTGTCTATTTTCCTGTGGATAAACATTTGTTTGTTTACATATTTTGCCTATTATTAATAAATTTCCATGCAGATTCAGGTACAAGACTTTCTGTGGACATATATTTTTATTTATTTTGGTTAAATAGCTAAGGGTAAAATTCCTGGGTCATAGAATAAAGTACATGTTTGACTTTATAACAAATGTCAAAATTATATTTCAATATGATTATACCATTTAATATTCTTATCAGAAATGAGTGAGGATACCAGTTGCCCTGCCTCATTACCAACACTTGCTTTGCCATGTTTGTTTTTTCCTTTTTTTCATTCTGTGATATTTAGTGGTGTTTTACAATTTGAAGTTCATATTCCCTTGATGAGAAACTTCTCCACATATTTTTATATACTAATTGGTCATTCATTGCTGCAGTCCAGATGCAGCAAAATAACCGGGGGGTGACGAGCAACTTGTGTACATTGATACAGCAAGAGTGGGAGCCATTTATTATAGGACAGGAGGGGTATATATACATTCCACACAGCTTATCTTAATTAACATAAACTAGATATAGCAGTCAACCAATAAGGAATCTCCACACTTAATGGCTCGCTGGCGTTACTTCACAAACCACTCCCTCTGGCAAAATGCCAGGCACCGTCCTGACTTGTTTACAGACCCTAACAATTCATGTATTTTCTTAGATGTCTACTAGTTTTTAATTGGATAGCTTGTATACTTTTTATATTTTGTAATTTATTTATTTATACTGATACAATTCCTTTGTCAGATATGTACCACAGCTACTCACCTTCACACACCCTCTATCTTGTAGTCTTCACTTTCATAATATTTTTTCAAATAATGGACAGTTTGAAATTTTGATTAAATATAATTTATTATTTTTTTCATTCATGAATAGTATTTCATATAACCCTTATGTTTAAGAAACTTATGCCTAGGCTGGTCACCATGGTACATGCTTACAATGTCAGCTACTATGAGGCTGAGGTAGGAAGATTTCAAATTTGAAGTCAACTGGGGCAATTTATTGAAATCCTGCCTCAAAAGAAGGGAAAGAAAGAAAAAAAAAGGACTGGTGATTCCCTGTTTTTCCAATTTCCTTCTGGGTTCTTGTCTCACAAATTTGAAGAATAAAATCAAGAGACAATAATGGAAGGGAAGAGTAAATAAAATAGGATTTATTTAAATGAAAAGAGAAGAGAATTCCTGTGATGAGGGCAGAGACCTGATAGCAGGAAAATCAATTTTAGTGTGTTAGCTTAGGAGCTTACATGGTTGTTGTTTGTTTGTTTGTTTTTGGTTTTGGTAACTGCATTGATCAAAATTCATATTAAATAGGCATTGCAAAGATACCTTTAGCTTTTGTTTAATCCTTCTGGTAACTCCCATTTGGGTTCAACCCACCTTCAATTTTCCCAAGTCTCTGGGACAAAGGAGTTACCTAGAATATTTGCACAGGTAATCCCTATGTTCTTCACATATGAAAAAGAAATTTTGGGGGACTATTAATGTTTCTTATAGATACTCTGCAGGTATGGTATCTGCATTTGAATAAAACCTTAATTGGGGCCATTGATTGCCTAACCATTTTTGAAAAAAATATTTTTTTTTGTAATTGTGGATGGACAGAATGCCTTTATTTCATTTGTTTATTTTTATGCCGTGCTAAGGATCAAACCCAATGCCTCACACAAGCTAGACGAGTGCTCTGCCACTGAGATATAGCCCCAGCCTTGCCTGATCATTTTATCATCTACTTTATTCTTATTCTTTATGGTCACTGATCCATTTTGGGTTTATTTAAAAATATTGTACAAAATATTGGACTTTACTGTGATATTTCCATATATATATAATATATTATGTACACACACACACACACACACACACACACACACACACGGTAAATTAACCACATCCATTCTTTTCTGCCATCACTCACCTGCTCAGACCCTTCTTACTTCCTATTAAACCATCTTCTACCTTAAGATTATCTTTTGCTTTCTTAGGTTCTCACATTTGAGAGAAAACATGTGATACTTGTCCTTCTATGTCTTGCTTATTTTGCTTAACATGCTCTCTTCTTTTTTCTTCATGGTCCATCTATTTACTGACAGTTGACAGAATTTCATTTTTCTTTATGGCAGAATAATATTCTATTTTATATATATATATGTATAATATTCCATTATATATATAATATTCCATTATATATATAATATTCCATTATATATATAATATTCCATTATATATATAATATTCCATTATATATATATATATATATATATATATATATATATATATATATATATATATATTTCATCTACTGGCAAGCACCTAGGCTTAATCCATCTTTTATCTATTGTGAATAAATCTACAATAAACATGGCTATGCAGGTATATTTTAAATGCTATTTCCTTCAGATATAGACCCAGGAGTGGGATAGTTGGATCGTATGGTGCTTCTATTTTTGGTTTTCTTATGAACCTTCATAATTTTTCCTATAGTGGCTTCACTAATTTTTATTCCTTTTTCTTCACATCCTTGTCAACATTTTTTACTTTTATGTTTTCTTGATAAGAGCTATTCTAACTGAGATAAGATGGTCTCTCCTAGTAGTTTTGATTTGCACTACTATGATGTTTAATGGTACTGAGCATTTCCATTGGCCATTGGTATTTCTTCTTTTGAGAAGCATCTTTTCAGATTATTGGCCTTTTTAAAAATTATATTCCATTTTTGTTATGTTTAAGGATTTTAATTTTTAGTTCTTTGCATATTCTGGATATCAACTCCATATCAGGGGGATAGTTTACACATATTTTTTCCCATTCTGTAGGTAATCTCGTTTCTGTTGATTGTTTCCTTTGCTGTGCAGTTATTATTTTTTTTTAGTTTGATAGAATACCATTTGTTAATTTTTGCTTTTGTTTCCTGTGCTTTGCAGATACTGTGTTGAAAATCATTGTCTTTACCAATATCTTGAAGTGTTTCTTGTATATTTTCTTCTAGTAGTTTCAGGTCTTACTTTAAGGTATTTGCTCCATTGCAAGTCGAGTTTTGTACAGGGTGAGAGAGAGAGGTCAAGTTTCAATCTTCTGCATATGAATATTCAGTTTTCTCAGCACCATTTATTAAAAAGGCTGTCTTTTTCCCATTGTATGTTTTTGGCACCTTTGTTGAGAATCAGCTGGTTTTATATTATAAATTAAAGGTAGAGATTTTTTCCCAAACTGATGTTGAAATTTTTTTAAAAACAAACATTTTTTTAATGTTTTATGTGGAGACAGTTTAGAAAACACAGAAAAACACAAAAGAAAAATGAATGCCTATAATCTTGGTGCCCTAAAATGACAACTGTTCTCAATATCTGTCCTGAATTATTTTTTCTTTGCTTATATATTCATATATTTTTTCATTACAGGGATTATCTGTATATTTAATATTTACTATTTATATTTTATATTTTTTATTTACTATTTATTTATTATTCTGTAGCCTGATTTTTATATTCTATAATATTATTTCCCCTATATTAATAATAGTTTTTTTCTGGAATGATTTTCAATGGCTGTATTATTTTCACACATATGGATATGCCATATTCCATTATCTAGTGCATTATATACATCTGAGTTACTTATTTTTTGTTGTTTATATAGTTTACCATTATAAATAAAAATGTGATTAATTATAACTAAACTTTTAGTACAGTTTAGATTTACAGAAAAATCACAAACATAATGCATGTGCCCCACAATTTCCCCTATAATTACCACTTTTATTAGAATAATATCTTTGTTACAATTAATAAACCAATAATTAGTTATCTTTAATAACTAATGTTCATTCATTGTTCAAATTTATTCTATCTTTTCCCTTTATTCCCTTTTTTCTTCTAGCCCTTCATCCAGAATACTACATTTCCATTAGTCATCAGTTTTTACTTTAGTTGCTCTAGGGTGTGACAGACTATCTTTGTTTTTGATAATCTTGAAAGTATGAGGACTACTGGTCGGACAGTTTGTAGAATGTCTCTCTATTGGCTCTCTGATGTCTCACTCATGATTGGATTAGGGTTATAAATTCTTTGGATGGAGATCATAGAAATGAATTACCATTCTTATTATAACATACTAAGGGTACATGATTTATAATGGTTAATGTTGACCTTGATAACCTAGCTGAGATGGTATTTGTAAGGTTTCTACAGTGTCAAATTATTTTCTTCCTGATTCTATCCTGTACTAAGTGGAAGAGCACCACTCCACTCAGTCCACAATTAAGAGACAGAGACATTGATTAACTTTGCTGTATATACCTTTGCTCATGTATATTTTTTTCCCTCAAAATCAGTTCATAGACATAGAATTCCTCAATTTAAGATTTGGAATTTCTTTGAAGATACTATTAATTATTTTTTTTTACAAACTAATGTAAGACAAAAATGTAGAATGTAAGAAAAAAAACTGATGTCTTCTCCTTTTATCCATAATACTTTGATATATATCATCCCAAATTTGTATGCTCATGTTACTTGTACATACATGAAGCACATATACACATACAGATCACCTTACATACTACATAGACTCTACATATACCCTCCATATGCTGCAAATTCTCCACACACTGCACATATACCTTTTTTAAAGACATGTTGCTTTACAATTATTTTTTTCACTTGTTATTAAAACAGTAGATTGTAATACTTAGGAGTAAAGTCTATGGAGCCAGTCCAGCTGGGTTTTAACTCAGCCTCTGCTGTTTGCTATCTTTGTGATTTTGGGCAATTTATTTAGCTTCTCTGTATCTGAGATTTCTCATAGGGTAGTTGAGAGAAAATTAAATGAGAACAAACAAAGCTTAGAAAGTGTCTGAAATGAAGTTCTCAAATGTTTCATCAGTGTTTCATTATTTTTATTGTTATCTTGTGTAATTACACAGGATACAAGCTCATTTCTTCAAATGAAAATATGCTATTCCATTGTATAGCTATACAAAATTTATGTAATATATCCTTTACTGCTGTGGATGCCTTTTTGTTGTTGTTGTTGTTTTCACTAAGAATTTTAATACAATGAATACTTGAATGTTATTTAGAATAAACAAAGTCATACTAAGTAATCTAAAATTAAAAGTAAAACTCATGATATTTTCTTATTCCTCATAGGTAAACACTTTAAAAAAGCTTCTGTATTTGCTTCTCCTAATGGTAACCATTATAAATTTAAATAATTCACTTTCATTTCTGTTTCTCCGCATATCACTTTTAAACATTCTGTGTTAACTGTACACTGTTAGAGGTAACAATTTACTATACCTATATAGCCTTTCCACCTCCCAAAGGACATGTACTCCTCTGCCTTTAAAGCCATCATGCACAACAGTGTTCCAAACATGGCAAAGACAAAACAAAGACAACGGATATTGTTTCAAAGTTTATTTTCATGTTTATTCCTCTGCTTTTAAGCCTCTCTCTCATACATCAATGCTTAAACATGCATGAAGGCCAAGGATACTCATTTTAAACTTATTTTCACATTTCTTTGCTAATTCTAGTCATAGTGCGCTACTAGTGTTTCTTAGTGTTATTGACTACTATGAGGAAAGATTAAAGCATTTAATCTTCCAGCCAGCAATTTTGTGAGTGTGTATGTGTGTGGGTGTGTGTGTGTGTGTGTGTGTGTGTGTATGTGTGCACGTGTGCACTGAGCATTGAACCCAGGGCCTCACATATGCTAGGCAAGTGTTCTATCACTGCGTTATATCCTCATCCCTTAAATGTGGATAATTATATTTTTTATAGGGTTGTAGTGAGGATCAAATGAGAAATTCTTATAAATTTATGAGCACAACACTTGGTGATGCAAAGGAATAAGTTACATTGATTCTTGTTAGTTTGCATGTTCCCTTTTTTGTTTCACTTTTTCATATCATTTGTCTAGTTTTCATTTTTATTGACTTGAAAGAACTCTGTACATATTCACATTATTATTGTCACAAATGCTGCACATTTTTTATGGGTTTTTTATTTACATTTATAATACTTTGACAAAGAGATATGTAAAAAGAATGTGCTCATAGATATTTTATTTCCTTATGTATCCTACCATTTTTTTTTAAACTCGAAGTGAACCCAGGAGTGCTTAACCACTGAGTTGCATCCCTAGCCCTTTTTAATGGTTTTTTTTTGTTGTTGTTTTTAATTTGAGACAGGGACTTTTGCTAAGTTGCTTAGGGCCTTGCAAAGTTGTTGTTGTTGAGGCTGGCTTTGAATTAGTGATCTTCCTACCTCAGCCTCCTGAGCCACTGTGACTAACAGTATGCATCACTATGCCCAGCTGGATACTATTTTTTGTGTCATGTTTGGAATTACCTTTCCCATTCTAAGATTTCATATACATGTATAACACATATATGAGTATTACATATATATGGGTATGGCATAAATAGGGTTATGACATATATATGAAATAAATGTAAGGATATATTTTGTTTATTGTTTAAAATCTCAATATGCAAATATTTAATTCATCTAGATGAGAGAGGATAATGGTACTTCTTTTTTAATGAACAGCTCATTTTCACAATACTATTGATAGGATGATTGATTTTCATCCCACTGATTTGAAATCCTAATTTTACTATATATGGTCTTTTCTACATTTTTTCTACATTGGTCTTTTCTACATTTTTCTATTTAGTTGAACTTCTCTGTCTGCTTCTTGCTATATCCATTCTATTCTAATTTAATGTATCTCTTACAAAACAGTGTACCCTGAGTACCATTGTATCTAGTATTTACTTGACTAATATTACATTTATTTTTCCATTGACAGTTTAAAATTTTGTGAAATTCCAATTAAACATCAAGTTAGGATTTTGAGGAATTACATTGACATTAATACATAAATGTGGGAAGAATTTTTGTCTTTGCAAAATGTCTTTACAAAATCCAGGGTTACGGTGTTTCTTTATTTCTCATCTCTACCTGAATTTAAATGAAAAGTTGTATGTCCCACACCCTGATTGGTATTCTTCCAGACCCATTAGGAAAAGTTGCATCATCTTAATGAATTCTTCATCAACTTCTCTGATTAAGTAAAATAGTGAAGTTTGTGACATACTGAATTTGTTTGGAATTAGAAACTTTTAGTTTCATATGAAGTACAATACACCCTACATGATATAATTTACCCTAAATAAAATGCTTTCTTTTAAAAACTTGTGATAAAGGATACCTTGTATGTATTCAAAAGGAAAATAGAATCCAGAAAAGGGATTCTACTGTGATGTAGAAACAATAAAAAACAAAAAGAAAATGTATTTTTAAGTTTTGGTACAGCTTCTGACTATCTACCTGGCTTTGATGAGCTGTTTAATGTTTCTTAACATCATATACTCATCTATGGAAAATATTAAGAAATATTTTTTTAAAAATACTACTTCACTGGTTTCTATAAACTGTGATGTCTAATAGGAATAGAAACTTGTTTGTATTGTTTTCTTTTTTATGACAAATTGATCTCTAAGCATATTGCAATATGTGTAAAAAGAGTGGCCATACCTTTATTTTTTCTTGTATGGTACTATTAAGTGATTGTTATGGTACTTACAAGTTCTAATAGATTGAATTTAGGTAATGATAATGTATAAAGCTATTAATATGCTCTTTTAGGATAAACTAAATATACAACCACATTCATAAGAGTTGTATAACAGAAAAATATATTCTCAACAAAACACTTGTAATATGGACAAATTTTAGTTTGTACTCTTCAGGTTCAGAAAGTGGTTTTAAAAGTGCATATTTGTTTTGCTTATGAGGAGAAATGGGTTTTCTTTTTTTTAATATTTATTTTTTAGTTCTTGGCGGACACAACATCTTTGTTGGTATGTGGTGCTGAGGATCGAACCCGGGCTGCACGCATGCCAGGCGAGTGGGCTACCGCTTGAGCCACATCCCCAGCCCGAGAAATGGGTTTTCATTATAAAAAAAAGCCATGTGCTTTGTGGAGCAGTTAAGATGGTGGAATACATTGAAAGAAAATAACTGATCATTAATGTTTCCTCTATTTTACATTTACAGTTATCTAACAAATTTTCTACAAATTTAAGGTGTAAAATTACTTTGTAGTAGCTAAGATAATAATATTGAAACATTTGAGATATATTTTATTTTATTTTTAATATTTATTTTTTAGTTCTCGGCAGACACAACATCTTTGTTGGTATGTGGTGCTGAGGATCGAACCCGGGCCGCACGCATGCCAGGCGAGCGCGCTACCGCTTGAGCCACATCCCCAGCCCCTATATTTTATTATCTATAAGTGAAGTCTAACCACTTTACAGACTATGCTAAAATTATAAAATAAATTTTGAAGTGAAAATTTACCCTGTGACAGTTATTTTCCTATACAAATTATGTATTTTGTGCTTATTTAATCCAAAAGTTAATGAGATAGCAAATGTAATATTTGTTAATTTTTTAACATGGAGGTTTGATGCCATCCCAGTAGTATCGACTTAATATATATTCTTAGGTAGAATCACATTGGGGAATATTTCAGTGAAAAGGAGGAGCTGGTGATGGACTTTTTGTATGTTATCACTACAGTAATTCCAAAAAAATGTTATTTTGAATGTGTACATCTAGTGAGATTTGTATGTTACATATATGTTCATATGGCCATGGGTAAATTGTATTGAAACTTTTTAATGTTTTACCAGATTGCCAAGATTTGCAATAAAGCTCGTACTTCAAGATTATCCTACTGATCAAGCTACAGAATCTTCTAACAATTGCACTTTTCAGCTTGGTTTTCTATCTTCTTTATTGTACTGCTCTTTCACTAAATGAAGGAGTAGGAAGTATAAACACAGGTGGAAGAGGTGCAGGTGCAGCTATAAATCAGGAAACAAGCATAAGACAACCAGATCATGGTGGGGCATGTAAAAAGTGAGGGGGGAAAACAAACTAAAAAAGACAATAAAATGAGAGGAATCCAGTAAGAAAATAATAGAAGAAAATAATAGGCAAGAGGAGAGACAAAACAAAGAATAATATTATTTAGGTATCTCAGTGTAGTCAAATTATACTAAAAGTAATTTTTCTTAAACATGTATTTTTAGAACAGAATTCCATTTGATAGGTGATAATTCATGGTAACTGATTTCATACAGCTTTTTTTCTCAGAAGCAATGTAATTTAGAACTTTGAAAGACTATGGCAAGCTATTTTCTGCTTACTCATTCATTGTATTCATGAAACTATATTTTAATGACTTTATAATGTCTGTGCTCATTCACTAAAATCAAAAGGATTTTTTTGCTTAAAATAATGTTTTTTTGTGAATTTCAGAAGTGTTTCCTTAAACATAAGCTGTCCTACATCAAGTTTATATTTTCTACTTAGTTCATTATTAATGAGAGTACTTGAATACTTTTAAGCTTGATTTTAGGCCTCTTTTTTAATTAACTAGGATTAATTGACTAATATTACATTTATTTTTCCATTGTTGACGACTTGCCAAGATCATAAAATAAGGGACAGAGGCAGTTTTATAAATAAGACTTGTTTAATCTTACATTATTTATTTATTTATTTACTTGTTTGTTTATTTTAGTTGTTGATAGACCTTTATTTTATTTATTCACTTATATGTGGTGCTGAGAATTGAACCAAGTTCCTCACACATGTCAGGCAAATGCTCTACCACTTAGCCACAACCCTAGCCCCCCTGATATTAAATGTTGATGGTATTTTGTCGATGCAAATGTCTTAAAAAGGCTGGTGGTACATAAAATAGTTTACGTGGTCTATGTAAAACTTTTTTAGACATTTTATATTTAATGTATGTTGCAAAGATGTAGGCAGCATACCATACCCTATAATATGTTGATATCATTTCCTAGCATAAGCATGATGTTTTAAAAGTTAGTCTTTTTTTAAAAGAATGTTTAGAGGGCTGGGGATGTGGCTCAAGCGGTAGCGCGCTCGCCTGGCATGCGTGCGGCCCGGGTTCGATCCTCAGCACCACATACCAACAAAGATGTTGTGTCCGCCGAGAACTAAAAAATAAATATTAAAAAAAATTCTCTCTCTCTCTCTCTCTCTCTCTCTCTCTCTCTCTCTCTCTCCTCTCTCACTCTCTCTTTAAAAAAAAAAAAAAAGAATGTTTAGAGCCTAGTGGAGTGGAGTGCACCTGAATCCCGGCAACTCGGGAAGCTGAGGCAAGAGGATTGCAAGTTTGAGGCCAGTCTCAGCAATTTAGTAAGAATCTCACTGGTTTAGTGAGACCCTGTCTCAAAACTAAAAGAAAAAAAAAAAGTTTAAAAAAGGATTGAGGATGTAGCTTTGTGCTAAAGCAGTCATGGGTTCAGCTCCCATTACCAATATTTATAATGATAGTAATAAAATTTTAAAAAGGAATTTATTACAATTGTATGCATTTAAATGTATAGGAAAATAATTGTTCACATAATATAACTATATGGCAGAAATTGTGAAGATGCTATTCACATGACTGAAGTCTAGGAAACACTGAATTGTGTTAGGCCATATGTCATGGATGAATAAATGGAAAGAAGCTTAATGATTTGCCCATGCTTATGAATCTGATTCAATAAAGAAACTAAGGAAAAGCTTATACTTAGGTGATTCTGAAATAAATGGACACAGAGGATAAGGAGAAATGTGATAATATCAAAAGCTATTCCCAAAGTGCAGAAAATCAATTCTTTCTCTCTAAGCCTGGACTGAATGTGGTAGTAATGGGTGAACCTATATTGCTGCAGTGACTGGCAGAAAAGAAAAGTGTATTTTTCTTCTAGAGGGAGGCAATGACAGGTAAGAAAGTTATTATTCTTCCCTATTCCTCTTTTTCCATAACATCTTTTTTCTCTTTCCTCAAGGCTGTCATTCTTGTCTCTCATAGAGTATTCTTGACATTCAAGGTGTCTAGCTTTCATCTTTCTAAAAATGTTGGCCAAGATCAGGAAGGAGTATGAGGCACAAAGTGTCACTTGTTCTTGGGCTTTGTACATCCTCTTTCTTCTTCCCCTCGGCCATCTCTGACAGTGACTTTTCAGACCATAATATCTGTGCTATGAAAGAAAGCTATGCAATTTAGGTATGTTAGTGCTAAGGAAAGAACAAAGTAACCTCACTTAAAGAATGACAGGTTATACATCCAGGAAACATTCAAAGCAATGAGTTTGTGAAGAGATTTATTGCAATTAAAGAGCAAATGTCAATTCAGAATTAAAGCTGGAAACAACTATGCAATTTAAAGATGCCTCTGAGCACTTTCTTGGCAGGTAACAAAATGTCTAGCTGATTTTTGGCAACAGAGGAAAGTTAATCTTTATTTAAGGATGAAACATTTCCGACAATGTTCTCAATCAGTAGTGTTCAAACAAACTCCCTAGCAACGTCAAGTAAAGATTCACAAATCTATTTTTTTTTCTTTTTCAGTGCATCTGGAAAAAAAACCCTCAAAAACATCATTTTTGTAAGTGCATTTTTTCCTAAGAAAAAGTAACAGCATGTGTCAGGGCCAGTCAGCCAGTGGCAAAATTGTGAAGCAGCAAAGTTTATCTTGAAAGGATGACCTCCCACTAACCATCCAGGAACCCTATTCAGCAGGATCTTTCTCAATCTGAAAGAACAGAATCTGACAAGTTCAGTCAAATTAAAGTGTGAATCACTTAATGTGTTAATTCTCCTTGGGGAATTTACATTTTAATAGAAAACCTACTAAAAAACCCAGTGCTTAACACAGAAGATTGAATCCATGATAATCTGATGAGATTTACTGTGGGGAGAAGTGTGTGTGTGTGTGTGTGTGTGTGTGTGTGTGTGTGTGTTGGAAGGGTGATAGTGGTCATTGAGTGATAATTTTGATTGACAAGACCCTTCAGTTACCTCATAACATGGTAATTATGAATTTGTCCTTGGCAATTGTTACTGTAAAAGTTCTTGACTCTGTATTATTTATTTAGGATAAATAGAACGTTGAATGTGTGGGGGTCATTTCTGAATATCCACATTGTTCAAGGAAGATCCACTTCAGAAATATGTCAAGTAGAAACAATGCCACAATCTTTAAAGAATGATAATAGTAGTTGATATTTATTGAGGATTTACTGTGTCAGGCATTGTTCCAATAAGATTAAGGCTATTAAATGATTCACTTCACAGCAGTTCTAGGAAGTAGGAGCTATGCTGCAGTCTTGCTGGGCACAGAATCACGAGCCACTCAAGCAGGAACAAAACTTTGTTTTTGAAAATGCCGCCAATACTCCATAAGCGTGGCAAGCAAGCCGGTCCACCCACGCAGATCGCCTCTACCAGAACCGGGGGCCCAGGACCTCCCCCGGAATTCCCTCCTACTATCCTTCCCCAACCAATGTGAACTCCCCAGGAGTCCCTTAACATGAGGTGAACAGCAGGAGTCCAATTTCCATATGAATGTAAATCTTAACATAATCATATCATCTCAATGGCTAGCTGGTGTCACCTTACAACCAAAAAGTGCCATGCATCATATTATTTGGTTGTGGCTCCTAGCAGAGCTATTGTTTTCATATATAGAGATTGAGGCCCTAAGATGTTAAGCAACTTACCCCAGGTCCCTGGTTAGTACTTGATGGAGGTAGTAATGATTGTACTTACAATTTTTTTTAAATCTTTTTTTTTTTCAGTTGTAGATGGGTAAAATACCTTTATCTATCTATCTATCTATCTATCTGTCTATCTATCTATCTATCTATTTATTTTTATATGGTGCTGAGCATTGTACCCTGTGCCTCACACATGCTAGGCAAGTGCTCTACCACTAAGCCACAACTGCAGCCACAATTGTACTTATATTCTTAATTGCATATAGTACATTAGAATTCAATGAAGTAGAAGGAAACTGATACACTCCAGATTGTGCATGTGATATATGTCAGAGCAACTTGTAATGTTTATAGAAAAGATAGAATTAGAACTGAGGTCTCCTGATTTTCAGTACTTCCCACATACTCTGTTTCTTGTTGATGTAATAACTTAAAAACATCTGGTTCTCTTCTTTCTAGTTTTGTCTTACTTCACAGTGCAAAATGGAGGTTTATAAAGGTAGAAAATAGTAAGGACAGATGGTGTTAACTATTGCACATACAAAACTAACTCTGATTATAAGAGGTAAGATCCAGAAAGTACTAGGAAGTGCCATGAGAAAAATATAATTTTATAGGGGGGTTTTGAAGACTTAGAGAAATTATATGAAATTGAGGATCAAGGAAGTTTTCATGAAGTGATGGCATTTGAATTGGGGCACTATGTAACAGGATCTCACTTCACTTTAGGAATCTTAAATGTAAAGTAATGTGTAGAATAAAATAGTGCTGTTAGATAAGAAGAAAGTAGAGAAACCATTTCTGAAGCCATCAGGATAGTGCAGGTCTGAGAGACAGTGGGAATAGAGGACAAGAAATGGATTTGACAGGCGTAGCATAGGTTAAAAAGAAATCATCATTATGTGGCCAGGGAGCAATGGATAAGTTGGAATTCAAAATCATTCCAGAAATTTAAGTCTCATTGAGCAAGAGCAAAAACAGGAAAATGAGGAGAAAACGGTCATTTGGAAGAGGACATTGTGAGCTCAGACAATACTATAGGTGGAACATCTGGAGGAAAGTATCTATAAAGATAGATAGATAAATAGATTGATTTATTTAGACAGGAAGAGATGTATCTTTATCTATATCTATACTTATATATCTCTGTGTTCTATATCTATAAAGTTGATACCCAGAGAAACAGGTAGAGTTTGAATTAGAGATTGCAGAGAGCTCTGCAAAGGAACAGGTGTGATTTCCAAGGTAAGGGTTGGCCTGGGCTTAGATGAGAAACCACAGGACAGGTGACAGAGAAAGAACCATATCAAACATAACTGAATCTTATAAAACATGAAAATGGTTTTTAAATAAAATAAACCTAACAAGTTTCTAATACTTTACACTTTTCAATATTTCACATGTGATCTATGTACTTAGAACTCTTCCAACATATAGTTCTTTACAATTTTATAGATACAGCTAATAAACGACTTTCCCCCTAAAGCCCAAGTTGACTCAGTTCACTACTAAATACTATTAATTTTCTGCTTTTTATATCAAGTAACCTTTATAAAACTTCTTTAAATCTAACTCTTAGAAGGTATAGTTTAGCACAAGAACCCTTCAGTGTGGCCCTTGGATTGAGGACCTTAACCCAAGACAAAATACCTAGCTTTTATTCCCAGCCTGGTCATTTATGTCTTTCAAGAATTGTTTATTGAGAACAAGAGACAGGGTGTAGATTCAAACAATATAAATAAAGGCTTTTTCAAATTTGGGGGTTTTAACATTGTATTAGGTTTTCATTGCTGTGACCAAAACACCCATCAATAGCATCTTAAAACAGAAAAAGTTTATTTTGTATCACAATTTCAGTCTACAGATGGATGGCTCCATTGCTCTGGGCCCAAGGTCAAGCAAAACATCCTGGCAGGAAGGTGTAGTATAGGGTTGCTACTCACCTCTTGGGAGCTGGTAAGCAAAGAGAGATGGGGAGAGAAGGGGCCACAGGAAAGATGAAGCCTTCTCAGGCATGCCTCCAGGGACCCATGTCTTCCAGCCACACCCCACCTGCCTATAGTTACCACCCAGTCACTCCATTCAAACTAGCGTAGACTGATTAGGTCTCACCTCTCATAATTCAATAGTTTTGCCTCTGAATAGCCCTGCATCAATATAGGAGGGGTTTTTTTTTTGGGGGGGACACCCCATATCCAAACCATAGCAAAATGAAGAATTATTTTCTCAAAGTTAAGCATTTGGAATTTGGAAAGCCACAACTCCTATATCTCATCAAGAAAAACCAACCCTGTGTCTATTGTTATTCCAAAAAGACGCAACTATTTTGCATGCTACACTGTAGAAACAGAACCCACTTTCCACAAAAGATGTAAGGTATTAGTGGCTACACAGCCTTTTCTCCTTTTTGTGGATAGAATTCTTTTGCTCCTTTATTCTTTGCCCTTGTCTGTTCAGCACCTCATACTGCAGTCCTTCAAAATTGAATTATTGAGGATATAAATGCTTATATTTATTCACATATCTTCTCTGAGAAATAGGTTATTTTTCTTATGTGATTTAAAGGACATTTTGTCTAGTGTTTAGTTAAACATGATTTTTTGAAAGATGACCAATTACCAATTACTGTCTAATTGCAGAAAAGGAATGTTTAACTGGATAAGCAAGTCCTAACTGATATGTAACAAATAGACCAATAACAAAGAGGAAGCCAAAGAAATTACTTTGAAAATACTAGTGTTTTAATTAAAAGTAATTAATCAGCCAGGTATAGAGTAAAATTGCCTATTTATATGATACTTATGTTGTTTATCTTTTAGTTACATTAATCATAACTTATATGTGGCCTCTGTCTATATTAACTATATGGTTTGTGATAAGTATCTACATAATCAAATTTTGCCTTTTGGCAATTAGTGGAACCATTTAATAGATAGTATGCAAAACAGAAATTCTTTCAGATAAACAAAAGGAAGTATATATTAGTCATATCCTGAAGTTAATGAATTCCATATTTGGTACCTAGTTTAATAATTTTATATACACTAGCTGAAATACAATGTGCAATAAGAAATATGAAATGCTTATTTGCTGTTTTAAGTTAAAAGATTTCATGCTTTACCCTTGTATAGAAATGGATATACAAAATATGAATTGTGAATATAAAATGACATGATGGGTTGAGATAAGTAGGAAAAATGGGAGGTCACAGGTTCATAGTCACAGAGGAAGATAAAATCAGCTTTCTCAAGAAGACTATATGTGCAGTCAGCCCTCTGAAGGGAACAGGATGTCTCTGCCCCAATCACATAGGGGCCAACAAATGTCTCTATCTTCCCACATACAAAACACAAACCATTCAGTAAATATCCCATGCAAATTACGCCTTAAAAAACCTATCAACATACAACTTTGATTATTCTCGATTAGGCTACAGGCCTTACAAAATCAGGAACTAAAGAAATATATAGACAAGACTGCCAGGCAACTCAGGTCCTAGTCTCACTGTGGAGACAAACCATTGGGTGTCTATGCCAAATGTTATTTTGTTTTGATAAATGTTTTATGTGTGCAGCCTCGTGTGTGTGTGTGTGTGTGTGTGTGTGTGTGTGTGTGTGTATGCGTGTGCTCTCAGTAATCTTGCCTGATTGGGACACAAAAACGGAAGTACCTGCTTCCTCCTTCAACATCCCCAGCCCTCCCATGATATAAATAACAATATAAAATTAGGGATATATAAAAATAATAACTTTTCAATTTTTGAAATACTTCTATTTTAATTTTGAAATCCACTCTAATTTTAACATCTTACTGGTAATTTACAAAAAGTATTACATACTATCATTTTTTCTACAATTATTCCCAAAATGAGTGTGAAATACTGAGTATTTTACTCTTGAGAACTATATATTTTACAATATATATAATTAATTAATTTGTATGGGATATATAATGAGATAGTATGGGTAAAATGGTATACTTGAGCTAAAAAGTAATTATATAATTACTCATTTTTATCAGATCAAAAATTTGGTTCCACATATTTGGAGTAGAGGTAAGAGAGTGAGAGCAAATGGAAAAAATTACTTATATATTACAAATGTGATGGCTATTTTGTTTCTATATTTAATTTTTTAAACCTTTTGTTTTATAAGTGTATCACCTAGTAGGCATTCAATAAATGTTGGTTGAGGGGCTGGGGTTGTGGCTCAGTGGTTGTGTGCTTGCCTAGCATGTGTGAGGCACTGGGTTTGATTCTCAGCACCACATATATATAGAAAAATAAATTAAATAAAGGTTCATTAACAACTAAAACATACATTTAAAAAAATGTTGGTTGACTAAATGACAGTCCTAATGAAACAGACTGAAATTATTACCACCAGATCCCTAACTCCCTTTCCCACTACCTCCATTCAACAGGAATTTCCCTGCTGAAAAGAGGGGCTGGAACCCCTCACCAAGAGAGGCACCAAAAAAGTTGGGAGGGAAGGTTTCCCCCTGTCCCTGCCTAGCACAGGCTAAATCTGTAAATGTACCTTTCCTGCCTTTTGTTCAACTAACCTTCAGCTGTCTCTTCTCCCTTGCCTCCTCTCTTTTAAAAGTTCCGTTGGGCTGGTGTTATGGCTTGGTGGTGGAGCACTTGCCTATCGCATGTTGAGGCTGGGTTCGATCCTCAGCACCACATAAAAATAAATAAATAAAATAAAGTATCATGAAAAAAAAAGTTCTTTTAATTTTCAGGGATTTTAGTCATGGATTTTTTTTAACCTTTATTTCACTTATTTATTTTTATATGGTGCTGAGAGTCGAACACAGACTTTTGCACATGTGAGGCGAGCACTCTACCACTGAGCCACAACCCCAGCCCAGTCATGGAATTTTTTAAACATGTTTCTTCTACCTTCTTTGAAAGCTGACGTGGAATATAACCTATTTTTCTACCAATTTGTCGTTGGATATTTCTGGAGTAGAGTATTATGGCCTTGCATCTTTTCTCCTGGGTGGGATCTTTTGCTGCCTGGTGTTTGTCCTAAGAGATAGGGGTCAAATTTTGGTCAGGACATAGAGAGAGGTGGACAGTGTGTAACTGCAGGAAGTTCCATAGGGTGATTCTGATACATGGACCCACTTGGATAGAAAATCCCTGGCTTAGACAGTTTTCTGTGTCAAATTATAAGGTAGCTAATGTTTCCTGTGCTTTTAGAATCCATATTATTTTAAAAGAAAGAAATAGAAACCTGTAATCATAATGGATTTGAATTACTCTGGGATTGTTATTTGATATCCCTCCAGCATAGATATCAATAGAAACCTAGCAAGATGTGGAGTGTGTTTAGATATACTAGCCAACTATGAATAATACATCTGAAGTTCATTTCTTCTCATATTTTAAAATAATTCATCCAAAGCATAAGAAAGTTTTAGTTTTTACATGTATGTGTTTACATATGTATTCTATCCATATGTTCAAATTTTTGCAAGTCAATCTCATGAATGTGATTTAGGACTTAATATTGATAGGGAACAGATAAATGTGAGCAGTGGGAACATTAGGTTTAGGAAGTAATTCTATAAACTGGGACCACTGTGCTGACCCCCACATGTTTTCTTTTCTCAAAAGCAATTTTCCTGTAGCCCTGCCTGACTAAAAAGAACAGGATATGTCATATTCTTCAGCAAACTACTTATTATCTGCAGAACAAATGCAGGCCCAAGACAAGGGGAAACTTTTGTGACCATTTTCACAGACCAGATCCCAGAAACCAGAGAAGTAAGGACAATTCTCTCTAACCATAAAATCTGTTAAAACAGGTTCCAATTAGAACTGATCAGAATTGACCAAAATGACCTAGAGATTTCATGCACAAGGGGAACTTGAAATTCTGGTGTCATCCTGCTATAAGTAAAAAAGTCAAGAGGTGGACCTGGGCAGAACTCTCTGGAAACTTCTTTGGGAGTCCCCAATAAAACTTGGTAGAAGAGGCAGTTTGTCTTTCTCCTATCCGAGAGGACCCATTTTCTCCCTTAAGAGTACCCTCTTTCTCGTTTCCTATCCCTTCTAATAATGTCATGCCTGTTTCCCTGAGCTACAAATCTAAACTCTTTCTGACTTGATTGTAAGAATTGACATTTGAAGAAGGGCTTTGTGCTGCCTCAGTTTCCCAGAAGATCCCAGCCTTGTATGACAGGAACAAGAAAAATGTATGGACAAGTAAAAGTTGGAGATTAGGGAGCAACCAGAAGTCCAAGATAGAAAGCTCTTTCATCAGAGCTGAAGTCCACTATACAACTTAGGAGACAGGGAGCAAAGTAAGTTTAGCACAGCTAAACTCTAGAAGACTGATCCTGATTCATTTTTGAGAACTCAAGGTATGGGCAATTAAGGGGTGATGAAAAATAGTCAAGAGGCTCGGGATAGATGATGTGTAATTGGAGAAACTTTTCTACTTCATTCTGATTTGGTGGATATATTTTAATTGTTGAACACAAATAAAAATGTTTTTCTTGTTTTATTTGTTGAATTTTCAATCCTAAGGCATTATTCAAGTAAAAATCAAAGACTGGTTCCTCCACCTTAATAGTATGGTAGAAGGATGTAAGGATGTACCAAAAATATCCTTAATTCAAGGACAGAGATTGTGATTTGCTACAATTTTGAGCAAAGAGCTATGCACCACTCTGGGCTATTGCTGCTCCCTGGTGCTGGGCTTGTGCAATTCAATCACCTGCAAATGTTTTCTCCATTTCCCCCCTGGTTTTTATTTATTTTTTAAAATGGATTTTCACAAAGGATAATGCCTTAAACAAACATGCTTTTGCACATATTCATAGATAGCATGTTTCTATGAACTATTCTAATAAATAGGAGATTTTTAATTATTTTCACTAGTAATAGATGGATCAATTAACTGACCTTTAAGTAGGAGGATTAAAGACCAAGAAACCAATGTTTTGTCCAATTTCTATGAACAGTGGCAGCCTTGTTTAGGGGAGGAAATTCCAAGATTTACCCGCCCCCCCGCCCCCCAGCCCCACCAGTGTTTCAGCACATGGCTGAGGGGTGGAAATATTCTGGGAGCTTTATATAATACTGTTCAGGATGTGTTGGGGATAACTACTTGCCTTAGGGCATCATACTGTATGAGGAACCATGGACCATACTGCCTAATGTGTGTGACCTAATATTTTTGAACCCTTGTATTATTTCACTTAACTCTTGTAATATAAGCTTTTGTTTCCTTTTTTACAGATAAAGGAAGCAAACCTTAGAATGATTAAATAATTTGTTCTTCAATACAGAGATATCCAGTAACATTGCTTTATATTTCAACTTAGCTTTATCTGATTCCACATGCATCCTTATTATCCATTGCACAATAGTTTTTCTTACTATCCACAAGAAGAGCAGAAGTGAGGTAACCTGATATGTTAAAGTTAAGTTAGCTGTCTTTCTATGGCATTCTAATATTCATTCATTCATGGTTGGATATGTCATGTGAGGAAAAGGAAGGTAGCAAAGAGTTTCACGTTAAGAATTAAAGGGTTATAATAAATGATATGATTGTAGTTTACATTTATTGCATGTGAATCTATATACAAAGCTTTTGCCTCTGTCCTGAGCAGCAATGACTACCAGGAAAACTTTTGTATTCTTCCAGTAGTTGATGGTGGTGATGAATCATGGTAGTTGACAGATTTCCCAAACCGTGTGTGATAGACTTATAAAATATTTTTTTCTATGCAGCCAGCATCCAATCAATGAGTCAATGATGAATCATGAAACACATTTGTTGACAAATAAAACCTTGTGTGCTGTGCCAATCAATCCAAATGTTCCACCAATGTTCCAATTGCCAGCCATGAAATATTACTCTGAAACATGGAATTTATGGTTGGAATAGGCAAGTATCAATCTAGCTATCCTGCTGCCTTTCAGCAGATGCATCTTGCTACTCAGCAAGCATAGCGTACTGTACTGATTCCAAGTGTATATTCATCTTAGACTTAAACTCATTTATTCTGCCTACTCTAAATATATTATATACTATGCTGCTCTAAATTCCAATATCTTTCTTGGAGATGGGACATTTTCAAGACTTAAATATAGCCTTTTCTTTTGCTTGCATGACAACCAGGTCTGTCCTTCTCATAGTGTTTAAGACAAGAATAGTCATTTGTGTTAATTTGATATTAGTAAAGGGAAGGATGTTTGCAAAGGAAGATTATACCAAATTCTCACAAAGAAACTAGGCTTCAAAGAGTTATTTGAATTCAGGACTTTGATGGCAAAAATTAGATTTAGGAAAAACAAATCACTTTCATTTTCAACTCAACCAAATGAGTGTTTTTAAAAAATATATAATTGCTCATAAAAGTACAAATGCCTCCTAAGAGGAGTGACTATGGGTTTTACCTCCTTTATAAAATATTAGTTCAGCAACAGTCTTATTTATGTGATGAGGAAATAGGTGAGTGGTTAATGATCTATCACCAAGAATATTTAGGTGCAATTTCAAGGGATAAAATCATATAACATGGTATTCATGATTTAATTTTTAAAAATGGGACTGTGAAAGCATGTGCCAAACTAAAACAATGCTCATAATAATTTTATAACTTTTTAAAGGTTACAGAAGATATTAAGCATCTTACAGTGCCTCTAAAATATCATTTGGCACTCCACCGATTATTGTGGCAGGTAACTGACAGGTTTTATAAAACTCTTTTTGATTCTATTGTGCACATACTTTAACTAATTTTTGCTGACACTGTTCACAAAACCAAATCAGTATCAGATCAATGTAAATCATTTAATGGGTTAATTTTCTTGTGATTCAAAAAAGAGAGAGACTTATTTGCGTCTCTTAGACTTGCATTAGACTGATTTTAACATTTGGCACATGCACTTAGCCATTGATAAAGAATGTTATATTGCATAACAAAGTTTGCTTTGAGTATTTTACATCAGGAGATTATATTCAGAATTGGAAATTGTAAGGGCTCCATTGGTATGATGTGTACCAGCCATGAATTCAACAAGTATTAGTGAAATTATTTGGTGGATTGAAATATTTGTTGTGGCACACAAAGAGGTGTGACACATTTTCTCATACATGTGATTACATCACACAACTTCCAAATCCATCCTTGATTGTCAACCTGTGCATTTTCCTTGTATTTCATTTCATCCTGTAGATGGCCTGCCATTGCTTCAAATAAAGAATACTCTAAAAGGAGTATTTGTTCTCCCAAAACAGCACCTATCAAGAAAGGTTATTTGCGTCCTTGATTGCACAGATTTCTTGGTTTTATTGTTTGAAAATCTTGGAGTAATGATTTAACATTTGACTTTTTAAAAATGCTTTCTGCTTTTTCAACCTACCTTTCATACCTCAATATATATCCTTTTCTATTCTAATTTGACAGCTTCATCCCTGTTCAATAATTTCTGGCTCAATTAAGATTTTACCTCCTTTCTGGTCTTCCCTATGCTCATTCTCAGTCTCATGACTCTTCTTTGTTTCCCATTGTACCTTGAGCATACCTGGATCATAGTATGTTCATTGTGGTATTCCAGAAGTTGTTTTGGTATACAGTCATTGCTCAGTAAATGCTTGTTAAATGGTGATATGTGTTAGCTTTCTCCATACATAAGAGCAGAACAAATCACATTTTCTGTAATATTTCTGATAGCTCTGTGTTCAAATGTATACTTTTGTCTACAGTTGAGACTTCTATATATGAAATAATGTGTCTTAAAAATATAATTTAATGAAAACACTGATCTTGGCGCGCATCCCCGGGGTGGAGGAGCCCGGAAGTAGCGCCCTGGTGGCGGAGCTGCAGGTCCTGGCTGGTGGTCCATGCTCGCCGGGATGCGGTGGCCTCAGCAGTGTGGCCTGGCCGTGGACATCAGAGGCGAAGAGATGGCCTGACCCACAGGCCCCCTGGAGAGTGGGAGGGCAACAGAGGAGCAAAGTGTGATCTGGGGAGCAGGAGGCCTGTTTAAAAGAAAGACCCATCAAGGGAGACAGTGCCCTCAAACACTTCTGTGCAGCTGGCAATGCAGGCTTCTGCTTCACCTTAAAGGAAGCATTAATGATTCATTTCCAGAAGACATGAGAAGAGAGAAGTGAGCCTCTGGTATCATGCAGGTTCCTTGCATTGCCCATGGGATAGAAGAGAGAAGAATTGCTTCATGAGATTTGATCCCTTTTTTCCTGAAAAAACACACTGAGTAGGCAAGTCCTTGGATACCATGCAAGAAAATCTTCAGGCCTGAAGGTCAGACGTGTCCAGATGTTGACTTGAAGGATGTTAGCTCCTAGAAGCCCTCATCTTGGCTGCAGTGTTTCCTCCTGTCGATGCAAAGCAAGAAAGTGCAGTTGGCCCTGCACCCATTCTTCTGCATCCATCATCCCCACTAGCTGGAAATCCAAACTATCAGGAAAGGAGTTCTTTCTCTCTGGATAGATACTCTCTCATTGTTGTTTCTTGGATCTTACAATACTACAGAGAATGACACTGCCCTTTCATTGTATTAGGTGTCAGAAGTTATCTAGAGATAATGGAAGTGCTACAGGAAGAAGATATGCAGTGTTTAGATGCAAATACTCTTCCATTTTTGTAAGAGACTTGAACATGTGTAGACTGGTGTTTTTGACGGACTTTGAACAAATCTCCCTTGGATTTCCTGTGAAGTTTCTGGTTTCTGGGCTTGAGAGTGTTCAGGACTTGAGTGTGAGTCAGCTCCATGGGATGTGGTAAGGGGGCAGTCGGAGCTGTTGTGCAGAACCTCAGTGATGGCTTGTAAGGCCACATGCAACACTGGAAGCAGCAGATGAGAAGGAAGCCCTCTCCCCATGTGTTCAGCTTAACTCTTGTCTTATCCAAAATCATGACTTGTGAAATGTTGCAGAAATGGAGTCATGCCAAAAAGTTGGGATGTTCTGGGGAGCATGTGATGTTATTCTATTTTGTCTCTGCATTATGATGTGTTCCCGGGTAAGAACTTGAGGATGTTCTTAGGCTATGGATTCTCCTTCCCTGGGAAGGGGCTTCTCAAAGCAGCCCTTGTCCCTGTTTCACTTGCTTCCCCAGGAGGACACAACAAGAACGTTCTCAGAAGTTGGCCCCAAGTCTTGGTCTTCCAGCCTCCCAAATTTGAGAAATAAAATTTGTGCTATGAAAAAAAAAATAAAACACTGATCTTAGTGAAAGAGTAGATATTTATATTGTCTAGAATATGGATTGGGTTTGTTATAGTGGAAAACTGAAACTAGTGTTGGAGGAATTTTAATTATTATTAGACAAAAGTCATATCCTCTGCATTCCATGGGAAAGAACTTAATATTGAATGGCTGCCTATACAAAAATTAATGTGTTGAAATTTACAACAGATAATAAGAAAAATGTCAAAAGGCAATTCATCCTATATGCTTAAGAATACCTGACATTGTGTACATCCATTAAATCATCAACCAGAATAATATGGCTAAAAATTTTTACACTTTGTTATCAGTATTATGTTATTGGGGCAACAGAGATATACACATTTTCATCATTCAATCAAAGCTAAGGAACATCTCTGAAATTTTTGATCTTAGAACAATTTTGCTTGGCATTGTCAAATATTAGGATGTTTCTACATGACATTTTTTTCGATTGTTCATGAAGAAAGTAACTTTTCATACTATGATTATTGAACTTACATCAGTGGTATCCAGTCTTCTAAGCAATGAACCACAATAAAGGTAGTGGTAGTTTTATTAATGTAGTTTGAAATGGAAACCAGAAGGCTCAATATTGAATAAATATAAAACCAAGTTGATCCAATTATGTGTGCTGTATACTTTTCTGTGAAAAGGAATTATTCAGGATAAAATGATGATGAGGATTTAGATTCAGTATCTATTTGAAGAGATTACTGAACTTCATAAACACTGAATCAGTAATTGATCATGGAATGAATTATTTTTGTACCTTTTATGAAGACAGGGAATTCTTTTTTTTTTTTTTTTTTTTACCAATAGGCAGATGAAGGCAAGAAAAGGATCATAGTCACACCATGTTCTTAGGTTTGCTGATGGGTAGAATACATCAGTAAGCTATAAGTATGTCTTGAGCCTCAATGTACAAGGCTGAATTAACACTATAGGCCTAAGGGAAGTGCAACTTGTGAGAGTAATTACAAACTTATATTAGGCAATATTTTTTTCTAGTTTCTCATATGAACATTTCCTTGGCCAATTATGATTTCTACTTTTAAGCACACATGCAGAGGTACACGTGTTTGTGTGGGAACTGACATCCATATCCATATTATATATGTTCAAAAATGAGAAGTATCTGGAAACCTATGGAGATTCTCTGCCCCATGGAAGATCTGTAGTGTTTGATGTATACATACACAAACAATCTGTACTGCATAACACAGTATAACATAAATATACTCACAACTTATTTTGCAATAACAATATTATGTCTATAGGCTTCTTAAATTAAAGTATGAATAAATACTCAGGATAATTTGTTCCCTATAAAAATGATGCTACTTTCGTATTTTTCTTCAAAATATATAAATAATATCATAGTTAAAATACTTTCCAGTTAAAAATAATTGATATCAGGACACCTTTTCTGAAACTCTGGAAGCAGTATATAGTTTTAATTTTGTCCTTATTCAGAACTATAGTAGCTTTAACATAAAGAATGATGAATATGTATCAAGCCTTATGCTAAACACTTAATATTTGATATCTCATTTGGTTTCTACCATTATCATGGTATTATCAATGATTACCTCATTTAACAGATCAATAAATAGTTATTATCCATGCTCTTAACTCATGCTATATTGTTCCCTCTGTTGGAAAATATATTTGAGTAATTTCCATTCCTATATTTTAGTGTATTCTAATCTTAAGTAACAGTTTTAAAACATTAAAAGAAATCTTTGGGGACTTTAATATTTTTTCTTACTTCACTCTATTTTAGTCTTATTTCTAAAGCCATGTGTTTTTTTTTTTTGTCTTAATATTTATTTTTAGTTTTCGGTGGACACAACATCTTTATTTTATTTTTATGTGGTGCTGAGGATCAAACCCAGCACCCCGCGCTACCTCTTGAGCCACATCCCCAGCCCGGCCTCTACTTTTTACACATTGCCTTTGGGGGAAGGGCCTTGGTAAAATCACACCCAGTTACAATAGGTTTACAGCTCTCAGTCTGTCATCTGCAGCCAGTCCATCCTGAACAAATAGGACTTCTTACCTTTACTCTATTTCTCACTGCTGTGTTATGGTTGAACATAGGTTGGATTTGTTGGTATATATTCATACATGCACATGATATAACAATAGAATTGGGCCAACATCATTCCCCAGTAGACACCTTGCCTTTTCCATACTCGGGTCTCTGGGGTGTTTTTTTTTTTTTTTTTTTTTTTTTTATTGGTTGTTCACAACATTACAAAGCTCTTGACATATCATATTTCATACATTAGATTGAAGTGGGTTATGAACCCCCAATTTTACCCCAAATGCAGATTGCAGAATCACGTCGGTTACACATCCACAATTTTACATAATGCCCTATTAGTAATTGTTGTACTCTGCTACCTTTCCTATCCCCTACTATCCCCCCTCCCCTCCCCACCCATCTTCTCTCTCTACCCCATCTACTGTAATTCATTTCTCTCCTTGTTTATTTTCCCATTCCCCTCACAACCTCTTATATGTAATTTTGTATAGCAATGAGGGTCTCCCTTCATTTCCATGCAATTTCCCTTTTCTCTCCCTTTCTCTCCCATCTCATGTCTCTGTTTAATGTTAATCTTTTCTTCCTGGTCTTCCTCCCTGCTCTGTTCATAGTTGCTCTCATTATATCAAAGAAGACATTTGGTATTTGTTTTTTAGGGATTGGCTAGCTTCACTAAGCATAATCTGCTCTAGTGCCATCCATTTCCCTGCAAATTCTATGATTTTGTCATTTTTTATTGCTGCATAGTACTCCATTGTGTATAGATGCCACATTTTTTTATCCATTCATCTATTGAAGGGCATCTGGGTTGATTCCACAGTCTAGCTATTGTGAATTGTGCTGCTATGAACATCGATGTGGCAGTATCCCTGTAGCATGCTCTTTTAAGGTCTTCAGGGAATAGTCCGAGAAGGGCAATAGCAGGGTCAAATGGTGGTTCCATTCCCAGCTTTCCCAGGAATCTCCATACTGCTTTCCAAATTGGCCGCACCAATTTGCAGTCCCACCAGCAATGTACAAGTGTACCCTTTTCTCCACATCCTCGCCAGCACTTGTTGTTGTTTGACTTCATAGTGGCTGCCAATCTTACTGGAGACTCTGCGTCTGATAGAAGAAAAAGTTGGCTCCGATCTACATATTGTGGGGTCAGGCTCCAAATTCCTTAATAGGACACCCATAGCACAAGAGTTAGTAAGAAGAATAAACAAATGGGACTTACTTAAACTAAAAAGTTTTTTCTCAGCAAGAGGAACAATAAGAGAGGTAAATAGGGAGCCTACATCCTGGGAACAAATTTTTACTCCTCACACCTCAGATAGAGCCCTAATATCCAGAGTATACAAAGAACTCAAAAAATTAGACAATAAGATAACAAATAACCCAATCAATAAAGCCATGTTTTTTAAAGCCTATATTCTTGTGTACTTTCATAATAGGCTAGTGCCACTGCCACTGTAGATAAATGAGTTGACCTTGTTGATGTTTCTACCTGTCACAGGGAATTGAAAGCCCAGCTGAGAGCAATTACAAGCAATATTACTATCTTGGCAGGAGCTGTCAAGATTCACATTGCTGGTTGGATGCTGGATATGTGTATGCTGAATGACAGTCACAGAAATGGGACATTTCCAGTCATCTTTAGAGATGGAGAAAGTCATAAAATTCTAAAAGCCTTTGTTTCCATGAAATCTACGAGGAGTACAAGTAAAACATTATATATTTGTAAGTGCATGTGTATGTTTGTGTGTGTGTTGGGGCAAACCGTTCCCACACAAACATGTGTACCTCTGCATGTCTAGGAAAGCTTGTTGTTCCTGCAAGTGAGATAAGATGAACTCTGTATGTGATAACAAAGAAGATGGAGAAGGCAAACTGGCCACTTCCTTATCTTCAGTCTTTAGAAGAAATCAAAGCCGAGTGACCTTGGTTGTAAAATTAAAAAAAAAAAATGTGTACTCATGAAGCATTTGAAGAAGCCAGGCACAGTGGTGCACATCTGTAATCCCAATGGCTCATGGAGGCTGAGGCAGGAGCATCACAAGTTCAAAGCCAGTCTCAGCAAAGTATTAAGGTTCTAAGCAACTTAGGAAGACCCTGTCTAAAAGTAAGAAAAAAATAACAAAAAGTGATGGGGGATGTGGCTCAGTGGTTAAATGCTCCTGGATTTAATTCCTGGTCCAAAAAAAAAAAAAACCCACAAAAACCTAATCTGAAGAAATTCATTTGCACAGTAGGCATACAACCTGCCCTATATATTCTCCCTGTTTGTGGTTGTGGAGCCCTGCATTGTATACTGGCCTGCCATTGCCAAGGAGCATCTCTACAAGAAAATTTACAAATCCTCTGTTGAGTCCTTCAAGTTCTTTCTTTGAGATAAACACACACACACACACACACACACACACACACACAAACAAACAAACAAACAAACAAAACAGTGCTCTTTGCAACCCTGAGGTTGAACAGTAAGTATTTCTGAATTCCTGAAAACTGCTATCTCCAAACTCCAATTGAATATAATAGATCCACACATTCTAATTCCAACATACTAACATTTCCTTTACTCAGAATCCAAAAATGGTAAAATAACCTAAATTCCAAATTTATTTTACAAGCATATAGAACAGTTTTGGCCATTAATAGTGATAATCTTTAAGATATTCAGTAGAGTCCAAAATGAAACAAGTATGAATATTCTAGTTTCAGAGATATTTTATGATGGTAGAATTCTAATGTTGATATATTTACTCTCCGATAATGAGATTTAAAGAAACATTTAAACACAGTAGTCAACTAATGAGAATATTCTATTACATATTATTTGTTATAAACTCCCATATGCTAATATCTCAGAAATTGGATTGTCTAAGAGGTTTCTGGAACACAATAAGAATTTTTGGCCATTATGTGGTAAATGAAATTCTCTAGGGAATCAGCATATACAACTATGGTAATTTTTCTGAATAAATATTTTATTTCATCTTTATTTATTTATTATAGTAGATTGTAGATTGTAAAGCCCAATTTATCAACAACAATATGGCACAATTACCTGATAGGTTAACGCCTGAGCCTAAAGGTTAAGTCTGGATCAGAAGCACAATCTACTGGCATACATTAAAGGAAGATTGACTAAAAGTGTGAGTGACTTGGGATCTTATTCCCAATTTGGAACTGGAGAAATGTAACTATTTCCAAAGATGTTTTTGAGCTTTTTACTAATGCAGTTTTCTTGTAAAGAAGCAATGTATAATGTGTACATTCCTCAAATGTAGGATATTTTATTAGCTATTATATATATATATATATATATATATATATATATATATATATATGTGATTTATTCCAAGATAAAATATTAACAAAATTTTTTCATAATCCCAACTTTAGAGTATCTTCTCCAGTCTCCACAAAAGTTAAGTTTGTTCTATTTATTGCCTAACAAAAGGTAGAGGAAAGTTGATCCATAGGCTTATCTCTTTCTTTAACATTTCATGATTAACAGCGAGAGCTGAAGCTGGGTGCAATGGCACATGCCTGTAATCCCAGCAGTTTGGGAGGCTGAGGCAGGAGGATTTCAAGTTCAAAGCCAGCCTCAGCAAATATGAGGCACTAAGCAACTCAGTGAGGCCCTGTCTCTAAATAAAATCAAAATAGGGCTGGGGATGTGGCTCATTGGTAGAGTGGCCCTGAGTTCAATCCTTGGTACCAAAAATCAAAATAGAAACAAACAACACATTAAGAGCAAAGTCAGCACTTCTTGGAATTAAAGATTATTGAAAATGCACCTGTTGCCAATCTGGATCCTTATTTACTGAAAGTCTTCTTAAATAATGGATTAAAAATAAAAGGAAATTTTGTTTTTTGCAGATTTCTCCCTTGAGATGAAATAAATAGATCTCTGGTTCTTAACCCTACTTATATACTAAAACCACTTGGGAGCTCTTAAATTAATGACTGTCATCTTTTAAAATTTCACAGCTTTATTGATGTATAATTGACATAACCTGCAGAAATTAATAATTAAATTTTGATGTGTTTACATGTATTTACAATGGTGATTTAGCATCACCAAAATCAACATAATAAATGTATCTTTCCATTCAGGTTTCCTTTCAGTAAGTACCATTTGGTAGTCCTCATGCCCTTGTGTTTACAGGTAGCCACTGACCTGATTTCTGTCATTTCAGAATAGTTTTCATTTTCAAAGATTTAAATAAATGGAATAATGCAATATTTTTGTTTGCCTTTTTTTTCACTAAGCATAATTATTTGAGATTCATCTGTTGTAACCTATATTTATAGTTTATTCCTTTTTATTACCGAATAGTATTCCACTTTGGCATAAAATTGTTGCTATTGCACAATAATTAAAGGACAGGAATACTTAACAAACCAGATTTCACAGTTTATTTATCCTTTCACTTAAAATTGAGTTTTTCTGGTTTTTAGATTACAAAAATACTTGAATGAATGTCTGTGTACAAGTTATTATCTGAACATATGCTTTCACTACTTTCAGATTGAAACCTGGGAGTAGAATGGATGGACCAAATGTTAGGAATATGTTTAATTTTGAAAAACATGTATAGTCAATTGTTCTGCACCATTTACTGAAAAAATATCTTTTCTCCCATGAATTATTTTGTCATCTTCATAAAAATTAAGTTGTCCATATATATGTGAGTGCAGTTCTGTGTTATACTATTTCATGGTCTAGTTTAATATCAATGGAACCCTATCTTCATTACAGTAGCTCTATAAGAAGTCTTGAAATAATGTAGTGATAGCAATCCAACTTTTTTTTCAAAGTTGTTTTGACTGATATGTGTCCTTTGTATTTATATAAGAATTTCAGAATCATTTTGTCAATTTCTCTAAAAGTCAGCTGGGGTTTTAATTAGGATTTTATTGAATCTATAGACCCATTTGGGGAGAATATTAGTAATCTTATTAAGTATTCTTAACAGTATATAATTAAGTTAACAATCTTAATTCTGAGTCTTTCAACCCTTCAACATGATATACTTTTCTACTTACAAAGGTCATCTTTAATATCTTCCAGGTACAAGTCCAGATCTCAAGATACCAATTTTTCATATCTATTGTTTTCCTGTTTCCTATTCCTTTGGATTTTCTCACTGATTTTAGTAGTTTTGTTCTTATATTTACTCTGTAATTAATTTAGTCTCTATAGTTTCTTAAGGTAGAAATTAGGATTTTTGATTGGAGATCTTTCTTCTTTTCAAATATGGGTGCTTAGCATATAAATTCCTCCCATAAGTACTGATTTAGTGACATTTCATAAATAATGGTATATATTGTGTTTTCATTTTCATTTTATTTGCAATCTTTTCTAAAGTAATTTTTGAGGTCAGTGTTTATTCATGGGTTATTTGGAAGCTTGATAATTAGTAGTATTTGAATTTAGGATTTTCCAGATTTTTTTCTTGATTAATACTTTAATTTTATTGTGGTCAGCACAATTCACATGATTAGAATCCTTTCAGGTTCATTGAGACTTGCTTAATCACTCAGAATAGGATCTATCTTGGTGAATGTTCATGTGTATTTAAAAGGAATGTTTAGTCTGTTGTTGGGCAGAGTATTATATAAATATCAATAAGATCAAATTATTTGGTAGTATTTTTAATCTACTACATCCTTGCTGACTTTCTATTTTTTCTCTTAGTGAACAACAGAAAACTATTGAAATCTCTGACTATAATTATGGATGTGTTTATTTCTCTTTGCTGTTCTATCAGTTTTACTTCATGCATTTTGGTACCTGTTACTGAGTACATGAAAGTTTAGGGCTATTATTTCCCTTTGACAGACTGATGACTTTAATACTATGAAATGATCTTCTCTTATACATATTTATTCTTAGGTGTAGATGAACACAATTTTATTTATTTATTTTTTTATTCATGCATTTTATTTAATTAATTAATTAATTAATTTTTTTAGAGAGAGAATTTTAATATTTATTTTTCAGTTTTCGGCAGACACAACATCTTTGTTTGTACGTGGTGCTGAGAATCGAACCCGGGCCGCACGCATGCCAGGCGAGCGCGCTACCGCTTGAGCCACATCCCCAGCCCAATTTATTTTTTTATTCATTCATTTTATTTATTTATTTATTTATTTATTTATTTATTTAATTTTTTTATGTGATGGTAAGGATCAAACCTAGTGCTTCACATGTGCTAGGCAAAAGTGCTTTACCACTGAGCTACATCCCCAGCCCATGAAATGACCTTTTAAAATTCTTGATAATATCCTTTGTTCTGAAATCTTCTGTGGCGGATATTAATATAGACATTGAAATTTGTTTTGACTAATATTGGCATGATACATCTTTTTCCCACCTCTTAAAGATTGAATGTGTTTCTTCAAAAATGATAGCCTGAATCTCAACACCCATGACCTGAAAATATGACCTTATTTAGAAATACGGTATTAAAATGAAATAATCAGCATGGGCTCTAATCAAATATGACTGTAGTCTGTTAAAAAAAAAGAATTTGCACACAGAATCAAATATACACACAAGTGGAAAATCATGAGAATACTCAGGAACAGGGAAAAATCATGTGGAGAGAGGGCAGAAATTGGTCTGATGCAGCAGTAAGCCAAAGAGTTTGATGGATTATCCAGCAATCACCAGTAGCTAGTAGATTCAAGAATGGAGCCTCACAGGAAGCATGGCCCTGCTAATACATTGATTTCAGTTTCATATTTTGTTTTTTAGTCTTCCAAACCTTCAGACAATATTTTCTCTTGTTTTAAGGCAGTTAAAAGTTTGGTACTGTGTTATAGCAGCCCCAGATAACTAATACACCATCCTATTATTTATAATGTATCTGTACATTTATGGTAGATTTCAAATAGGCAGCATATATTTGGGTTTTGCTTCATATTTACTGACAACCTTTAATTTTAATTGGGATATTTAAATCATTGCATTTAAGGTGAATGTTGAAATGAAAAGGTTTAAATGTATTATGCTGTATTTTTGTTCTTCTATTCTTTGTTCCTCAGTTTATGATTTATTTTGGATTAATTGAATATTTTAATGATTCAATCTTTTTAAAACTTATTTAGATGTAACTGTTTTGTTATATTGGTGACAGTTTTAGATATACACTAACTTTTCCTCTTATTAAATATCCACACTGATGTTAGCTCAATGAAGTAACATGAAATCAAATAACAAAATAGACGTGAGTGTTAGGGCAACATGACCTGTGTTGATCAATCATGACTTTGGCATAAAAATACTCCTATTGCATAATAATTAAAGGATATGAATACTTAATTTATTTATTTAATCCCTTTAAAAGCAGGCAAAATTTGTGTTAACTAGTTGGTCTCATTTCCATGGTGTTAAACAAATGAGATAGACCAGTTTTTTCTCATAGAGTGTTTTTATGTCTGTGATTGTTTTCCCATGGTTAGTTTGATGAGACATAGACTGAAGGTTCTCAGATTTTTATATAGTTTTTTTTCATATAGACTTGTTAACCTTTTATTTTTCCATTTAGTAATATTTTTAAATACCACCTACTATTGCAAATCTCACAAAGGAAGGATATTGTAACATAAAAATATAGAAAAGGTATTAATGCAGAAAAAGTACATTTCTTTAAACTGAATGCAATTAATGACATCAATCACTTTATCATACTACTCCTTTTTCTGTAAGAAATATAAATTCCAACATAATCATATGATTCTTGAATATGCCACTTAAAGGACAAATCACATAATTGAATACAGTCTTCTTTATTTTGAGAAATGTATTTATTAAGCTTGGTTGGTTTGCTTGAGGGCAGTAGTCTTATATTTCAGAGAGATATCATTGAGTGCTTGAATATGCCATTGGCAGAACCAGAGAAGTGTTAAGTAATCACATTTACCTCTGTGGTTCTTGTCATTGTAGCAATTTCTCTATCCTTTATTCTGCCTACTGTCTTATGTGAAAGGAGGTAGTCTTTTATCTATTTGGTAAAGTTTTTAATTCAGTGGAGAGTCCTTTAGAAATAGTTATAGGTGTAGCACGGGGGCCTTGGACAGTTGGTGGATGAGGGAAGATTCAAAAATAAAGGCAAAGAATGGATGGAAGATAACTTTGATTTGATTTTGATGTTAATAGAATGCATTTTTATGCCCATTCTATAGTATGATTTAGAATTTGTGATTAACATTGAACTAGTACTACACTTTGATTGCTAATTATTTAAAACTTTTCTGATTTTGAATGCTAAAGAAATGTAAACTAGCTAACTTATTTCTTTTTCAGTTTCACAAGTGGTTGCTTTGATTCAAAACAGCATTCTAAGACATTTGAGAAACATTGTCTTTAAAGGGTCTCTAGAGGAGATCAATTAGTAGTTCTTAGATTTTGAGTAGAGAGGAGGCAGAGAACCTGAAGTGTATATATAAAATTTCCAGGCTCAAATACAGATTTTAGTTTTTCGTTAAAATGGTGGGCAACACTTAGCTTTTTGTAGCAGAAGTCAGCATTTTATGGCCTTTCAAAAGAACACTACTTTTTAAATCTTGCGCTGACACTAAAAATATGTAACAAAGCAGTTAATGAATGTCAGCAATAGAAAAGATTACAAAAGAGGAAAGCAGTAAAAACAAGTTCTGAATTTTCAGCTGTCATATATATATGTATATATGACATGACATGTCAAGTGTGTGTGTGTATATATACACACACAAACACACACACACATATATGTATATAATCTGAAACACAATTTTCACAATTATCTTGGCAACAGTCTGTTACATGAATATGTAAACCCTAGTCTGCTCTTTCAAAATGCAAAAGTGATATTTCATATAGCATTTCAGTAAAGCACTAATGATATTGTGTGCACACATACCTGTACACTGATTCAAATACACCCAAACATCTATTTTAATCAATTTTTTTGAGTTTATTCTTTCATTTAATACATTTTTCCAGTCTGGAAGGACTGATAAATAAATGGTATACTATTTTAAATTATGATGTCAGTAATAATCATCAATGACATCAATGAGTTAAATAAGCCTGTTACTTCTATTGCTGAGGCATACAGACAAGCTTGTGAAGAAGTTAGAAAACACAAAAAGGCACTAAAATTAACGTCAGAAAATTAAGTGAATGTAAAAAAAAAGCTATCAAGTGGAATCTGTAGTATGTGTTAGTTAGGGCAAGATTTAACAAGGAAAAAACAGTTTTGCATTGAAGGTGCAATATTTGTTTCTATAATGCTATTTTTTTATGTATAGGCTATTGAGCTACATTCTTACATTACCTGAAGCAAGAAGGAATCATTTAGCACACTGAAGTAGGTATATGCCATTCTAATGGCCTGAATGATTTCTGTACTTTGTGAAAACAATTTAGTCTGTGAAACCACACAGACTATTGATATCCACATCCACATCGTTAATAAAACAATACAACTTTGTTATAAGTGTTGACAGTTAATTATTATTATTCACAGTAGTTATGTTCTATAAAGTTATCACAAACACTAGAATTAGTGAATATTGAACTATTGTTCATAGGCAGAATATAGGGATAGATTCCTGCAGGCCTCTTCACCACATTTTCATCAACCAATTAATATATATCCCTGTTTAAAGTGTGCTTCTGTTTAAAGACAACATATATATGTTGATTTATATATAAATTTAAAATAATGTACCATTTATTTATCAGTTCTTCCAGACTGAGAAAGTGTATTAAATGAAATAATAAATATATTATTTATTATTTCAAAATAATTGATTAAAATAGATGTTTGGGTGTATTTGAGTCAGTGTACAGGTATATATATGTATTTTGACACAATACCTTTATTTTATTTATTTATTTTTATGTGGCCTTGCTTGTGCTAGGTGAGCACTCTATTGCTGAGCCACAACCCCAGCCCCTATATATATATATAATTCGTTAACATTGAACTCTTGGCCAACAGCTATAACTCATGGCCAAATGAGTCTCCTCGACACAAGTATTTTCTCTATAAGGCATGTTACAGCCTTCTTGCATTTAGGGGGACTAGACATTATTTCAAATTATGATATTTGTAATAAATGTCACTCCAGCATTATGCTTGGGGGCCACTTCAGTGATTCAGCAACAAAAAGCACACAAGTGTGAACAATGTGCTACTAAATAGTCTATGAAAAGGAAACTTGTTTACATGATGAGAGCTCAAACAATAAACCAGATTTTTGTCCTGTTGAACCTTAGGTCAGGCCCTGTGTGTCAGTTAACTCATTTTTTTAACCAGCCTGATATTTCTATAAGTGACTAAAAGTGCCATGAATATTGAATTTGGGGTTATAAGTAAATTTTAGTGAGTAGATTAATTTACAAATACAGAAACCAAATGATGATGAATAATAGTGGATATGAATGATTTCCATGAGGAAATAAAGACTTAGAGGATGAAATCACAGTTTTATCATGATGTAAAGCATAACACAAATTTAGCATTTTAGATTTTAATAGGAAAAGGAAGAAGTCAATTCGAAGGGTCTGCTAGTTCTAGAGAGCTAAGCATGCTGTTGGCTATATATTTCCTAATCTTTTAAACCACTTCTAAGTTGTGTTTGAATAGTTGTCAGTGTGTGAAGAATTTATTCCCAAGGCAGAATCATTTATTTATTTTTTTTAATTATTTTATTGTTGGTTGTTCAAAACATTACATAGTTCTTAATATACCATATTTCACAGATTGATTCAAGTGGGTTATGAACTCCCATTTTTTCCCCGTATACAGATTGCTGTGTCACATCAGTTACATTACCATTGATTTATAAATTGCCTTTCTAGTGACTGATGTATTCTGCTGTCTATCCCATTCTCCACTATCCCCCCTCCCCTCCCCTCCCCTCCCCTCCCCTCCCCTTCTCTCTTTCCACCCCCTCTACTATAAATGGTTTCTTCCACTTATATAATTTTTCTCCTACCCCTCCTTTCCTCTTATATGTAATTGTGTATAACCCTGAGGCTCACCTTCCAGTTCCATGCAATCTCCCTTCTCACTCCCTTTCCCTCCCGCCTATCATCCCTGTTTAATGTTAATCTTCTTCTCAAGCTCTTCGTCTCTACCCTGTCCTTGGTTACTCCCCTTATATCAAAGGAGACATTTGGCATTTGTTTTTTAAGGATTGGCTAGCTTCACTTAGCATAATCTGCTCTAATGCCATCCATTTCCCTCCAAATTCTATGATTTTGTCATTTCTTATTGCAGAGTAATACTCCATTGTGTATAAATGCCACATTTTTTTAATCCATTTATCTATTGAAGGGCTTCTAGGTTGATTCCACAATCTTGCTATCATGAATTGTGCTGATATGAATATCGATGTAGCAGTGTCCCTGTAGCATGCTCTTGTTAGGTCTTTAGGGAATAGACTGAGAAGGGGAATAGCTGGGTCAAATGGTGGTTCCATTCCCAGCTTTCCAAGAAATCTCCATACTGCTTTCCAAATTGGCTGCACCATTTTGCAGTCCCACCAACAATGAACAAGTGTACCCATTTCCCCGCATCCTCGCCAGCACTTGTTGTTGTTGGACTTTTAATGGCTGCCAATCTTACTGGAGTGAGATGGTATCTTAGGGTGGTTTTGATTTGCATTTCTCTGACTGCTAGCGATGTTGAGCATTTTTTCATGTACTTGTTGATTGATTGTATGTCCTCCTCTGAGAAGTGTCTGTTCAGGTCCTTGGCCCATTTGTTGATTGGGTTATTTGTTATCTTATTATCTAATTTTTTGAGTTATTTGTATACTCTGGATATTAGGGCTCTATCTGAAGTGTGTGGGGTAAAGATTTGTTCCCAGGATGTAGGCTCCCTGTTTATCTCTCTTATTGTTTCTTTTGTTGAGAGAAAACTTTTTAGTTTGAGTAAGTCCCATTTGTTGATTCTGGTTGTTAACTCTTGTGCTATGGGTGTCCTATTGAGGAATTTGGAGCCTGACCCCACAGTATGTAGATCATAGCCGACTTTTTCTTCTATCAGACGCTGTGTCTCTGATTTAATATCGAGCTCCTTGATCCATTTTGAGTTAACTTTTGTGCATGGCGAGAGAAAGGGATTCAGTTTCATTTTGATGCAAATGGATTTCCAGTTTTCCCAGCACCATTTGTTGAAGATGCTATCCTTCCTCCATTGCATGCTTTTAGCCCCTTTATCAAATATAAGATAGTTGTAGTTTTGCGGATTTGTTACTGTGTCTTCTATTCTGTACCATTGGTCCACTCACCTGTTTTGGTACCAGTACCATGCTGTTTTTGTTACTATTGCTCTGTAGTATAGTTTGAAGTCTGGTTTCGCTATACCGCCTGATTCACACTTCCTGCTTAGCATTGTTTTTGCTATTCTGGGTCTTTTATTATTCCATATGAATTTCCTGATTGTTTTATCTATTTCTACAAGAAATGCTGTTGGAATTTTGATTGGGATAGCATTGAACTTATAGAGAACTTTTGGTAATATCGCCATTTTGATGATGTTAGTTCTGCCTATCCATGAACAGGGTATATTTTTCCATCTTCTGAGGTCTTCTTCTATGTCTCTTTTTAGGGTTCTGTAGTTTTCATTGTATAGGTCTTTCACCTCTTTTGTTAGGTTGATTCCCAGGTATTTTATTTTTTGGGGGGATATTGTGAATGGAGTAGTTGTCCTCATTTCCGTTTCAGAGGATTTGTCGCTGATATACAGGAATGCATTTGATTTATGCGTGTTGATTTTATATCCCGCCACTTTGCTGAATTCATTTATTTACTCTAATAGTTTCTTTGTAGACCCTTTTGGGTCTGTTAGGTATAGAATCATATCATCTGCAAATAGTGATAATTTAAGTTCTTCTTTTCCTATTTTTATGCCTTTAATTTCTTTCGTCTGTCTAATTGCTCTGGCCAGTGTTTCGAGGACTATGTTGAACAGAAGTGGTGAGAGAGGGCATCCCTGTCTTGTACCAGATCTTAGAGGGAATGCCTTCAATTTTTCTCCATTCAGAATGATGCTGGCCTGTGGCTTATCATAGATTGCTTTAACAATGTTGAGGTATGATCCTGTTATCCCTAATTTTTCTAGAGTTTTGAACATAAAGGGATGCTGTACTTTGTCGAATGCTTTTTCTGCATCTATTGAGATGATCATATGGTTCTTATTTTTAAGTCTATTGATGTGGTGAATAACATTTATTGATTTCCGTATATTGAACCAGCCTTGCATCCCAGGGATGAATCCTACTTGATCATGGTGTATAATTTTTTTGATATGTTTTTGAATCCGATTCGCCAGAATTTTATTGAGGATTTTTGCATCTAGGTTCATTAGAGATATTGGTCTGTAGTTTTCTTTGAAGTGTCTCTGTCTGGTTTAGGTATCAGGGTGATGTTGGCCTCGTAGAATGTCTTTGGAAGTTCTCCCTCTTTTTCTATTTCCTGAAATAGCTTGAAAAGTATTGGTGTTAGTTCCTCTTTAAAGGTTTTGTAAAACTCTGCTGTATACCCGTCCGGTCCTGGGCTTTTCTTAGTTGGTAGTCTTTTGATGGTTTCTTCTATTTCCTCTATTGTTATTGGTCTGTTTAGGCTGTCTATATCTTCCTGACTCAATCTGGGCAGATCATATGACTTAAGAAATTTATCGATGCCTTCACTATCTTCTATTTTATTGGAGTATAAGGATTCAAAGTAATTTCTGATTATCTTCTGTATTTCTGAAGTGTCTGTTGTGATATTGCCTTTTTCATCCCATATGCTAGTAATTTGGGTTCTCTCTCTTCTTCTCTTCGTTAGCATGGCTAAGGGTCTGTCAATTTTATTTATTTTTTCAAAGAACCAACTTTTGGTTTTGTCAATTTTTTCAATTGTTTCTTTTGTTTCGATTTCATTAATTTCAGCTCTGATTTTAATTATTTCTTGCCTTCTACTTCTTTTGCTGTTATTTTGCTCTTCTTTTTCTAGGATTTTGAGATGATATATGAGATCATTTATTTGTTGTTTTTTTCTTTTTTTAAGGAATGCGCTCCAAGCAATGAATTTTCCTCTTAAAACTGCTTTCAATGTGTCCCATAGATTCCGATATGTTGTGTCTGTGTTTTCATTTAACTCTAAGAAGTTTTTAATTTCCTCCTTAATGTCTTCTATGACCCATTGATCATTCAGTACCCTATTGTTCATTCTCCAAGTGATGCATGATTTTTCCTTCCTTCTTTTATCGTTGATTTTCAGTTTCATTCCATTATGATCAGATAAGATGCATGGTATTATTTCTACTCCTTTATATTGTCTAAGAGTTGTCCTGTGACATAATATATGATCTATTTTTGTGAAGGATCCATGTGCTGCTGAGAAAAAAGTGTAACTACTTGATGTTGGGTGGTATATTCTATATATGTCAATTAAGTCTAGGTTGTTAATTGTGTTGTTGAGTTCTATAGTTTCCTTATTTAACTTTTGTTTGGAAGATCTGTCCAGTGGTGAGAGAGGTGTGTTGAAGTCTCCCATGATTATTGTATGGTGGTCTATTAGACTCTTGTACTTGAGAAGAGTTTGCTTGATAAACGTAGCTGCACCATTGTTTGGGGCATATATATTTATGATTGTTATGTCTTGTTGGTGTATGGTTCCCTTGAGCAGTATGCAGTGTCCCTCTTTATCCTTTTTGATTAACTTTGGCTTGAAATCTATTTTGTTTGATATGAGTATGGACACTCCTGCTTGTTTCCGCAGTCCATATGACTGATATGATTTTTCCCAGCCTTTCACCTTCAGTCTATGTATATCTTTTCCTATCAAATGCGTCTCCTGTAGGCAACATATTGTTGGATCTTGTTTTGTGATCCATTCGACTAGCCTGTGTCTCTTAATTGGTGAGTTTAAGCCATTAACATTTAGGGTTATTATTGAGATTTGGTTTGTTCCTCCAGTCATATTTGTTTATTTATGTTACTAAACCTGAGTAGTTTTCCTCTTTGATTACTTTCCCCCCTTTACTGTCCTACCTCCCACTGATGGTTTTCAATGTTATTTTCAGTTTCCTCTTCCTGTAATGTTTTGCCAAGGATTTTTTGAAGAGATGGTTTTCTAGCTGCGAATTCTTTTAACTTTTGTTTATCATGAAAGGTTTTAATTTCATCTTCCATCCTGAAGCTTAATTTCGCCGGATACATGATTCTTGGTTGGAGCCCATTTTCTTTCAGTGTTTGAAAAATGTTATTCCAGGATCTTCTAGCTTTCAGAGTCTGTGTTGAGAGATCAGCTGTTATCCTGATTGGTTTGCCCCTAAATGTAATCTGCTTTCTTTCTCTTGTAGCTTTTAAAATTCTCTCCTTATTCTGTATGTTGGGCATCTTCATTATAATGTGTCTAGGTGTGGATCTCTTATGATTTTGCACTTTTGGCGTCCTGTAGGCTTCTAGGATATGGGATTCTGTTTCATTCTTCAATTCTGGGAAGTTTTCTCGTATTATTTCATTGAATAGATTGCTCATTCCTCTGGTTTGGAGCTCTGTGCCCTCCTGTATCCCAATGACTCTTAAGTTTGGTCTTTTAATGTTATCCCATATCTCTTGGATGTTCTGCTCATGGTTTCTTAGCAGTCTTGCTGAACTGTCTATGTTCTTCTCAAGTTGAAATACTTTGTCTTCATTGTCTGATGTTCTATCTTCTAAGTGATCTACTCTGCTGGTAGTATTCTCAATTGAGTTTTTAAGTTGGTTTATTGCTTCTTGCATTTCTAGGATTTCTATTTGTTTGTTTTTTATTACTTCTAGCTCCCTGTGAAATTGATCTTTTACTTCCTGGATTTGTTTCTGTAGTTCCTTGTCAATGTGATCTTTCATTGTCTGATTTTGCTGTCTCATGTCTTCCTTGAGAGTCCAGATCATCTGAAGCATGTATATCCTGAACTCTTTATCTGACATTCCATCTGTTGCAGCTATTACCTCTTCTAGAGTTGAGTTGACCTGCATTGCTTGTAGTCCTTTCTTTCCTTGTCTTTTCATGTTGCTTGCGTTTCTTTCTGCTTGGTGAAACTGTTGTGCTTTTGAAATTTTTCCCCCTGTTTATTTATGTTGCTCTTGTATAGTTGGGATATCTCTCTTGTAAGGCTGGTAGTGGCTGTGATCCTCCTCTAATCAGGGTGATCTATCCACTACGCTGGTTGGTCGTAGGTCTGCCCGCCCTGCCGGCACGGGTGGCTGCTCTACTCTGCCCCCACTCCAATTGCGGTGACGTTCCTACCACGTCCTCTGATCGTTGGTCCTGATCCGGATGTGGGCGGCAGCTCTTCTCCACCCCTACTCCAATTGATGTGACGTGTCTACCATGCTGGTCGGCCTCCAAGCCTGTTCCGCCGTTGGGTCTCAGATCTGCCCACCCTGTGGGCCTCGGCGGCAGTTCTGCTCAACCCCCACTCCCAGTGGGGGTACCTAACTGCCTCTCCAACGGGTCTCTGGGCTCCTTCCGGACGCTGGCGGCGGCTCTGTTCAACCCCCACTCCAACCAGTGTGAAGTGACTGCCTCGATGCTACTCGTCCACCACACTGGCAGGCTGCCGAGCCTGTCCTGCCAGTGGGACGCAGGACTGCCTACCTTGCAGGATCAGACGGCAGCTCTTCACGGCCTCCACTCCAAGTGGGTTGACTTGGCTACCCTGCCGTCGGGTCACTGTTCCTGTTCCAGGCGTGGGCGGCTACTCTCCTCGGCCTCAGCTGCAGTTGGGGTGTCGCGATACCACACCGGCGGGACCCTTAGCCTGCTCTGGGCACAGGAGGCAGCTCCATTCTGCTCCCCAGGCCCCCGCAGCACCCAGCAGGACCCGGACCAAGAAGCAGTCCCTGTAGGATCCCCAACCCTGAGCCAGAGCCGCTTCAGGAGCCAGGATCCGGTCTCTCCGATCCCCGCCCCATTCTGCTAGGAGCAGGCTCCTCAGGGCAACCGCCGCGGGTTCCCCAATCCCAGGACAAAGCAGCTCCGGGAGCCCAAGCCTGGCCGCACCAGACTCTCCCTGCTCGGTGCACGCTCCGCTGGGAGCAGAGTCTAAGACGCACTTCCCGCGGGCTCCCCAGTTCCGGGCCAAAACTGTTCCAGGAGACAGAGTCCCGCTGCCCCTCGTCGCAAGTTTCACTTGTGGCTGGCCTCAGCTCGCGGTCCCCGCAGGCTCTGCGGCCCTGGGCTCAAGCAGCCACGAGAGCCAGAACCCAGCCTCTCCGATCCCTGCCACACTCTGCTTGGAGCAGGCTCCACAGAGGTACCCCAGCCTCAGGCCCTAGCAGCCCCGGGAGCCCGAGCCTGGCAGCTCCAACCACTCCCAGCTCAGTGTACGCTCAGCCAGGGGCAGGGTCAAAGACGCCGTCGCCGCGGGTTCCCTAGCCCCGGGCCAAAACTGTTCCGGTAGTTAGAGCCACGCCGCCCCTCAGCGCACAGTCCACTTGTAACTGGCCTCCACCCGGAGTCCCCGAAGGATCTCCTGCCCTGGGCCAAAGCAACCCAGGGAACTAGAATCTGGCCGCTCAAAGTCCTCACCCGCCTTGCCAGGGGTGAGGCCCAAAGAGTATTCTCCTCAGACTTTCCAGTCCGGAGCCTGAGCGATCTGTCTGCATGACGCAGGCAAATACCAGCCTGGAATCACCTGTTCCGTAGTTGAATGAGCTGAGATCAGTAGAAAACAGGGATGATTGCATCAGCTCTCCATGATGGCGGCTGCTGTCCTCCTCCGTGTTCCGACCGGTGTCGGGAATCGAACTGGACCGGTTCTCTCCTCTGTTTCAAAGCTGGAATTCAGCACTCAGCGCGGCCAATGCGCCACTGGCAGGAGCCTCCAGAATCCACCTCGCTGCAATCCAGCACCGGTACCTCGTGGCTAATTAACTAGGGCGCGTCCCAGACTCCATCCACGGGGCGGTCCGCCGACCAGGTACTGCTTCCCTCCGTGCGGAGAAATCGCCCGCGACCAAGCCCCTGCAGCCGAATCCCGCGCGCTGGAAATCTGTCCTCTAGATTCTGGAGCACCTCAATTTCACAGCCGTTTCACCTCGTGTTTCTCCCGCACTGTGGCGCAGCGCACTGGGGTGCTGCACTCCCTTTGCCGCCATCTTCAAGCCATTTAGCAGAATCATTTATTTTAAAATGAATGCTCAGTCTTGTATTTTCTCAAAGGGAATTAAATTTTAATTCATTGGTGGGAGATTAAAAACTGAGGTTGATAAACATTTTTATATTTCAAATTAGCAAAGAATATTATTTTGAAATGTCAGTATCATAAATGATGATATCATGGTTGGTGTGCACCTACAAGATAACATTTAGAGTATTTATTAATAAATTAAATGCCTAGGTCATGCACAATGAAAGAAAAGCCTTTCTTTATTGTAATCTAATATTATACATAACTGTAAAAAGCACTGTTCCATGTGCTTTGATCTTTTGCAAATGTGTTGTCACTAATAAGATACCTATATATTAGTATTTTGGCTAGAAATATGTTTCTAAGTGTTTTCCATACAAAACATGGAGTAAAAATATGTTTATATCAACTAAATCCAAGACACATAAGGTTTTAAAATGTCCATGTTTAAAGAAAGTGTACAAAAATCCACAGCTGCTACTTTAGCTATTGTTTTAAAATAGCCTTTATAGGAGGAGTTTTAAGTAGTAAAGTGAATGAAATTGTATTTTACATTTTTGTGCTCCTGTTCACCTATGGAGGAAGCATGTATAAGAAGGAAAATTCTTACAAGTGGGATACCAGGACAAAGATTATTACAGCTTCATAGTTGTTACTCTTGATAAACCTATCCTAAACAATCAGGAATATACTAAGCTTGGAGTAAGGTGGTTTTTTTTTTTTTTTTTTTCTACTTAGAACATAATTATCAGTGATCACTTATGTTAGATTTTGCATTCCAATGTTTTTAAAATCATTTTCAATTCACCCAACAATTGTCATTTTCCTGAACTAACTGTGAACACTGTTGAAATCCATTTGAAAACATTTCTTTAAAGCCTGCTTGTGTGCTGTTGTGTTATGTATTACATTGCCACCTTATCATTAATAGGCTATGTCCTAAAAAAAAAGAATCATTGTGCCTTGTCCTATTTCTTCTTATGTATGTTTAAAATTTCATTTATTCTGTGAGGTAATGCAATATGAGGATCAGAAACTATGGCACCTAGGAGATAATATTTTATATGGAGTAGTCATTTTGAGCCAAGCCCACAACTACATCAGGGTAAGAATTTTTTTTAAGACAGACCTACTCATTAGTAAACAACCCAAATGGTCACCTATTGCTTTCTTCATCAATTTTGAACAAATAAAATAAGCCCATGACAAAGAGAATGGCCCTTTGTAAATAAATAATACATGCTCAAATATGTTGTAAATGTACTAGTCCTGAGTGCTCATTCAAATATTTTGAATACTTACAATTGATTATATTGGAAGGAGAAAATAGTTTTAAAAAATATATTTTCTGGAAAAAACTAGATAAACACCTAAATATTTTTAAAATAATATTTTGCTATCATATAGCCAGTACTATCATAAGAGTTCACTATGAATATGGAGTATTACATTTCTACCCCCTTAACCAAATCTCTTTTAGAAGACATAAGAGCAAGAAAGTCCAGTATAATGGACAATTAGAAGATTCTTTTTTTCTAGTTTAAACAGTGGAGAGTTTTTCTAGCTTTCATGAGGTAAAGTAACTTGGAAGCATATAAAAAGATAATCATGTCAAATATCCATTATGCTATTCCATATATAATGCTTGCCCAGAAACAATATTTGAAACGAAACCTAATCTATGCTTTATAATGGAGGGCAATTGCTGTGTAAATACATGGCTAGAAATACTTACACTAATGAATGAAGGCTGAAAATGACAGTTTAGAGTTTAATTCTTTTTTTTTTTAAAGAGAGAGAGAGAGAGAGAGAGAGAGAGAGAGAGAGAGAGAATTTTTAATATTTATTTTTTTAGTTCTCGGCGGACACAACATCTTTGTTGGTATGTGGTGCTGAGGATCGAACCCGGGCCGCACGCATGCCAGGCGAGCACGCTACCGCTTGAGCCACATCCCCGGCCCTTTAGAGTTTAATTCTAATAAAATTCTATATAAACATGTCTTTATTTGTTTTACATTGCTTATATTTATATATGAAGGGAAAGGATGTGCTAGATACTACATACCCATTTAGGTTAATAAAACATAAAATAGAGTATAATTCAAAGATGGACAGATATATTTAAATTTATGTTATTTATTTCTATTTTAAATAATTCTAAGATATTTTGAAGGATGTTTTACAGGATTAATATAAAATACTCTAATCTAATAAATAGTCAATACATACAGCCATAAAATGGTTTTAGGGGTAAGCGTTTTATTAAATTCCCTGGATTTTAAGATGAAACCAAAATCATACACCCTGAATTTTTCTATTCTGAAATCTTGAAATGTCCTAATGACTTTCTAGCCCTGCTTAGAGGGAAGATGAGTCAGAAATAACACTAATGTCAACAACAGATGTATAATTTTACAACAAATGGCTGGTGTCTACTTTGATATCTATAACCCTAATTGCCACATATATTGAAGTTGTGGGTTCAGCAGTTAATATTACTACTAGCAATACAAAAGTATGAACTAGATCAGGCAATCGAATTCAGGTATCTAAGTGAAGGTATCGATAAATTTCTTAAGTCATATGATTTGCCCAGATTGAGTCAGGAAGATACACACAATTTAAACAGACCAATAACAAAGGAGGAAATATAAGAAGCCATCAAAAGACTACCAACCAAGAAAAGCCCTGGACCAGATGGGTATACAGCGGAGTTTTACAAAACCTTTAAAGAAGAATTAATACCAATACTTTTCAAGTTATTTCAGGAAATAGAAAAAGTGGGAGCTCTTCCAAATTCATTCATGAGGCCAACATCACCCTGATCCCGAATCAGACAAAGACACTTCAAAGAAAGAAAACTACAGACCAATATCTCTAATGAACCTAGATGCAAAAATCCTCAATAAAATTCTGGTGAATCGGATATAAAAACATATCAAAACAATTGTGCACCATGATCAAGTAGGATTCATCCCTGGGATGCAAGGCTGGTTCAATATATGGAAATCAATAAAAGTTATTCACCACATCATTAGACTTAAAGATAAGAACCATATGATCATCTCGATAGATGCAGAAAAAGCATTCAACAAAGTACAGCATTCCTTTATGTTCAAAACACTAGAAAAACTAGGGATAACAGGAACTTACCTCAACATTGTAAAAGCTATCTATGCTAAGCCTCAGGCTAGCATCATTCTAAATGGAGAAAAACTGGAGGAATTCCCTCTAAAATCTGGAACAAGACAGGGATGCCCTCTCTCACCACTTCTATTCAATATGCTTCTTGAAATACTGGCCAGAGCAATTAGACAGACGAAAGAAATTAAAGGCATAAAAATAGGAAAAGAAGAACTTAAATTATCACTCTTTGTGGATGACATGATTCTATACCTAGCAGACCCAAAAGGGTCTACAAAGAAACTACTAGAGCTAATAAATGAATTCAGCAAAGTGGCAGGATATAAAATCAACATGCATAAATCAAAGGCATTCCTGTATATCAGCGACAAATCTTCTGAAATGGAAATGAGAACAACCACCCCATTCACAATATCCTCAAAAAAAAAATAAAATACTTGGGAATCAACCTAACAAAAGAGGTGAAAGATTTATACAATGAAAACTACAGAACCCTAAATAGAGAAATAGAAGAAGGTCTTAGAATGGAAAAATGTACCCTGTTCATGGATAGGCAGAACTAACATCATCAAAATGGCGATTTTACCAGAAGTTCTCTATAGGTTTAATGCAATGCCAATCAAAATCCCAGTGGCATTTATTGTAGAAATAGATAAAGCAATCATGAAATTCATATGGAAAAATAAAAGACCCAGAATAGCAAAAGCAATTCTAAGCAGGAAGAGTGAATCAGGCGGTATAGTGATACCAGACTTCAAACTATACTACAGAGCAATAGTAACAAAAACAGCATGGTACTGGTACCAAAACAGGCGGGTGGACCAATGGTACAGAATAGAGGACACAGAGACCAATCCACAAAATTACAACTACCTTATGTTTGACAAAGGGGCTAAAAGCATGCAATTGAGGAAGGATAGCATCTTCAACAAATGGTGCTGGGAAAACTGGAAATCCATATGCAACAAAATGAATCTGAATCCCTTTCTCTCGCCATGCACAAAAGTTAACTCAAAATGGATCAAGGAGCTTGATATCAAAACAGAGACTCTGTGTCTGATAGAAGCAAAAGTTGGCTCCAATCTACATACTGTGGGGTCGGGCCCCAAATTCCTTAATAGGACACCCATAGCACAAGAGTTAATAACAAGAATCAACAAATGGGACTTACTCAAACTAAAAAGTTTTTTTTCTCAGCAAGAGAAACAATAAGAGAGGTAAACAGGGAGCCTACATCCTGGGAACAAATTTTTACTCCTCACATTTCAGATAGAGCCCTAATATCCAGAGTATACAAAGAACTCAAAAAATTAAACAATAAGAAAACAAATAACCCAATCGATAAATGGGCCAAGGACCTGAACAGACACTTCTCAGTGGAGGACATACAAACAATCAACAAGTACATGAAAAAATGCTCACCATCTCTAGTAGTCAGAGAAATGCAAATCAAAACCATCCTAAGATTCCATCTCACTCCAGTAAGATTGGCAGCCATTATGAAGTCAAACAACAACAAGTGCTGGCGAGGATGTGGGGAAAAGGGCACACTTGTACATTGCTGGTGGGACTGCAAGTTGGTGCAGCCAATTTGGAAAGCAGTATGAAAATTCCTTGGAAAGCCGAGAATGGAACCACCATTTGACCCAGCTATTCCCCTTCTCGGACTATTCCCTAAAGACCTTAAAAGAGCGTACTATAGGGATACTGTTACATCGATGTTCACAGCAGCACAATTCACAATAGGTAGACTGTGGAACCAACCTAGATGCCCTTCAATAGATGAATGGATAAAAATATGTGGCATTTATACACAATGGAGTATTACTCAGCACTAAAAAAATGACAAAATCATGGCATTTGCAGGGAAATGGATGGCACTAGAGCAGATTATGCTAAGTGAAGCTTGCCAATCCCTAAAAACAAATGCCAAATGTCTTCTTTGATATAAGGAGAGCAACTAAGAAAAGAGCAGGGAGGAAGAGCATGAGAAGAAGATTAACATTAAACAGTGACGAAAGGTGGAATGGAAAGGGAGATAGAAGGGAAATTGCATGGAAATGGAAGGAGACCCCCATCATTATACAAAATTACATATAAGAGGAAGTGAGGGGAAGGGAAAAAAACAAGGGAGAGAAATGAAATACAGTAGATGGGGTAGAGAGAGAAGATGGGAGGGGAGAGGAGGGGAGGGGGGATAGTAGAGGATAGGAAAGGCAGCAGAATACAATGGACACTAGTACGGCAGTATGTAAAAATGTGGATGTTTAACCGATGTGATTCTACAATCTGTATACGGGGTAAAAATGAGAGTTCATAACCCACTTGAATCAAATGTATGAAATATGATATGTCAATAGCTATGTAATGTTTTGAACAAGTAATAATAAAAAAAGAAAAGAAAACAAATTCAGTTATCTACTATATAATCCACTGTATTAATATTCATATTACTATGAATGGCATGTGAATTGCATCAACTATATGAATGTATTATTTATTGAGATTATAGTTTCTCAGGTACAGAGAAAGTAGGGTAGAAGGTGAAAGAGAGTTTTATATATATGCCAGAGGTAGGTAGCAGATGTCGACTATAAAGAGTAAGGAAGAATAGATTTAATGAAAATAATTAAATACAGAACAGGAGAGGTGTGGTAAAGAAATTTTGGGTTTTATTGGGGGAAGATAGTGAAGAAGGGTAGATAAGAGAATTCAAAACCAAACTATGAAAAAATCCACAACTGTAAGATTAAAATAACTCAAACCTGTATATAATTGAGCCTCACCTAAATTATAAGGCTAAATTATAAGGGCAGAGGGAAGCAATTTATGTGAAAGTAAATTTTAAGAATATACATATATTTTTGTACCTACCTGTGCAGTGAGCACACACACACACACACACACACACACACACACACACATATATACACAAAATCATACATAATGGAAAAAAATGAAAAATGATATACTATGATGAAATGATATTTAAAAATGTAAGACATTACTATTTAAAAGAAGATTAATAAAATAGATTAAAATAGTAATATGGTAGAATTAAAGAAGAAAATAATGCAAAAATGAAAAAGAAAATCAGTAGAATCTTACTGAGGAATAGTAAAAACTATTGTCAGGGATGGATGTTCATTCTTGTATTTGCTTATGGTTTTATAGTCCTTGTGCCGAGGCTTCCGGATTCTGAATTCCAACAACTTTGTGTTCCTCACTTGGCTGTTAGCCCTTCTGGACAGGTGGCACAGCTGGTTGTAGTAGATCTGTTTCTACTCACTTGGTATATGGTGGGTTAAAACAACTTGGGTATTGACATATTGTGTTTCTCTGTGTCTGAGGATGGCATAGAATTCTAAATTGGCAATTCCAGTAATTGGGGTTTTGACTTGACACAACTTTGGAACTCTTTGAATGGGTATTTGAGAATTAATCCTGTGCCTCTGTTTCTGGGTGCATGCCAGTTCTCTGCTGGGTGTCTGGATATCTAGGGTCTTTGGTAAAATTCACTTTTAGGGCATAGGGACAACATCTCCACAAAGTTCACCTTCATTGTTAGTATATGAAGTACCAGATATTTGTCTTGGAGTGCATATGCTCCATTGTGACCACTACAATACCAGTGATTATATGTGCTTTCTCCCTTGGGATCCTGAAACTGAATGGTCCAGGAAAATTTTCCTTTGTGCCTAATTCAGACTCTCAGATTCAGGCAATTTCTGAGATTTTTTTAAAAATTTTTATTTTAGAGTGGAGGAGCAGACAGGGTCATGAGGAACCCTATGGTCACTCACTCTGTGAAAAGCTCAAAGGTGGCAGTGGGGTTACTGGGGGTGTGGAGCCCTGAGGCATCTTTCCGCACCTAGAATGTGGCAGTGGTACCCACTTTCCCAGGGAGTCCCAGCAGCCAGTTTCTTTGCCTAGGAGCTTATTGCTATGGGGAGAGATCCAATCGTGGATTTGTTTTCACAAAGCCACTTCCATTGCCTCTTGAGTCTATTAAAAATCATCCTTATTCTCTAATCCATAGGTTTCTTCAAGTCAATTTTTCTTAATTTTTTAAATTTTTTTTTTTAATTTGCAGGATGTCCCTTCTCCTTTGTCTATGTGTGCTGCCCCTTACAACCACCACTGGAGGCCACATTGGTGCCCAAGCTAGCACTTTTCTAACATATAATTTCTTATGTTCCAGTATCTTTCTGTGTCTTTTTTTTTCTATTTAGTATTTCTGATGCTGAGGAGTTGCTAGATTGTGCTTGCTCCCTCTAATCAGTCAACTTTGGAATCCACAGCCTTTTCTTTTTTCTTTATGAAAGTAATATTTTGCTCATTGCTCACTGCTTTGAATGTTTTCTCTTTTCTGGAAGCTTTAAACAATATAATTATTTGCCTAGGTGTAGTTTTTTGTGTGTTCCATGTACTTGGGTTTTATTAAACTTAGATCTGTAGGATGTTAGTTATAATGTGCTGAATTGTGTGCCTCCAAAATTATATGTTGATGCTCAAATGACTAATACCTCAGAATGTGAATGCATTTGTTAATAGGGCCAAAAAGTGATAATTATGTTAAAATGAAGCTGTGAGAATTGGCTTTAATAAAATTTGACTGGTATGCTTACTAAAAAAGGAAATGTGTATACAACAAAGAAACACAGAAATGTTTACATGCAGAGGAAAGACCAAGTGAGAACACAGTAAGAAGATGGTCATTTGCAAGCACAGAAGTGAGAACTCAGATGCCAACATGTCCATCTTTGACCTCCAGAAATGTGAGAACATATATTTTATCTGCTGATTAAACCACCAAGTCTATGTTATTTTATTAAGGCAGCCTTAAAAACTTCTTGGTAACAGTTATCAAATTAAGAGAATTTTGAGTTAGTTTTCAAGTATTTTTTCTGCCAATCATTTCTCTATTCTTTTGAACACTTTAATTACATGTATAAAAGTTTGCTTGATATTGACCTATACCTCAAAAATAATAATTTTTTAAAATCCTCTTATTTTGTGTTTAATCTAGGAAGGTTTCCATTGCTTTAAGAACACTAGTATTTCTTCTGTATTATCTAATTTGTCATTAATTCCATCAGTATATTTTTTACATTATACATTGTACCTTTTTAAAATTTATTTTGTAGTTGTAGGTGAACACACAATATCTTTATTTCATTTTTTATATGGTGCTGATGATCGAACCAGTGCATCGCATGTGCTAGATGAGCACTCTACCACTGAGCCACACCCCCAGCCCATTGTACCTCTTTTCTCTAACTTTTTGAACATATGATAATAGTATAATAATAATTTTCATCATATTCAAATATCCACATCAGTTTGGGATCAGTTTCAATTAATTAATATGTCTTCCTATTATTGGTTAGATAGATAGATACATGGATATCTAGAATTAAAAAATAGTTGAGAGAATTCTGTCTACACTTTGTTGAAATTTTTCTAATTTTAACAAGCTAAATATCCATAATGTCATGATTTAAATTAGGGAAATAACAGAGACACAAATGTATTAGCTAATCTCCAGCCTCATTTGAAATTTCCATTTGTTCCACCAATGTTCTTTTTCTGGCTCATGGTCCAAACCAGGATCCCACATTGCATTTAGTTCCTCCATTTAGTCTCTCTAATCTATAAAAATTCCTCAGCCTCTTTTTGTCTTTTATGACTTTGACACCTTCAGGGATTCCTAGTGAGTTATTTCATAGAAACACCATTTACTTGGATTATGTCATGTGTTTTCTCATGATTTGATTCGGATTACAAATTTTTTGTCAAGTGAACAACAGAAGTGATGTTAAAACTTTTTTGGTGTATTGAAACAGGAGATTTTTGATATTGATTTTTTAAAAAATATTTATTTTTAGGTGTAGATGGACACAACACAATGCCTATATAATTTTTATATTTTGTTTGCACTAATGGAGATTAAACCCAGCCGTACTCTACCATTCTCATCCCTTTTTAGTTTTTCACATTTTATTTGATCTTTTTAGAAATACGTGACAGTAGAATGTATTTTTATATATTTATACAAGCATGGGATACATCTTATTCTTTTTAAAAAATATTTATTTTTTAAATTGTAGTTGGACACAATACCTTTATTTATTTATTTTTATGAGGTGCTGAGGATGGAACCCAGGGCCTCACATGTGCTAGGCCAGCACTCTACTGCTGAGCCACAACCCCAGCCCAAATGTATCTTATTTCAATTAGGATCTCAGTCTTGTGGATATTCACAGTGTTGAGACTGACCATTGTGTATTTATATATGTACATAGAAAAGTTATGTCATGCTCATTCCACTGTCTTTCCTATTTCCCTTCATTCCCCTTTGTCTAATCTACTGAATTTCTATTCTGCCCCTCCCTCACCTTGTTGTGTGTTAGCATCCACATATCAGAGAGAAATCCAACTTTTTTTTTTTGATTGGCATATTTCACTGAGTCTCATATTTTCCAGATCCATCCAATTACTGGAAAATGTCATAAAATCACTCACCTTTGTGGCTAGTATTCCATTGTGTATATATACCACATTCCTTTATCCATTCATCTGTTCATGGGCCGATAGATTGGTTCTATAACTTAGATATTGTGTTGCAATAAACATTGATATGGCTGCATCACTGTAGTGTGCTGATTTTAAGTCCTTTGGGTATAAGCCAAGGAATGGGATAACTGGGTCAAATGGTGGTTCTATTTTTAGTTTTTTGAGAAATCTCCATGATATTTTCCAGAGTGGTTGCATTAATTTGCACTTCCACTAACAATGTATGAGTGTACCTTTTCCAGCATATCCTCCCCAACATTTATTGTTACTTGTATTCTTGATAATTGCCATTCTGATTGGAGTAAGGTGAAAATCTCAGTGTAGTTTTAATTTTCATGCATTTCTGTAATTGCTAGAGATATTGGACTTTTTAAATATGTTTTTGACTGTTCATATTCTTCTCTTGAGAAATGTCAGTTGAGTTCCTTTGTCCATTTTGTGCTTGTTGTTATTTTTGTTGTTGTTATTATTTGGTGTTAAGACTTTTGAGTTCTTTGTATATCCTGGAAATTAATACCTTATCTGAGATGCAGGTGGCAAAGATTTTCTCCTGTTTTATAGGCTCTGCCTTCTTGATTGTTTCCTTTGCTGTGCAGAAGTTTTTGAGTTTGATACCATCCCATTTATTGTTTTTTTAATGTTTTTATTTTACTTCTTGTACTTTAAGAGTATTTTTGAGGAAGTTGATTTCTAAGCTGACATGTTGGAGTGTTGGGCCTATATTTTCTACTAGTAGGTGCAGGTTTTTTTTTTTTATATCTAACACATAGGTCTTTGATCTACTTTGGGTTGAGTATTGCACAGAGTGAGAAGGGGGTTAAATTTCTTTCTACTACATATGGATTTCCAGTTTTCCCAGCACCATTTGTTGAAGAGGATATTTTTTCTCCAATTTATGTTTTTCATGCCTCTGTCTAGTATGAGGTAATAGTATTTATGTGAGTTCATCTCTGATTATTCTGTTTCATTGATTTTCATGCCTGTTTTGGTGTCAATACTATGTTGTATTTGTTACTGTAATTCTGTAGTATAAAGTCTGGTGTTGTGATGCCTCTTCTTTCACTTTTCTCATTACTGATTATTTTGGCTATTCTTGGCCTCTTATTTTTACAAATGAATTTCATGACTGCTTTTCCTATTTTTATGAAGAATGTTATTAGAATTTTAATAAGAATTGCCTTAAATATGACTAACACTTTTGATAATATGGTCATTTTGACAATATTAATTCTGCCTATCCAAGAATATGGTAGATCTTTACATTTTCTGAGGTCCTCTTCAATTTTGTTCTTTAGTTTTCTATAGATTTAATTGTAGATGTCTTTTACCTCTTTTGTAAGATTGATTCCCAAGTATTTTATTTTATTTTTTGAGTCTCTTGTGAAGGGGATACTTTTCCTAATTTCTCTTTCAGTTGATTCATCACTGATGTATAAGAAAGAAATTGATTTATGGGTGTTAATTTTGTATCCTGCTACTTTTCTGAATTCATTTATGAGTTCTAGAAGTATTTTGGTGGAGTTTTTTGGGTCTTCTAAATATAGAATCATGTTGTCAGCTACTAGGGATAGTTCAAGTTCTTCTTATTGGTATCCTTTTAATTTCTTTCTTCTGTCTAATTGCTCTGGCTAGGGTTTCAAGGATGATATTGAATAGAAATGGTGAAAGAGGGCATCCTTGTCTTGTTCTAGGTTTTAGAGGAAATGCTTTCGGTTTTTCTCCATTTAAAATGATGCTGCCTTGGCTTTATTATATATAGCTTTTACAATGTTGAGGTATGTTTCTACTATTCCTAGTTTTTTCTAGTACTTTAACCATGAAGGGGTGCTGTATTTTGTCAAATGATTTTTCTGCATCTATTGAGGGTAATCATGTGATTCTTGCCTTTAAGCCTATTTATGTGGTGAATTACTTGGTTGATTTCCATATGTTGAACCAACCTTATATCCCTGGGATGAAACCCACTTGACCATAGTGCAATATATTTTTACTGTGTTTTCATGTTTTTTGCCAGCATTTTATTAAGAATTTCCTATATGTTCTTCAGTGATATTTGCCTGAAGTTTTCTTTCCTTGATGTGTCTTTGTCTGGTTTTCATATCTGGGTGATACCAGCTTCATAGAATGAATTTTGAAGGGTTCCCTCCTTTTCTATTTTGATGAATAACTTGAAGAGGATTGGTGTTAGTTCCTTTTTAAAGGTCTTGGTGTTATTTCTTTTTTAAAGATCTGGTAAATGTTGGCTGAGAATACATGTGGTCCTGGGCTTTTCTTTGTTGGTAAGCTTATGATGATGGAGTCTTCAATTTCATTATCTCAAATTGTTATGTTAAATTTCCTATAGCCTCCTGATTGAGTTTAGGTAGATCCTAATTCTTCATAAATTTTTCAATATTTTCAAGATTTTCTAATTTATTAGAGTATAAATTTTCAGAATAATTTCTGATTATCCTCTGCATTTCAGTAATGACTGTTGTGATATTTCCTTTCTCATCACAAATTTTAATAATTTAATTTTTTCCTTTCTTTTGGTTAGCTTAGTTAAGGGCTTATCAATTTTGTTTATTTTTTCAAACAACCAACTTTTTGTTTTGTTGACATTTAATTTTTAAAATTTCATTTTAATTGATTTTTGACTCTTATTTTAAATATTTCCTATCTTCTGATTTTGGTGTTGATTTGTCCTTTTGCTTTTCTTTTTCAGGGCTTGAGATATAATATTAGATTACTTGGCAACTTCCTATTCTTTTGATGAATGAGGTCAATGTTATGAACTTTCCTCTTAGAACTTCTTGTATAGTATCCCAGAGATTTTGATATGTTATATTATTATTCTCATTTAGATATAAGTATTTTTAATTTTACCCCACATTTTTTCTGATATTCATTATCATTCAATCATGCATTATTTAGCCTCTATGTTTTCAAGTAGCTTCTATTCTTTATTTTGTTGTTGATTTCTAAATTCACTCAATTAAAGTCAGATAGAATCCAAAGTATTACCTCTAGTTTTGTATTTGTTAAGTTACTTTGTGGCGTAAGATATGGTCTATTTTAGAAAATGATCCATATGCTGTTGAGAGCAAAGTATATTTAGTCATTGATGGATGAAATAATCAAGATATGTCTACTAAATCTAAATTAATAATATTATTATTTTTTGGTACCAGGGATTCAACTCAGGGCAATCAACCACTGAGCCACATTCCCAGCCCTATTTTGGTATTTTATTTAGAGACAGGGTCTTACTGAGTTGCTTAATGTCTCACTGTTGCTGAGGTTGGTTTTGAACTCACAATCTTCCTGTCTCAGCCTCCAGGAGCCATTGGGATTTCAGGCATGCACTATTGCACCCAACCTTAAAACTAAATTCTTTTTTTTTTTTATTTACTAAATGTAAGTTTTTTTTTTTATTGGTTGTTCACAACATTACAAAGCTCTTGACATATCATATTTCATACATTAGATTGAAGTGGGTTATGAACTCCCAATTTTACCCCAAATGCAGATTGCAGAATCACGTCGGTTACACATCCACAATTTTACATAATGCCCTATTAGTGACTGTTGTATTCTGCTACCTTTCCTATCCCCTACTATCCCCCCTCCCCTTCCCTCACATCTTCTCTCTCTACCCCATCTACTGTAATTCATTTCTCTCCTTGTTTATTTTCCCATTCCCCTCACAACCTCTTATATATAATTTTGTATAGCAATGAGGGTCTCCCTTCATTTCCATGCAATTTCCCTTAAATTCTTAATTGTATGTTTGAGTTCTATAGGTTATTTATTTAGTTTTTGTTTAAAATATCTATTCAAAGATGATAGAGGTGTGTTAAAGTTACACAGTATTATTGTGTTGTTGGTCTATTTGGTTTGTTTTATATATATAGATGCTTCATTGTTTGGGACATAAATATATACAGTTGATGTTCTTGTTGTTGTCTAAGTCTGTTAAGCAGTATGAAATGATCTTCTTTGTCTCTCTTGATTAACTTTGACTTGAAGTCCACTTTATCTGATACATGATCCATGTGAAATATGTGTTTTTTTCCAATTCTTTCAACTTTAGTTTTTTAATATCTTTGCCTATGAGGTTAGTCTCTTAGAGACAACATTCTGTTGGGTCTTATTTTTTGTCCAATTAGCCAGACTATGTGTTTTAGTTGATGAGTTCAGTTCATTTGCAATCAATCATGTTTTTGAGAGATGATTTTAATACCCTGTAATTTTGATTTATTTCTAGTTTTATTTTGAATAAGCTTCTTTTTTGATTTACTATTCTTCTAGTTTAGTTTCTCCCTCTGCTGGTTTTCATTTTTATTTTTCATTTTTAATTCATGAAACATTTTATTGCAAATGTTCTGTAGTGCAGGCTTTCTAGTTGTGAATTCTTTTAATTTTTGATTATCATTGAATGTTTTTATTTCAACTTCAATTATGAAGCTTAATATATGTGGATATAGTATTCTTGGTTGACATACATTTTCTTTCAGAGATTGGTATATATTATTCTAAGACCTCCTATCTTTTAGGGTCTGGGTTGAGAAATCAGAAGAAATCTGGATTGGTTTAACTGTATTAGCAACCTGTTGTTTAATTCTATTCTTATTCTGTGTGTTTGGCGTTTTCATAATAATGTGCCTTGATTTTGAGTTTGTTGTAGTTTTGTGTATTTGAGTCTGGTATGCTTCCTGTATTTGATTTTCCATTTAATTCTTTAGGTTTTGGAAATTTTCTGATATTAGTTCATTGAAAAGAGTATACATTCCCTTTGTTTATATTTCAGAGCCTTTATCTATCCTGATGAATCAACTATTCAATATTTGTTTAAAATCGTGTTCATGGTGGCTTAACATCTTTTCTTCATAGTCAACTTTATTTTACATATGTTGCTTCATTGCCTAAAACTCTGTCTTTAAAGACTTCTAGTCTGCTGGTGATGCTTCCCATTGATTTTTTAATTTGGCTTATTTTTTTCCCTTGAGGATTTCCATTGGATTATTTTTCAGAATCTATCTCATTATTGAAATGATTTTTCACTTCCTATCTTCTCTCTGATTTCACTCCTTACATCGTCTTTTACCTCACAAATCAGTTTAATTATGAACTTTCTAAATTACTTTTCTGACATTTCCTACACTGTGGTGTCCATGGATTCTGTTATGAGAATATTTGGATTTGATTTAGATAGTTTATTCCCTTGCTTTTTCATGTTGTTTGTATGTTCCCAAACAACTCTCAGTATGAGTCTGAAACAGCAGACTTTGTACCCTATGAACTAATAGTGTCCCTGATATTTCCTAGCACCTCACAGTTTAGGGGGAGAGAAATATTAACCACAATGTATGTAAACAATATATAGCATTAAACTAAATACTTAGTTTCTAGTATGACTTATACAATGTTAGTTGACACAATAAACAGATTAGTCATTGTCAACAGTAAAAACAGTAATTTTGCAAAAGGGTTTGTAGTTCCTAAAGGTAAACATGGAGAATGCAATAGAGATATAGGATGTGATAATTATGAAGGAAGAAGAAAGAAAATAAAAGTAAACAATTAAAGTTAGGGTGAAAGAGAGAACAATAGAATTTGTCTATTAGCTAAAAAAAAAGAAAGACAATCAAAAGAAGCAAGCAAGTGAAAAACAATACAAGTCAAATCCAAAATATACTAAGCAAAAACACTAGCCTTCAAAAGACATAGTCATGAAAAATAACTACTTTCATAAAATGATGGAAATGAAAAAAGAGAGGCAAATTTGTGTGTGTATAAATGCTCATGAACCATTCAGCACACAATTAAAACTCACAAAAGATAAATAAAAGGAAAAAAAAGGAAAGAAAAATGTTCTTGATGAAAAGTTAAGAATTTTTTTTTTTCTTTTTCATTATAATGTTAAAAATTTGTCAATGAAAATATATGTTTGTTGCCCTTTCTCAAATATCTCTATTTCCATTTTTTCTTGATGTATATATTGTTCACAAGACTAATGGCTGTGGTCTGTGGAATCCTTCTTTTTCTGTTGCTCATCAAGTTGCCAGTTGGAGATCAAAAGTTCTCAGCTTCCTTTCTCAGCAGTGTGAGGTAGAGAGGGTCAAAGAGTGATTTCTGCTTAATTGTAAGGGTGTGGTTTCTGTAGAGTGTTGTGAGAGAAGTTCCCATAGTCAGAGCTCCTAACGGTTTTAGGTCTAGGCAGGCCCCAGGTACTTCATTGAATGAAAATTGGTTTGAAGATTTAAAATCAGCACACCTTTAAGTTATGGTAGCTGCCAATCCTCACTGGGAGACTATACCCTTGAAGTCTCCTTTGTGTTCCACTCATGTGCTGGAAGAGCCAATACTTCGCCCTTTCCATCACCTATGGATCTCACTTTTTCCAGTCTCCTGGGTTCAGTTCCCAAGCATATAGTCACTCTTGCCCAGCTGATCAAATCCCACCCCACCCCAGATGATTCTGAGAGCTGCCAGACTCAAAGGGAAAGAGGGACCTGGGATCCCTCATGTCTCTATGACCCTTAATTTCCTGGGTAAAACACCTTCTGTGCTTCATTTTCTCCTGGTCTCATAGGCATACTCTCAGTTATATGGTGTGCATTTGCCAAGCCTGCTTTTCGGACCCAGCTGAGATTTCCCAGGTTCAGGCTCATGTTCTTGCTCCCATAGCTGCAAGCCACCATAGCTCAGCAGAAAGATGACTCCTGCTTTGACTGTCCATGGACAACTGGGAGACACCCAGTATCTTTCCCACACGAGTACACAGTGTACTGGATCAGTTTGGCGGTGTCCTTGGTCTCTCATTTCTCTGTACCAAGACATGCCATGGTGCCACCTGAAACATTAGTTCTCTTAGTTCTACTACTTGCTTTGCTGGTGGTAGATCAGCTCTATTAGTGGCTGGTACTGGCCACAGACTTTCTTCTTTTAATTTATAGTATCTAACCTTCTGAATCCTCAAGCTGTTCTGGGGACTCAGAAGGTCCTTCTTTCTCCTACCTCATTGAGAAGCTACTTATCCACTTTCTTGGTCTCACACCATGGAGCAGCTTGGAAAACAAGCTTCTCTACCATCTTCCACAAGCCATGGGTTATATTTTCATATTCTTTGTTTGCTTCTCAATTTTCTTACTGGATGCCAGATATTGTGAGTAATGCTTTATTTGGAACTGGATATTTTGTATTCTTATAAATATTTTTGTGCTTTGATTTGGGTCACTATTATGTTACTTTGAAGCAATTTGATTTATTGAGGTCCTGTTTTTAAGATTTGTTGGATGTGATCAGAGTAGAGCTTAATGAAGGAGTAATTATTTTCTACTACTGACAATATGATTATGGTTACTTTACCCAGAGCTCTGGGAGTGAAGGAATATTCTAGTGTAGTTTTGACACATAAAATTTCCTTCTTGATTAAAAGTACAATTCATAAGCGTGTTTAGAAAACAAGTTTTTGGAGGAAGTTAAAATAGTAATAATTCCAGCTTATTGAGTCTAATCCAACATAGGTTTAAAATATTTTCTTCATTATAAATGAATATTTCCTTATGCACATAATTATCTATATAAATTACACATATATGTTCACCTAAATTAAATCTAGTCAAATGGTAATATTTTAATTAAATAATTTAAAATGTTTTTCATATTTCTAACTTTAGTTCCTTAAAATTAAAGATAGTTCATTAAGAACTACAGTATGATTTTTAGATAGTTATGATGTCAACTATAATAATAACAAGAGAAAAAGACATCTAAATTCTTAAAGATTTCATCAGCTCTGAATCACTTTGTCTCCAGTGAATTGTAGTTGAATTGGATATGACTGAGTACCTTTGTCTATCTTAGTAGCTGTACTAGATTATAATGTCCCATTAAGCAAAAGAACCAATACTTTTACATTTTTGTTATGCTTTGTCTTATAAAAAAGTTGAGTTAAAAAAATCATATCAACTAATTTATCTCTGTCTATGGGAGACATCCATATAGACAAATGTGAGTGATTTTATCTGCTTCAATCCCATTCATCCCAGTATTTTTATTAAGCACCTAGAAAAGTATAATCATAATATGTTGCTAATCAGGAGATATGTTATCCCTAAATAGGCTTAAGAAGATTGAACCATATTATGACATCACTCTTATTACTTTCAAATTTATCAAATGGCATCACATATGTTCCTTATCTAGATGAAACTCATGCCCAAAAGATACAGGAAATAGATTTTTATTTTTTTATTTTATTTTTGAGAGAGAGAGAGAGAGAGAGAGAGAGAGAGAGAGAATTTTTTTAATATTTAATTTTCAGTTTTCGGTGGACACAACATCTTTATTTTATTTGTATATGGTGCTGAGGATAGAACCCAGCACCCCGAGTATGCCAGGTGAGCGCATTACTGCTTGAGCCACATCCCCAGCCCTAGGAAATGGATTTTTAAATTGCTACCTTATTTGTTCCGTCTTTGTTTTCTCCTCAACATATATGTCATGGTTGGTCCTATTGCCTACCAGTACCTAGGTGGAAAGTACACAGCTTCAGCCCCACCAATGAATAGAATGAATCTAGTGATTCAATCATAAGTATTGGACTTCTCTGCCTTACAGCCTTCCTTTGCAATCCCCATTCCTTCAGTGTTTTATCTTCCAGTTAATGTCTGGGATAAAGAGTCCTTAGGGATATTTATTCATGTTATCCCTAAACTTCAGCATTTTATTCCACACTTATTTTCACTCAGTTTATGAAGTTGAATGCCTTCCTTCTCTAACCTATAAATTCTATCCAGTTATTTAAGCTTCTGATTCCTTCCTTGGTCTTAGGCTCTTTATCCAGATTGAAAGAGGTCTCAATTAAAATACCCATGGCTGGAGTATAGCTCAATGATAGAGTTATTAATAGTGGAGCATTCTTGAGTTCCTGGGTTCAATACCCAGCACCAGGGAAAAACAAACCAACAGAAACTACCCAACTCCTGGTAACCTTCTGAAACCAGATCCTGTCTACAGGTCATGTGCCTCTGTTCAAATTATAACAGCCTAGACAAAATTGCCAGTTTGGTATGACCATCTTTTCCCTAATGAAGAGAAGTAGCTCATACAGCACTAAAGAAAAGTGGAGCATGAAAACAAGACAACATTTGGTTTCTCAAACCAATTCTAATAATAACAATAATGTAATTATTTAATATTAAATAATACTTACTAAAATACTACTTATCTAAAACCATTATTCCCTTTTGGTAATTTTATAGCATAAATGTATGTTAATCAGCTTCATTATTCCTTTTAGCCATTCTGAATGAAAAATGAATATATTGTTATGTTTTGGTGATTTTGACAGCTAAGTGTTTATTCTATCTCAGGAATATTGTTAACCATTTTAAACAATTTCTTGATATTTATTTACTTTTTTGTGTAGATGGACACAACACAATGCATTTTATTTTTATGTGGTGCTGAGGATCGAACCTGGGTCCTGCCCATGCTAGGCAATCGCTCTACTGCTGAACCACAATCCCAGCCCCCATTTTAAACAATTTCACCTGTTTAGTCTTTACAATAAGTCTTTATGATTGTAGAATCATTATACTAAGGAACCAAAGCACAGAGAAGACTCATTCACATGATAAATAGTAAAACCAAAATTATAATATAGGTAGCCTAGATCTAGAGCACATTATATTAACCAGTTGTCCATGCCATCTCTCTATGAACTGTATTGCTAAGAAATAGAAATTCATAATATTTACATAAAAAGTAGCCTCTGAGGGCTGTTTTTGTGGCTCAATGGCAGAGCACTTGCCTCACACATGTGAGGCAATGGGTTCGATCATCAGTACTGCATAAAAATAAATAAATAAAATAAAGGTATTGTGACCAACTACAACTAAAAATAAATATTAAAAAATATATAAATTAGCCTCTGAGCATTTAAGTTAGTATCCTAAAAGAAAATTTTACAAAAGCAATAACAATGATAACATTATGAAAATTCTCACCTACAATTTATTGAGCTCTCACCATGTGTCAAACACTGTTTAACTCTATTACATATGTACCTCATATACTTAACACAACAGATATGTAAGATAACTTTTATAATTATTTTATAAATGAGATTATAAAAGCAAATTGATTGTGCTCAAGGGTATAACACAAAATAAAGGCAAAGTTGGGTTTCGAATCCAGATCCATGCACACATCATATTGGCTAATTTTGTGTTCTTTTCATTTTGAATGATTGACTATTGGCAATATAACTGCACTTTAGTCAGAAGAGCTGTAGTGTATTATAAAGGGGATTATAATAATTTAATGCTAACATGATTCTTCCAAGGAATAACATTTACAGGTATTATCAATATTGGAAAATACTGTTATTAGCTAAAGAAATACAAATTTTCATTGTATAGGTCTTTCACCTCTTTTGTTAGGTTGATTCCCAAGTATTTTATTTTTTTTGAGGATATTGTGAATGGAGTGTTTTTCCTCATTTCCGTTTCAGAAGTTTTGTCACTGATATACAGAAATGCCTTTGATTTATGTGTGTTGATTTTATATCCTGCCACTTTGCTGAATTCATTTATTAGTTCTAGTAGTTTTTTTGTAGACCGTTTTGGGTCTTCTAGGTATAGAATCATGTCATCCGCAAATAGTGATAATTTAAGTTCTTCTTTTCCTATTTTTATGCCTTTAATTTCTTTCGTCTGTCTAATTGCTCTGGCCAGTGTTTCGAGAACTATATTGAATAGAAATGGTGATAGGGGGCATCCCTGTCTTGTTCCAGATTTTAGAGGGAATGCCTTCAATTTTTCTCCATTCAGAATGATGCTAGCCTGAGGCTTAGCATAGATAGCTTTTACAATGTCGAGGTAAGTTCCTGTTATCCCTATTTTTTCTAATGTTTTGAACATAAAGGGATGCTGTACTTTGTCAAATGCTTTTTCTGCGTCTATCGAGATGATCATATGGTTCTTATCTTTAAGCCTATTGATGTGGTGGATAACATTTATTGATTTCCATATATTGAACCATCCTTGCATCCCAGGGATGAATCCTACTTGATCATGGTGCACAATTTTTTTGATATGTCTTTGTATCCGATTTGCCAGAATTTTATTGAGGATTTTTGCATCTAGGTTCATTAGAGATATTGGTCTGTAGTTTTCTTTCTTTGAGGTGTCTTTGTCTGGTTTCGGAATCAGGGTGATGTTGGCCTTATAGAATGAATTTGGAAGAGCTCCCTCTTTTTCTATTTCCTGAAATAACTTGAAAAGTATTGGTATTAATTCTTCTTTAAAGGTTTTGTAGAACTCCGCTGTATACCCATCCGGTCCTGGGCTTTTCTTGGTTGGAAGTTTTTTGATTGCTTCTTCTATTTCATCTATCGATATTGGTCTGTTTAAGTTGTGAGTTTCCTCCTGACTCAGTCTGGGCAAATCAAATATACCCTGTTCATGGATAGGCAGAACTAACATCATCAAAATGGCGATATTACCAAAAGTTCTCTATAGGTTCAATGCAATGCCAATCAAAATCCCAATGGCATTTCTTGTAGAAATAGATAAAGCAATCATGAAATTCATATGGAAAAATAAAAGACCCAGAATAGCAAAAACAATTCTAAGCAGGAAGTGTGAATCAGGTGGTATAGCGATACCAGATTTCAAACTATATTACAGAGCAATAGTAATAAAAACAGCATGGTACTGGTATCAGAACAGGCGGGTGGACCAATGGTACAGAATAGAGGACACAGAGACTAAACCACAAAGCTACAACTATCTTATATTTGATAAAGGAGCTAAAAACATGCAATGGAGAAAGGGTAGCGTCTTCAACAAATGGTGTTGGGAAAACTGGAAATCCATATGCAACAAAATGAAACTGAATCCCCTCCTCTCGCCATGCACAAAAGTCAACTCAAAGTGGATAAAGGAGCTAGATATCAAATCAGAGACTCTCCGTCTGATAGAAGAAAAAGTTGGCTCCGATCTACAGATTGTGGGGACGGGCTCAAAATTCCTTAATAGGACACCCATAGCACAAGAGTTAATAACAAGAATCAACAAATGGGACTTTCTTAAACTGAAAAGTTTTTTCTCAGCAAGAGAAACAATAAGAGAGGTAAATAGGGAGCCTACATCCTGGGAACAAATTTTTACTCCTCACACTTCAGATAGAGCCCTAATATCCAGAGTATACAAAGAACTCAAAAAATTAGACAATAAGAAAACAAATAACCCAATTAACAAATGGGCCAAGGACCTGAACAGACACTTCTCAGAGGAGGACATACAATCAATCAACAAGTACATGAAAAAATGCTCACCATCTCTAGCAGTCAAGGAAATGCAAATCAAAACCACCCTAAGATACCACCTCACCCCAGTAAGATTGGCAGCCATGATGAAGTCAAACAACAACAAGTGCTGGCGAGGATGTGGGGAAAAGGGTACTCTTGTACACTGCTGGTGGGACTGCAAACGGGTGCGGCCAATTTGGAAAGCAGTATGGAGATTCCTGGGAAAGCTGGGAATGGAACCACCATTTGACCCAGCTATTGCCCTACTCGGACTATTTCCTGAAGACCTTAAAAGAGCACACTACAGGGATACTGCCACATCGATGTTCATAGCAGCACAATACACAATTGCTAGACTGTGGAATCAACCCAGATGCCCTTCAATAGATGAATGGATAAAAAAAATGTGGCATTTATACACCATGGAGTATTACGCAGCACTAAAAAAATGACAAAATCACGGAATTTGCAGGGAAATGGATGGCACTAGAGCAGATTATGCTTAGTGAAGCTAGCCAATCCCTAAAAAACAAATACCAAATGTCTTCCCTGATATAATGAGAGCAACTAAGAACAGAACAGGGAGGATGAGCAGGAAGAAAAGATTAGCATTAAACAGAGACATGAGGTGGGAGGGAAAGGGAGAAAAAAAAAGGGAAATCACATGGAAATGGAGGGAGACCCTCATTGTTATACAAAATTACATTTAAGAGTTTACGAGGGGAATGGGATAACAAACATGGAGGGAAATGAATTACAGTAGATGGGGTAGAGAGAGAAGATGGGAGGGGAGGGGAGGGGGGATAGTAGAGTATAGGAAAAGTAGCAGAATACAACAGTCACTAATATGGCAGTATGTAAAAATGTGATGTGTAACCGATGTGATTCTGCAATCTGTATTTGGGAAAAAATGGGAGTTCATAACCCAATTGATTCTAATTTATGAAATATGATTTGTCATGAGCTTTGTAAAGTTGTGAACATCCAATAAAAAAAATAAATAAAAAAAGAAATAAAAAAAAGAAATACAAATTTAATATTTGAGCTTATGTGGTTTTAAAAATTTATACAAGTAGTATGTGTATTTGTGTTGACATTGACAATATCCTTTTGAGGTATTAGGGGGTTATTCAGTGAAAATATTCTACTTAAAATATAACTGCCACTATTGAATTAAGCTTTGATTCTATATTTTAAAATGCATATGATGTTTTAAATGTCTAATTTCTTGAGAATTCTTTGAATGATTTCATCTTTTCCTTATTACTTTATAGAGGAAATGGCTAGAAACAGATTTTTTAGTGAAAACAGAGAGATCCTACATCCTTATCACCAATGTTATTTTTTTTTTGTTTTAATTATACTTGTGGCTAAAGATCTATTCTTCTAGGTTTCTAGAGGTTGCAAAAACAAGTAAAATATAGCTTTCTATACTATTTGCTGAGCAAAGAGTTACTACAAGCCAAGTAGCAATTTCAAAGGCTGGAAAAAGAGGTGTTTTTCCAAAAATGTGGTCTTTTAATAAAAAGCATCTATGTGGGATTTTCCAGTAGAAAATACACTGAAAGCAGCAACTTTTGCCATTATCTAACACATTTTAGATAGTTGGGATTCTCAGTCACATAGGTCTAAAGCAGAAAATGAAACAAGCCTGGTGTGAAAGAAGTTGGATATCCCATTATATATAATCCCTGAAGCTATTCATTCCTAACTCATACCACTTAGAGAGAATGTGTTCAACAAGAACAACAACAAAAAATAAATCTAATTTACTTTTGAGATATAAGCACATCTGCATATTAAAATTAAGGAGTTGAAAACATCATTTTTCACAAGCTATAGTTGAGAAAGAAGTGTAGATGTTGTTAAAATGAGTTTGCTATTAACTCCTGGAGAGTGAACTGGCAGTATTTGCCAATTTTGTAGACATTTAGTGACAACACCACACTACTATGTTATTTCATTTATAAAAGCTGCTATTTGCAGTGATTGTCCTTTCAACTGAAAAATGTTCATATACCACTAACTTTTTAACAGTCTTCCCTCCTTTATAATGTGCCATCATGGTGTGGTATAGTAGTAGCCCTACTACTCCAGAATGTCCTTTTTCAGAACAGATATGGAAAAAAAAGAGTGAAAATAAGAGTTTGCCTGAGTTTCTTTGAGCAAAAGATTATCTATAATATTTAAACAAGTTACCAGTGCCTTATAAATAAAGGGGAGAATAAAAGTTACATGAAAATAAAATTAGAATGAACATAGATCTTGAATTAAGGCACCTAAAATAAAATGCGAAAAATTCAAGTGTTTTAAATATAGAAATAATTTGTGTAAGATAAATTTTCAACCTAAAGGAGGTTTTTATTGAACAGAATGTTAGAGGCACAATAGAACATGGCTAATGGTAGTTGAAGATTCAACATGAATTAAATTAACTTTGGGTCTTTTCCTAGGGAGTTTAAAATTAGTGGCATATTGACAAGTGTTTACCAGCTATTTCTTAAAAAGAAACAAAAACAAAAACAGAACAACCAAAAATACGCCTTGATTTGTGTGCTGATTTCTGTGACATCATGGTTGATTTCAAACTGCCAACATACTACCACTGAAAACAAAGTTGGGAAGACATGAAAACAGCTGTGATGCATATACAATGTACTATGGCTCAGGTTTTTTTTAAGTGGATATAGCAAAAAAGATCTTGCCAGAATGGTCTTACCTCTGATGACACATATTCTATAGCACTGATTGAATGAGGCCTATTGCCTTCATTCTGGTTTGAAGTACAGCAATAATCTTTTAATTCACCTCATTTCCAATCTCTTCACTCTAATTTATCCCTATGTTTCTGATAATTCTGAAAGAAAAACTCATTTACATCACTTATCTTCCTCAGGGCCAGTAGGATTCAGTTCAAAGAATGTCTAGTATTCATATTCCTTCATGAAAGGCAGAACACGTGCTTTCAAAATGGTAATCTACAATATAACTGCATGAAAATCATTTAAAAGGAAGATTCTATGTCCCTTCTATAGATGTAATGAATTAATCAAAGCAGACTCCAGTGTCAGGGCTTAGAAATCAGTATTCTCAAAGTGCCACAGATGAATCTATTGGCCTAAGTAGATTTGGGAACCCATTGAAAGGTGGAGAATTTTGGTGGTGTACAAATGTTTTAATACTGTCTTAGCAACTTGTTAACTGGATAACATTAGGTAAATTTTCTGACTTGACTACTGTGTGCCTCAATTTTCTTATTCCTATGATATTTATTTTACAATACAATTGGGATGATTATTTTTTATAGCATTTGGCACAAAATAGTCACTGAATACACATTAATTTATGTTTCTTCCATATGTAACCATTTATGGTTTAAGTCACTTATTCTTTTCACTTTTATTTCTAAATATTCTGCTTACTGTGATTAACATGCTTTCCCATAATAGACTTGTAGATGCAAATTCAAGTGCCTATGAAGGTCAATAATTCAACAAGAATGAGTAAATTGAAGTGAACAGCTATAGCCAAATATTATGTGGAAAAAGGAATTCCCTGTATTAAATTTTATTTCCAAAGGGAAATAAGACAATGTGATTTTCAAATTGAAGTGTACCAATAAAAATGCAAATATAGTGAAATAATTCAGAAAAAAAAGAAAAAGAGAAATAAATCATCTTCAGGTCAAACAAGTACATGTCAGAGCTCAGTTTAGCCACCTGGGTGTGTAGTTTGTGATTTCGAGTTCAGATTTGCTGTATATAAGTGTTTTCCAGATGATGTAACTAACCACATCATTCCATAAAGAATGACCTGTGTAGTGAAGGTTACTGTGTAGCTTGTATTTTAACCCCCTCTTTCAGGTACTTGTGACCATAACCATTCTTATCACATTGCTTAGCACTTTTCTCCATATTCAGATTCTTCTCTTTGAAGTCAGAATGGTGTTTGAGTTTTGACTTGAATTTTAGTAGTCTATGTATTCTTAACTGTCTTTTGTGATTTCTGTATATACTGTTTTCCAGATTTTTTTAATAATTGTCATGGGCATTATGTTTAAGTTGCCTTATTATTTATATCACCATCTTTTGCAAAATGATTTTCATTTAATGTTAAAAACTTGTGTTATTACCACTGACCTGGGACTTAAATAGTGAGTGGATCTCTACCTTACTTGTCATACCTAAATGAATGTTAGTCCCATGGTTTAAATATTAAACAGGCAACTTTAAAATTTAGAGAAAGAATTTCAGCAAACATCATTGATTAGATTCACCTTCCTACCTTAAACAACTAAAAATGGACAAAATATGTGAAAAAGACATACTAGACACTGGACATAAGGCAACCAACACAGTTATCTCTACAAATGCAATGAAATATATGATTGTCCCAGCTAATGCCTTGAGAAAGTTTATAGTCTACAGCACTAGAACACCAAAAGGACCTGACAGGTACCCACAGTTGAGGAGAGAGAGCATGAATCTGGGAAAGCCAAGGCAATTAGTGTTTGCAGAGAAAAGTACTGAAAAAGAGAGAGAGAGAGAGAAAAAGGATTATAGGGAATAGTGCTTAGTTCTCAGAAAGTTAGGTATTGTGCCTGTTTCTACCACCCAGAGTGAAACAGTTCATAACTTTCATATTAGTTATAATACTAAGAAGGAACTTGCAAACTATTTAAAAAACACAAAACCATAGAATAAACACAGTTCTATTTCCACTTAATTAAGTTTGAAATTATGATCCTAGAGACCCTAGAGGATCAAAATGTGTATGATGTTTAATTATATCTCAGAATAAAGCTCAAGAATATTTACAGAAATATAAAAATATATACCACCCTAGAAAGAAAAATTCATAATGTATGGCATCTAATACAAGATTAAAATTACCAGGTATACAAATAAGTATAAATCTATAACATATAATTAAGAGAAAAATCAATCAGTTCTATACCAGAAATGACTCAAGTGATAAATTTCATAGGTAATACTATGCTTTGAATCTTAAGCTTACAGTTATTGTTCCAGATGAAGACCATTCATTAATAAATTTGCATCTTATGCACACCAGATACTTCCTGTTTGGAATGGTGATAATTATATTTTGCTATGCTGTTATCAAAGGCAGACCCAGAAAATTGTGTCAGAAACATCCTGAATTTTGTTCTCAGAAGATGGTTTTGGCAGAAGTCTAATCTCATAGCTTCCTGTTTTCTGGGAGAGACTGAGAACCCGAATGGTTACCTGCTGAACCTAGCCAGAGCCTGGCCGCTATGAATACATGATCTTGCAGTGTTGGGTTATTCCAGCCAAAAATATTTCAAGTTCCTGTAACTGATTTGTACATATTTATAAAAATCTATTCAGAAATTGGTCCATGATGCATGTGTTTTGCTCTGGGTGCACCTGGAACACTTCAGCCTCACCTGGGGGCCTGGTGGACTTGGGATGCATAAGCATAGCACTAGAGAGAGCTCATGCATCCTGCCGCAGGGGAGCAGGTCCTGGTATTTTTAATCAAAGTCACAGACATCTCTCACTGCTGACGGAGTTGAGGTTTGCTTTGGTTCTAGTTTCAGTCCAATGTGTACAGAATGTTTGAAACAGTCTGCACTTTTGAGATGATACTGCATTTCCAAAGCCACCAATGCATTTTGTGGATTTTCTGTGCTCGTGGCTTAATAATCATAGTATCAACAATGGTACCTTTTATTTCATTTTGTTTGCAAGGTAGTGTTCCTATCTATGTTTTTGTTTTTAATTTTTTTGTTCCTTTTTAAGGAAAAATAATGTAGACACATTTTAATACTAAAAAGAAAGTAGACAAGAATACTCAGTTAATATAACTATGTTCCATGTGTTCAATAAGCTATAAGAGGGTGAGAGGATAGAGAAAAGATAGCAGATCAGAGGAAGGATGCACTTCCAAGCACCAGGTGTAAGATGTGAGAAGACTGCTTCAAAGTGAGGTGAGTAACTGAGGGAACTTATTGACACTTAATGTTGGGCAGTAAAAGAAACCTCAGACTCACAGAAAGTCAGAAAATTTGAGTATAACAAAAGAAATAATGTATTAGACATGTGCCAGCTTGGCTGCCAAAGGTGACATTCATGATTGCTGAGGTGAGAGTGATGCACAGGCAGAGAATAGAGGAAACTGGGCAAATAAAAAAATTAAAAATCAAGAAAATTGGCTTGGAAGAACCTGTGGAACAAAAAGGGAAGCTGATCTTAATTGACTAAGCTGATGGAGAAAATGCTTGAGTTAAATCAACCAAAATTCTTTGGGCCATGGGCAGATCGTTTAATATAAACAGATGAAACAATGACTGCTTGGCAGCAAGCAGAAACACAGGATTAGGAACTCATAAAGAAAGTTGCCAGAAAATGCAGAAGCAGCCTATTATGACCCCTAGAGTGTGCCTAAACCAAAGTGACTGAAATAGGAGCAAAGAAAATTGTATTAGTGCAAATGGCCTCTGAATATCAAGGAGAGAAAAATCTGTTACTGGCACTCTATTGGGACTATGCCTATAAGAGCCACACAGGAGCATCTGCATTCCAGGGAGAATATCGGGTAATTCATATTCATTGTAGTGAATGTGAAACCTATGTAAGTTTAGTCTCTACACCCTAAAATAAGATTTTACTGGAGGCCACAGAGACTAGAATCCACAGCAACAAGCCACATGGATCAAATCTCAAATATCCACCAAGAATTCCAAAGGACAACCAAGACTAAACCTCAACTACTGGAAGTTCCAATTTGGAACTATGCCCATTACATAAGTATATAATTGGTCAGTACTTTCTAGTCTGTACAACTACTGGAAGATGGGAAGCTAAAAGCCACTAAAACAAGATTTGGTTCCTAGCCACAACAGTTGGCAGCAAGGTGAACACAAAGAAATTGGAATTAATAATGTCCAACCCTTGATCCAAGAGTTGCAGAGTCCCAAATTAAATTAAAGCATGAAAATCCATTCCTGTCAATAGTTTGACCACCTCAGCAGAAACAAGCCCTTTATCTATTTATTTATTTCTTTTTCTTTTTCTTTTCTTATTGTACCAGAGATTGTCCCCAAGGATGTATAACCACAGAGTACAACCATCAGCCCTTTGTAAATAATTCTTTTAAAATTTTAAGACAGAGTTTCTCTAAGTTTCTCAGGGCCTTGCTAAATTGCTGAGGCTAGCTTTGTACTCATGATTCTCTTGCCTCAGTCTCCTTAGATGCTGGAATTACAGGTGTGTGCTACCACACCTGGTAACCCTGTATTTCTAAATATTTCCCTTTTTTCCTTAGTTTTCTCCTATATTTGACAAAATTTTAAATCTTTCAAATATTATTTCATTATATATTTTTTTTTGTTTCCATACAATTATAACTGTGTTTGTCAAACATTGGATAATAGTGTTGTTACACTAAAAATCATGAAAACAAGTTTAAAATGTGTGTTTTTAGTGTTAAACATATTTCAATAGAAAAGAATCATCCTTAGTAATTTCATCACTCCACTGAAAAAATGCTCATTAAAACAATTTATATTTAACTAAAATGGGATGTTCATATTTTACTCTTGTTTTTTCTAGGTGTGGAATTTGATTTTCCATATCAAAATGTTATATTTTCAGTAGCATGAGAAATTTGGAGCTGACAGAATGTATTATAAATATTGAAAAACTTCAAGGAGCTTGCTGAACACATCTGAAAGCCATGTTTTACAAATGAGAAAGTTGGCACCTCCAGAGGTATAATGGGGAGTACAGTACAATGGAGTAGGAATGAACTGAAGGAGGGTACTTTGATGAAACTTTTAGAAGTCTCAATTATTCATTGTTGATAGTGGGAAATTTCATGCTCATGAATGAAACCAGCCTAATCTCTTTTCTGAATCTACATTTGACTTCTGTTTCTCTCTGCTTTTAAGTTCAGTTTGAACACTGCACTTATTTTAAAGACTTTGATGCTTTCAAAAAATTTTGGGGTAGTGAGAAGAGAAGCTTGAATTCATATGTATTTTCAGTTGTCTTGTAGCACAAAAAATTCAAGAAATACTTCTTATAGTGAGTAATTATACTTAATTTAAATAAATGCTCCTCTAAGAATAAATTTCTTCCTATACTAACAGCAGTCACTTTCATTTTCTGTGTTTCATATCTCTGTGCTTCAGTTTGATTCGTAAAATGATATTGAAATAACACCTACCTCATAGGAGTGTTTTAACAAATCCAAGCCAAGCTTCCTTTAAGTATCTGGAATAAAGCGATACTCAAGTACTACTAATTCTTGTGATTTTCATAATAATATCAGTTTATTATAATAATATCATTATTATATTATTATTAGGGTGGAAGGTTTGTTTTGTACCAATTTGACAAAGCAGTATTATTTACTTTTTTATCTCCTTAATATGAAACCTGCTTTTATTCAAATCCCCAAATCCTTCCAAGTAATGTGCTAACCTTCCATACTCATCCCCAAATGATAGAGAATGCTGCAAGTCCTTATGTTATACCCCAGAGTATTATCTTAAATCTTCTTATTCTTTCTTTCCCTGGCCTGTTTCCCATAAGCCCTCCATTTCTCGATTGTCTCTGTCAGGGAATATAACCAGATACATATGGTTATATGGCCTTGATTCAGAATGAATTTTAGTCATTTCCTGAACAAATTTTTAACCTTCCAATATCCTTTGAGATTTTCTCTTGGCTGAGTCTGAACAGCTTTGATTTAAGCTCATCTCCACAGATTTTTATACATAGACTGCTGGCATTTCCAAATTTAAAATGAATCTGTTCATTGAGACTGAACATTTCACAGGGCTTGTTTAGTTCACATGGCTTGAGTTTAGTTTTAATGATGTAGAAGTTGAGGGTGCATTCCCTAGGAGGGCTACTCAGCTTTAATGTTCTTTCAGTGAAAGCCTGAGTTTCCAGCCCCTGAAGGCAGACTAAATCATAAATTTCGTCACAAGCTAAACCTCAGATCCAGGTCATAACAGACCGCCTACATATTTAGTATTTAAGATTACTGCATATTTCATTATCTAGCATATATACACTTGAGCCATGAAGCGATGGTCAGGTATCAGTCTGAATTTGGTGAAACCATTGCTGCTAACTAAAATTAAGAACACATGTACATATGTCACTATGGAAGAAGCAAAGTTTGATGAAATATTTTTAGCTAAAAAAATTCCATTTTAAAACATGGATGCATGTATCCATAGATGGCTGTTATTTTCTTTTCAAAAGATGTTTAACTTTTGTACAGTTCTCAATTTAATTATGAATGAGCATGTAAGTTGTGACAGAATATCAGCTTTAATAATTGATTAAGGCAGTAATAATGAAGTTGTTTACATTCTTTGACTCTTTAGTTCAGCTATTGTTTCAACCTTGTTAAAATTATAGGTGGAATATTATAGTACTTATTTATATTGTATACACTCCTTGTAATGATGTGGTAGTCTACTTTCCAGAATCTGATGAATAGCTATAGATTTTTAATTTCTAAATGATATTTTAAAAATTTAGAACTTTAAATTTTGAGGGGCATTATGTTTTAGATTTGGAATGTTCCCCCAAATATCATGTGTTGAAGACTTGGTCTCCAGTGCAGCAGTGCTCAGAAGTAGGGATTTGAGGGAAGTGTCGTATCATGAAGGCTCTGACCCCATTAATAAAATAATCCATTGATGGATTAATAATTTAATGGCATTATTGGGAGCTGGTGGAAACTGTAGGGGATGGGACTTAGTGAGGAGAAGTAGGTAACTGCAGGAATTCCCTGGAAGGGTATGTTTTTTTCTCTAGCTCCTCTCACTCTGTTTTCTAGCTGCCATGAGGTAAGCAGCTTTCTTCTGCCATGCCCTCTGTCATGCCATTTCTGCTTTGGAGACAGCTGAACATGAAACCATGAACTAAAATGAATCTTTCCTCCTAAGTAGTTTTTCTCAGGTATTTTCCCTAGCAATGGAAAGCTAACTAACAAAGGGAGGGACTACCATTTTCACAATATTGTTTGTATCATATATATTTCCTAATTTTTAAAAGCCAGGATATTTTTAGTGTATCACAGACTCCCTATAACTGCTTATAATTATCTTACTACAAAGAGTGATGACTTTTTTTGCTATACATATTAGAAGTAAAACAAATTATTTGTGAAAACTTTAAAAGAAATATTAGTTCTTTATTATAAATTTTATCTTTTTATTATTAAAATTATTTGTCCACAAGAAGTTTATATAAATTCTCTATACATTGAATGGTCTACTTCATTACCAACATCCTAATATTTATTCTCTTCAGAAAAATTTCAAGAACAAGATACCCATTGAGCTTTTATTACTATTCACAGATGAAAAGCTTTCTTAATATACTTTACTGGCCAGCTGGATGAAACAACTTAGAAGAAATTCTGAATGTCAGAACTTGCTTCTATTCATTTTGTATAGAGCCCAGAGAAAATGGTGACTAAGCAACTCCTACTTTCTCCTTGTCTGTACTTCATCTTATGTCCTCTTGACCAAGCATCTAGGTTATGAGGTTTTAATGTCCTTGATTTATTTCCCTGAAACAATCTACCACACCACTCCTCTATTTCTAGAACACTGTTTTCATCACCCTCTACTTTTTCTGCCAGATATACCAGTTGACTCTACTTCTCTCCCAACTTGTAGTATGGGAACTTGAGACAAAGTAGAGTTGGTACACTCCGGTAGTGAGGAAGGAAATTAATTTCTCATTGCTTATTTTCCATAAGGAAAATTTTGTTCATTTTTCTCTTTTGCAATCAATAGATAGACAGAACAAGTAGTGTTTCAATATATCTATATATCTATATATATTTTTTTTCAGTAATATTCTATATGAATTAGTCAAATTATTTCCCTAATTTAAATGTTTGGTTTATTTTTTTTTAATTTTGATGTTTTTTTTTTTTTTGCCATGTGTTACATTACCCTCAGGGAAAACAAAAGAAATGACTAAGTTACCCTAAGAAAGAAGGAAATGAATTATTTTTGTACTACTTGCAATAATGATGGTCATTTATGGCAGATGTTTTAGCCATCATTGCCCTACCTGGTGAGTCCCTGCTGTTCATACTACAAAAATGTGTTGATGCTTAGTTTAGGAAATCACTGGTGACTTGGGTTTCTTAGATTGGGTTTCTAAAGATTAACAAAAAATCCTAACTATTCTCTCTACAACTTAAGATAAAATGAAAATGTATAAACTATAGAATCAATCTTTAAAAGTGTGGCATTAGGATATGTATACCCAATAGGATTAAATTATGACATGTTCCAGTTTCTTCCATATTGGAAACAAAGTTACCTTTGACTCTAAGTCCACTTATAGTTACCTTGTCTTCTCCTTAAAGCCGGTGAACTAGGAAAATAGTATCTAACCTGTTTTCTATATTATTTATTTATTTATTTTATATGATGCTGAAGATCGAACCCAGGATCTTGCCCATGCTGGGGGGTGCTCTACCACTGAGCCACAGCCCCAACCCTTACATTTTTGATTCTACTAACTTTTTTGTAAACTACTAAAATCTGGCTGTGTCCCTCTAAATCTGCTCCCTGTAGTAAGATCATCAATAATCACTTAATTGCAAGTTGTAGTGATATCCAGATTTATTCTCTGCTCTCCCAAGTATTAGCTTTATGATTTTTGGCATTTAAACTGATTTTATCTTAATTTTCTTATATATAAAATGGGATCAATGAAGGTATCTACCTAACAACTGATTAAACAAGAGATTAAATATGATAATGTATGCCTCAGACTTGACAAAGTCAAGTCTGGCTCAGTTAATGATAATGAGCGAGTCAAACTGGCTCAGTTAATGATAGTTATTATTGTTCTTCCTTTTTTTTACCTCTGTGCAATGTTCCACATTATTAATGTCTTTCCTTTTTGAAACCCTTTCAAATCTTCATCCTTAGTTTCCATTAAAATGTACTTTCCTAGATATTCATCTTTCTTTAAGAATCGTCTTTCTCCAATGCTTTTGGAATTAGTAGAAAGTAAATATGATTAACTTCCACTTAAGTGTTTGATAAGCCTAGGCAAGTTTCTTAATTTCCACGAACCTTTGTTTCTTCACCTACAAAATAAACATTTAATTGTGATTAATATTATTGATTTATAAGTTATTTTAACAAATATTTATTGAGTGGTTACCATATGCTATCTATTAATAAGGGTACATAGAGTACAGTGGTTATTTAGGTAAATAGGACCTTTCTATTTCCTTAATAAACTTATTTTCTAATGTAAGGACATATATGATAGGTAATCAAATATATAAGAAAAATTCAGATTGAATAAGTACTAAAAGGAAAGGAAACTGGTAATATGATAGTTACTGTGGTAGAATTGAGTAACATGTATTTGGGACAGATGTCAGAAAAGACTTCAAGAGAAAGGGTCATTTGAAATGAAACATTAATAAGAAGAAAGGACCTTAATGTGATAATAACATCAAACAAAGTATTTCAAGAAGAGATAGAAATTTCAAAGGCCCTACAGTGGAAAAAAGATATTTAATGTACAAGAAGGCAGCTAATACTGTTGGAGCTATTTGAATTAAGAGGTGAATGGTAAAAGCTGGTGATGAAGAGACAGGTTGAAGCCAGTCACATGATATAATGAAAAATTATTGGAATAATAATTTTTTTCTGAGCACCTTGTGGAAAATATTTTAGAGGAAAATATGGAGTATTCCCAAGGAGACTAGTTGTTAGGTATTGCAGTAACTCTGGTAAGAGAGGATGATATCCTGGATTAGATTTTAGTAATGGTCATGGACAGAAGTGGATGGTGTATTTGGAAGTTTTTATCATTGTGACCAAAATACTTGATAAGAAGAAGTTAGAGGGGAAAAGTTTATTTGGGGCTCATGGTTTCAGATGTTCAGCCTATGGTTGGCCAATTCTATTGCTCTGAGACTGAGTTGAGGCAGAAGCATCATCGTAGTGGGAGGGTATGGCAGAAGAAAGGTGTCAGTCCAAGGAAGCCAGGAAGGAGGGTGGAGGAGAGGGAGTGAAGAGCCCAGGATAAGATAGAGTCCAAGGCCATGACCCCAATGACCTACCTACTTGCTCCAGACATGCCCCTTTTGACTACAGCTACCACCCAAGAGTTTATTCAGATTACTAACCCATCAAATAGATCAATTCATTGATGAGCATATAGCCCTACTAACTGCCTAAAAGCTCTACCTCTGACCCTTGCTGCATTGGGGATCTACTTTGAGAACATGAGCTTCTTTTTTTCTGTTTTTATTTGTATATGACAGCGGAATGCATTACAATTCTTATTACATATAGAGCACAATTTTTCATACCTCTGGTTGTATACATAGTATATATTCACACCAATTCATGTCTTCATACTTGTACTTTGGGTAATAATGATCATCACATTAACACCATCATTAATAACCCCATGTCCCCTCCCTTACCCTTCAATGCCTCTAGAGTTTGTATCTTCTTCCCATGCTCCTGCTCCCTATCCTACCATGAATCAGCCTCCCTATGTTTTCTTTAGAAAACATTCGGCATTTTTTTTTTTTTTTTGGTATTGGCTAACTTCACTTAGCATTATCTTCTCTAACTCCCTCCATTTACCTGCAAATGCCATGATTTTATTCTCTTTTATTGCTGAGTAATATTCCATTGTGTATATATGCCACATTTTTTTTTTATCCATCCATTTACTGAAGGGTATCTAGGTTGGTTTGAGAGTCTAGTTATTATGAATTGTGCTGCTATAAACATTGATGAGGCTGTGTCCCTGTAGTATGCTGTTTTAAGTCCTTTGGGTATAGACTGAGGAGAGGGATAGCTGGGTCAAATGGTGGTTTCATTCCCAATTTTCCAAGAAATCTCCATATTGCTTTCCATATTTGCTGCACCAATTTACAGTCCCACCAGCAGTGTATGAGTGTACCTTTTTCCCCACATCTTCGCCAACACTTATTGTTGTTTGCATGCATAACAGCTGACATTCTGACTGGAGTGAGATAAAATCTTAGAGTGGTTTTGATTTGCATTTCTTAAATTGCTAGTGATGATGCACATCTTTCTCTGTATTTGTTGATTGATTCTAAGAGGACTTTTCTAGATCCAAACTATAACAGATACATTTGGGGTATATTTTACAAATCAGGTTGCTTAAATTGCTTGTAAATTAAATAAGGGTTGGAGAAAAGTATAAGAAAAGAGAAATCAAAGGAAGTTTAATGGTACTGGAACTAGGTAGATGATGGTGCTATTTACCATGGTGGGAAATATTGGGAAAATTCAGTTTGTGAGATTTAAATTAAACACCTTTAAAGCATTTAGTACATTGCCTGGTACAAAATAGGTATATGTATGTGTAATTATTATATATCATCCATTAGCACCTGTACTATCCATCTTGGATTAGAAAGCTAGGTTAAATAGGCCAAAGATCTTCAAAGCCCTATACAAATACAACTTATACTTAATTCCTGAAATAAGAACTGTAAGACTTTATCTTATATTAACTCAATGAAAATTACATAATTTTATATGTATTTATATTACATATATATATATATATATATATATATATATATATATATATATATATAATATTTTTCCTTGTTCTCCTTTTCTTTAAGGAATGTCAATCTAAGCCTTGCATTTAAATACTACCTGCATATTGTATTATAAATCTATTTTTAAGTGTTTGTTACCTTTCTAGACTCTGAATTATAGGAGAACAACAACATTTGGGGCACAAAGCTGAGGGGGAAGAAAATAAGGGAGGAACAAAATAAGGGAATGAGAGAGGGAGCAAAAAAAATGAAGGAAAAAAAGAATAGGAGTATGAAACAAACATTATTAGTTTATGTATATATATATGACTGCATGACCAATGTGATTCTACAACATGTACACTTAGAAAAAAGATAAATTGCATCCCATCTATGTATGATATATCAAAGTGCATAAATGCATTCTACTGTCATGTATAACTAATTCAAACAAATTTAACAATTATAAAAAAGGAAGGAAATAAAACTTTGCTTCTATATCAAATGTCTTTTCCTGTGTTCTCTATGGTGCTACGCACATAAAAGACACTCAGTTATTACCTATTGAGTAAAAACAGACCACATTGAGAAAAAGATTCTAAAGATGATAAAGTCCCACAGAAATTTATTTTTCCTCTTTAGAATATCCTTTTTTAGTTTATAGAAACAATACATGTACATCATAGAAAAGTGAGAAATGCAAATAAACCTTTAAGAAAAAAATAACCTACCACCATCCAGATATAACCAATATTAACATTTTATTTTTATATAGTATTTTGTCTATGCATATCAAATCCTTTTAATTACATAACTGAGCTAGTATTATATGGATTGTAATGTGTTTTATACTAAAGTATATTATGAACTGTTTTCTATTTTTGAATATATTTTAAGTTGTTGATAATCTAAGCAAGATAAACATCTGGGTATAGATGCCTCTGTGATAAGCTGTGATGACCTCACATTATTTTGGAGATTTGTTCTGTAGAAATTACTAGAAGTGGAATTACTGGGTCAAATTTTAGATCCATTTTTAGTTGAGATAGATATCAAAAAAATAATTAAAAATGTTTAAGTTGTGTATTCTAATATAAGGGTGGGAGTTTACCTATTTTTTAAAAAATTTTCATCAATTTTAGATGTTATCATTTAAATATAAACATTTCTAATTTTCAGTTTTTGTTGCTATCAAAATCACACAATTATAATTATATGATTGTAATTATATAATTAATGCAAAGACATTATATTAAAATAGCCACTTGGCTATTATGATAAAAAAATTGAAGTCCTGCTGAGTGTGTAATATTTGATATATGTTGACTGAATATTTTTGTTTCCTTTTCAGTGAATAATATGTTATATTCTTTCTTGGTTTTGAAAAACATGGATAATCATAATTTTAGCATTGTCGAACAGGTCTTTGGTTACTAAGGCTATTTAACTTTTTTAAAAAAATTGTAGTACTGGTGATTGATCCAAGAGGTGTTCTCCCAATGAGCTACATCCCAATCCATTTTTATTTTTTTTTATTTTGAGATAGGGTCTCATTATGTTGCTGTGGATATCAATAAGTTGCCCAAGCTGACCTTGAAATTTTGATCGTCATGCCTCAGTTTCAGAGTTACTGAATTTGCAGGCATGTACGACCACATCATTCTAGGGTACTTACCTTTTTATGTAATGCATACAATTTTTCCTACTGTTATTTGGGTTTTAATTCTTATTGTGTGCCCTTTTACAAGTGCTCCTTAATTTTAATGTCATATATACACAATTTTATGGCTTCCTTTGCTTTTTTATAAGAGACTTTCCCATTTTGAGTTCAGATTCAAAGATCAAATTACTATATTTCCTTTTAGCTATTTTTATTGTTTAATATTTTTCATGTTTACATTGTTGTTGTATCTGGAAGTTAGCCCCCTTTTCTGACTTCAGAGAATCTCTGTTCTCAAACAGCTCAAAGCAAGATAAAAACATACAGAAAGAATTTCATATATTTTCTTTCCAATACTTGATGATGAATTCCCCCTTACATCAGTTATCTGCCCCCTTCTCTCTCTTTCTCTTTCTCCATATTAATATAATATGATACTACAGTATATAAGGACACATCACTGGCACACAGAGACCAATGAATTTGAGGGGAAGGTAGCCACACTAAATATGAAAAAGTATTTAAAGAACTGAATTAAACTGGTTTAAGGTGATTATATGGAAAAGTAGATTTTTCTCTGTCCAGTACTAATACTAGTTGAATTATAAGATGTGACATAAATTAAATATAATAATTGAATAATATACTAAATGAAGCCACTTTGACATTTCATCAGTTATGATCCTATTTTAACTCTAAAGGTATACTTTATTTTAATACTAATATTGTTAATTTTCAAGCCCTTTAAAATTCACAAAACACTTTTACCACTATCATCTCAGTCAAAATAGACAAGGCAGGTATGAGAAATATGAAGTTCAGAGAAGTTAAGTAACTTTACCAAGATCCCATAGATTATTAGTGGTCAAGCCAATATTGTAGTCAAGGTTGATATCATTTGTAATGCTAAACTTTTTAAAAACAAACCACATGAGTTTTAAACCCTTACTCTATTCCAAATGTTTATAACTCAATTCCATGATAATTTTAGCTTCGGGATTTTGTGACCTTCATGCTTGAAATTTATAGTCTACCCTTTCACTTTCTGGATATGATTTTATGGTGTAAAGGGAACTTAAGTATCAGGTAGACTATTCTATTTTTTGGAGATGAGGAAACACAAGCTCATGGAGATCAGCTCTTGCTCAAGAACAAATAGCTTGTTAATATCCTGAGAATGGGGCTTTGTAATTTTAATTCTTACATTTTATTTACTCTACCCTAATTTTAGAACAAACTGATAGACTACTATTTTAGAGCAGTTTATATGTTTACAGAAAAAAAAAGGATTGGACAATATGAAGATTTTGCCACATAACCCTCTGTCCCATAGTTTCCTATACATATATCTTGTATTACAGTATAATGATTATCGCAAAACATGGACGAATTTTTGTACATTTGGGGGGGATACCGGGGAATGAACGCAGGGGTATTCAGCCTCTGAGCCCCAGCCTATTTTGTGATTTATTTAGAGACAAGGTCTCACTGAGTTGCTTAGCGCCTCGCTTTTGCTGAGGCTGGCTTTGAACTCGCAATTCTCCTCTGTCAGCTTCCCAAGCCCCTGGGATTACAGGGATGTGTCACCTTGCCTAGTTGTGCATTATTATTAACTAAGGTAGTTGTACATTATTATTAAGTAAGGCCCATAGTTCACATTTTATTATACATTCTGTGTTTTGACAAGTAATTAATGGTATGTGCCCATCCATCACTAGTGTGTCATACAGAATAGTTTCACTGCCGTAAAACTGCCCTGTACTCAATTTATTCATTCTCTCGTCCCATAAACCCATGACAAACATTGGTCTCATAGTTTTTTTTTCCGTTTCCAGGATATAATATAGTTGAAATCATACAGCATATAGCCTTTTCAGATTGCCCTTTTAAATTATATTTTGAAGTATTTCTCTTTCATATTTTGATACCTCCTTTCTTTTCATTGCTGACTAATGCTCCATTGTGTGTATACAGTACACTTTTCTTTATTCATTTATCTGTTGAAAGACACTTTGGTTGTTTCTAAGTTTTGGCAATTATGAATAAAGCTGCTATATCTATTCATGTAAGTTTTATTTTCATCTGAATATAACTTTTTAACTCATCTGTGGAAATAGAAAGGAGTGTAGTTGCTGGATTTTATGTTAAGAATGTGTTTAGTTTTGTAGAAAACCATCAAACTGTCTCGAAAGTGACTGTACCATTTTTTTAATCCCTGTTGTTCCACAGCCCCACTGGTATTTTAAAATGTCAGTGGTTTGGATTTTAGGGATTCTAATCGGGTTGTATTGGTATGAGATTGTTGTTTCAATGTTAAGTAGTGTATGGTTTTGAACATTTTTTCCTGTGCTTATTTGTCATCTGTATGTCCTTGTTGAGGGAGTCAAATCATTTGTCCATTTCTTATTGGGGTTGTTTGTTTACTCATTATTAAGTTTTAAGAAATATTTATGTTTTAGATATAAGTTCCTTGTGGTTTTGATATTAATTTTCCTAATGAGTAAAATGGGATTTTAAATTTTAGCAATTTATCATTTTCTGGTTTTGTGTGTATCCTCCGCATATTCACACAAATGGAAAGCGGGTATCTCAGTTGTAAAGGAAGTATTATTAAATATCTCCATCCTTAATAATTAACATCAATGAAACAACCATTTTGTTAGTCATAAGCCAGATGCTGTACTAAAGGTTATTAATTTTCATCAGATGTTTGATCCAGCCTTGACTATTTGAAGGTTTTCATATTTATAGTGTCTTTATTAATAAATGTAGATTGGAAGTGCTTAAAGGTCATTATATCAGATGGTTATGATGTTTTTACTGCTACAAGTCACAGAAATTGAATCATATAGTATTATATTTTTAAAGTCTGTAAGTGATGGTTCAAGGATGGCACTGTGAAATAATTATATCAAAAAGATTTTGACCAAAAAGTAGCATTTAAGAACTACTTGCCTTTGTATGGATTAGGAATGACACATCTGAAAAAATATATCAAAAGCTTTTGAGTGAGAAAACATAACCACTGACATTTGGGAACTTGTTCTTGCATTCTCTTTGTAGAATATTCTTTGTAGAATAAAGAAGAATCAAAAATGTGTTTATCACCATAGCAATTCTAACATTCATAATACTGGACTTACCAAGGACATAAGAGTTACTACATACCTCTGAAGGCAAAAATACCTGTTTTATGTGGACTACCACATAAATTGGTATTCAGAAATAAAAACAAAATTAAGATAGTAAAAGAACACTTTTCTATAAATAGTATTATATTAGACAATCCTCTGATGCCTTCTTTTTATTTCTGAAAACTCAAATGGAGCATAGAACTGCCCTAGGTCATATAAATAGAACTGTCCTGCCTGGCTGTAGAAGAAGGCTCCAAAAGCATGAACAGCCCCAGAAGAGTTTCTCAGATTATATATTTTAGAATACATTTATCACATTCTGTTTCTCAAATTTGCTTTTGTTTAACATTTAAATCGTGTTATTGAGCTAAACTCAGGTCTTATTTATAAATTTCATGTTGGTCAGAGTAAGATATTATTTTAATATTAAATTTCAAGAACACAAAGATGCATGCATACATACACATATGCACACACTGACATGAGTTAATTTATTTAAGATATGAGTCATAGAAATATCATTCACCACCTGTAGAAAATTAACTTTTCTCCACTGAGGAAATTGTAGAAATATTCCACATAGTCTCTAAAAAAAACTGCATATAAAGATAGTTCAGGACACATTTTTGTTGATTCCAACCCATAAAACTGAAGCAATTAAAATATCTTATGATATTGTGTTAACATAAGAAAAAAATTGGCATTTTTGGCAACTTTTGAAAAATAATGTATAAATGAGTAATAGACATATGTCATAAAATGAAGAATTTGAGAATTTAAAATAGCTTTATATGTATCAATTATTTTCTTTCTAGATTTTATTTCCTGATTTTGATGATCTTATTCTGTAAATATCAATATTTTGTGATATGATTACAGTGCTCAGTATCACATCACATTTTTTACTGACTTATAACAGCTTTTATTCTTGCTTATTATAGTCAGTCTTTTAAGGGAACATATTTTCAAGCTCTCTTTTTTTTCAGTAATGTGTGCCCTGCTAGATTCAGAAAAGTTTAGAGGATACCAATGATATCTTTACCATCTGATATACCATACAAACGTTTGGCATCCCAATGCCTGACTCATGCAGTAAGTGAACATAGATTTTTTGGAATTCATAAATAAATAACTGAATGCATGCATGAATAAATCACTGCAGGTAAGGTCATAAGAGAAACTGAAGTGCTATTTTCAGAAATGATTTTTTGGAAACCTATTTAGGCATATGAAATGGTCTTGAAGTGAGGCAAAAGCAATATTTATATTTCAATGTGAGTATGAAGTGCACCAGTACAGAGCTGACATTTTTATGAGTCACACAGATATTGGAAACATTTCTTGATCATGTGTGAGTGGAAGAGTTACTTGAAGCAATGTTGATTTGTTCTCCCACAACAACTTCTAAATGTATTCTTCTTTTCTTCTTTAAGTGACCTTGACCACTGGATAAGTATAAAAGCTTTCTACTAAAAGATATCTAATTTCAAATTCCATCTTTTATTATGGGTGATCTCAAGAAAGCTAGAGAACATTTTTCAGCCTCTGTTTCTCCACTTGTAAATTAAGGATAATATTAATCACTTCCTAGGATTAAAATGAGATGATGCATCCATATATTAGTAGTCAGTCAGTCCACGGTAGTTGGTATTATTTTTGCGTTACTTGTTTATTTTCTTATAATTTCACCTTATTTTTCTCTTTACACACTACAGCATTCTATTCCACAGTCCTGCCTATCTACACGTTTGATGGTTTCCTTTTCTTCACTACATAGGTGTTGGCCCTTTCTCATCTGAGTATCTGGTCCCAAATCTCCAACAAGTTTTCCTATCTATTTCTCTGAAACCTTTTGAGAAATGAACAGTTTCTCTCATTTTTAGCTTTCTAAAATGGATGACTTCCTAGGCTACAGTGGAAATAGTTTAAGTGCAGATATGAAAGCTTCCTAAGTAAATAGCATTTTGAAATTACATATTACAACTCTTGTCAAATGAAGATACTGAGTCGGCAACATAAAGATCAACTAAACCTTCATATAAATACATTCATGGGATCTACACTCAGATATTGTAATTCAGTGTGTCTAGTGGAATTGGGAAATCTTGTTTTAACATAAAGAGAAATAAAAATAATTTTGATTTATAGTAATTTTGATTCATAGCAAGGTTTGAGAAATAATTATCTGTTCAATTTATTCATCCTAAAAAATGCACCCAATAAGTATCTTGGATATATGTGCTCCCTGAATATAATAACACTTTCACACAATTGGATTATAAGTTTGGTGCTACTATAGTGTTGCATATTGCAAAGACAGTATGGTAGAGTGAAAAACATGTGAGTTGGGTGTCAAAATGGAATTTAACTCCCAGCATGAAATGGATATAATATATTTTACCTTACATAGCCCCTGCATGGGTAAAATAACATGATTTATTTATTTCAAGAGTTCAAGGTATAATGGTTACTCCAAAACTGGCAGCTATTACGTATTATTCTTTGTTTCTAAATACCTTTTCAATTGTCAGTTACCATGAAAAAAATATGTAACACCCCCCAAAAAGAATATGTACTACCTAACATACTGAACCCAGAAAAATGAGGGACACTTGAATTAGAGTTGTCCAATGGACCTGCATTATTGTCCAATGGTAAACTGCATCTTGTGGAGCTACATAGCTTAACCTAAGCAATCCTAGCTTAAATAAACTAATTCACAGATAAACTCCAGCCATGTGAACCTCAGTGGAAGTCTTTCAGCCATTGTAACCTGAAGAAAAGCTACCTAAGATGACCTGCAGATCCATGGAAATAAAATATCTTTGTTTTAAAATACTAAGTTTTGGGGATGGTTTCTTATGTAAACCTTATTGAAGTAGATAGCTAGCCTGTTCGGACGTTTTAGCTTATTTATGGTGATAATCTGAGTTATCAGTCTGCTGAAACACACACACACACACACACAGACACACACAGAGACACACACACACACACACACACACACACAAAGAAAACCTCACAATCTTTTCTTTTTCAATAAGGGTATCTGCCATTTCTGTGGATTTAACAGGAGTGGTAGCTGTATATTAGAATAAAGGTATGTTGTTGTAAAGCACTCCTAGAATTCGGCATAACATATTACTATGCCCATGACTCGGTACATTTTTCAGTTTTTAAGTGTCAAGATCTTGCAGCAGACCTTGGGCTGGGCCTCAGACTAATTTAAATTACAGATGTCCAGGACATTACATTACATCTGTATTTCACATTACAGATGCAGGACATGAGCAGACAGACATATGTAGTCTCTTCATAAGAGGCTGCTCATGAAACCTGCACACAGGAAGAAGAGGGCCCCAGGTTCATGAAGACACTACTCAAAATTATTTGTAAGAAATGAGCAAAAAAAAAAAATTCTACCTGAGGAGCCAGTGGCAAAGATTCTCTCCCATTCTGTAGGATTTCTTTCATTCTCTTTATTTCCTCTGCTGCGAAGATTTTCACTTTATGCTATCCCATTTATTGATTTTTTATTTTACTTCTTGCACCTAACAACTCTTGTTAAAGTAGTCATTTCCTAAACTGGTTTGTTGGAGTGTTAGGTGTACCTTTTTTTTCTAGTATGTGCAGAGTTTCTGGGCTAAAACCTAGGTATTTGATCTACTTTGAGTTGACTTCCATGCAGGGTGAGAGAGAGAGGTTAAATTTCATTCTACTACATATAGATTTTCCATTTACCTTGCACCATTTGTTGAAGAGGATACCTTTTCTCCAATGTATGTTTTTGGCACCTTTCTAGTATGAGGTAGCTGTATTTTTGTGTTTGTGTCTGTGTCTTCTATTCTATTCCATTAGTCTTCTTATCTGTTCTGGTGCCAATACCATGCTGTGGTGTAATTTAAAGTCTGTTGTGATGCATTGTGATGCCTCCTGTTTCACTTTTCTTGCTAAGAATTGCTTTGTTTATTTTTATCTCTTATTTTTCCAAATCAATTTCATGATTGCCTTTTCTATTCCTATGAAGAGCATCATATTTTTAAGCTCTTGTGAATGGGATAGTTTTTCTAAGTTCTCTTTCTTTTGATTCATCATTTATGTACAGGAATGCAATTGACTTTATTGGTGTTAATTTTATATCCTGCTACTTTGCTAAATTCATTTTGAGTTCTAGAAGTTTTCTGGGGAATTTTGGGGGGTCTTATAAATATAGAATCATGTCATCAGCTAATAGAGGTAGTTTGAGTTCTTCTTTACCTATTAATGTCTCTTTAATTTCTTTCTTCTAAGTGTTCTGCCTAGAGTTTCACGGACTGTTTAATAGAGGTGATGAAAGAGGTCATTCCTGTCTTATTCCAGTTTTTAGAGGGAATGCTTTCAATTTTTCTCCATTTACAATGATATTGGACTTGGGTTTAGCATATATAGCTTTTACAGTGTTGAGGTATGTTCTGATTATCCCTGGTTTTTCTAGTGTTTTGAGCATGAAGGGATACTGTATTTTGTCCAATACTTTATCTGCATCCATAGAGATGATAATATAATTCTTGTCTTTAAGTCTATTAATGTGATGAATTACATTTATTGATTTCCATATGTTGAACCAACCTCGTATTGCTGGGATGAACCCACTGATCATAATGCACTATCTTTTAAATATATTTTTGTATGTAATATGCCAGTATTTTATTAATAATTTTTTGCATTTGTTCATCATGGATATTGGTCTGAAGTTTTATTTCCTTGATATATGTGTCCCATTTGGGTATCGGGCGATATTAATTTCATAGAATGAAGTTGGGAGGGTTCCCTCCTTTTGTGTTTCATGGAATCATTTCAGGAGTACTGGTGTAATTTTTTTTAAGTGTGGTAGAACTCAGCAGAGAATCCATCTGGTTCTTGGCTTTTCTTTGTTGGTAGGTTTTTTATGGCATCTTCAATTTCATTTCTTGAAATTGATCTGTTTAAATTTTCTATATCTTCCTGTTTCAATTTGGATAGGTCATATGTCTCTAGAAATTTTTTGCTGTCATGATTCTCTATTTATTGGAGTATAGATTTTCACAATAGTTTCTGATTATTGTCTGTGTTTTAATAGTGTCTGGTGATATTTCCTTTATCATCACAAATTTTAGTGATTTGAGTTTTCTCCTTTTCTGTTACTTTGGCTAAGGGTTTATCAATTTGTTTATTTTTTCAAAGAGACAACTTTTTGTTTCATCTATTTTTTTGAAATGTTGGTTTCAATTTCATTGATTTCAGCTTCGATTTTAATTAATTCTTTATTTTACTGCTTTTAGTGTTGACTTGTTCTTCTTTTTCTAGGGCTTTGAGATGTAATGTTAGGTTACTTATTTGGTGACTTTCTACTCTTTTAATGACTGTGGTCAGTGCAATGAACGTTCTTCTAAGAAATTACTTCATAGTGTCCCAGATATTTAAATAAGTTGTGTCACAATTCTCCTTTGCCTCTAATTATTTTTTCTAATTTAATCCTTGATTTCTTCTACTATCCATTGGTCATTCAGTAGTATATTATTGAACTTTCTGAATTCTAGCTTCTACAGTTTCTCCACTGTGGTGTCAATGGAGTCTACTGCTGAGGTATTCTATATTATATGAGATGGTTTGTTACCTTGCTTTTTCATGTTGTTTGTGTGTCACTACCTATCTATATGGATGGATATGATGCTGTAGAGTTCCTACCATATGAACTTACAGTGTTCTTCTATTTTACTAGTATCTCACAGATGTGGGGTAAGCCTAATGATAGCAACAATGTATGCAAACAGTATATAACAGTAGACTAATTCCTTAGTGCCTATTTTGATATCTAGAGTTAATTGGTATGGTATGTAAGCAGAACAGGATTAGAAATTTTCATTAGTATAAAAAAGTACATAATCATGTATCATCTGGTTTAAAATCAGACAATAGGTGTTGTATGCCTTGAGCTGTATTAATTATTGCTGTGATATTGGTGGTAGGGTAGATGTTATATACATCAATTAGTATTAAGAAGTGTTAAGAATTGAGTTGAGTGTATGTAAAGAGATAGGAGGGCAGAAAAGTGTTTGCAATTTCAAAGGGTGAATAGGGCAGATGCAGTGGTAACTTAGGATAAGTTGTTAGTTTAAAAGGGGACAATAAAATAGAAGATTATAAAGGATGAGAGAGAGAATGGAATTTAGGTTTCAGAAATAGAAAAGAGAGAGGGAGACAAGACAGAGTAGTAATAAATATGATACAAAACAAAATCAAACTAATTTAATCAGAAACACTAACCCTCAAAATACAGAGCATGGGAAAATAACACCTTCAGGAAAAAAGAAAGAAAAAGAAAAATGAAGATGAAAAGAGCTGGAAATGAGGAGAGAGGAACAAATATGAATATGTATGGGAATCCTTGAAACAGTCAGTATACATTCAAATAAAACAAAAATCCAGTATGGAAACAAAATCATAAAGCAAAACAGAACTACTACAACATCAACCAAAAATAAAACAAAAAAGAAAAATCTTGGTGAAATATTAAGAAATTAAGGACTCATATTTAGTCTGGTGGACAAAATAGTCAATGAGTGCATATGTTCACTGTCTGTGCCCAGCTAGTTTTCTTTGTGTTGAAGTATGATCTAGGCATAGCAGTAAGGGCAGTGGATTATACATCCTTTCATTTTATTATGTTGCTAACCATGTGTAAGTTTTCCCTTCTAGGGAGATTAGTGTGGGATGGCTGGGCTGTGAAGTGGTAGCCAGGGAAACTAGTTTGCCAGTGGGTGTCAAAGCAGCTGGCCACATCAGAGTGGCAGGTGGATCAAGGTATGGACCTGGATCCTGGGGCTGGCAGAAGGTCTATGTGCTGAACCAGGAGGGTCTGGCAGTGAAGTGACATGTGGGGCCCTGCAATGTTGTAGATTCAACTGGTATGTACTAGGTGGGTCAGAGCCAAGTAGAAACCTGAAGGCCTGCAGCAAAGCTGCATGCTCAATGGTGAACAGCAGCTGGCATGCAGGGATATGAGCAAGCTGCTATTTGCAGGCCTAGTTGGCAGTGGGCCTGGTGGGGGTGGAGATGTTTAGGAGACTGAAGACTGGGAAGCCAGAGGGACCTGGTGGGTGCCAGATACCGGTGAATGCTGCACTGGGGAGGGAGCCAGGGCCCAGACTGGTGCTAGGACCCAACAAATGCTGGCCCAGGTGGGCCCCAGGAACCCAGTGGGTGCTAGAGGGCTGGCTGGACAATCTGAGAGCAAAATTCCCATTATACCTTCTCTTCTAACCTTACAAACCACTATAGTCAGTCCCTGTGAGCTGCAGAATTCATGGAGCTGGGGAGAGCCCAGTTTTCTTGAGCCTTTCTAACCTGTATTCTCCTGGGGGAAAATGCTTCCAGTTTCTGATCTTCCACAGGTTTTCTAGGCTCAGACAGACCCATGCAGACCTAGCTGCAAACTCACAGATCTGGATTTCCAGTTTCTGGAGGCTTCCCCAAGCTGCAGTACCAATATGGCTCCTGGATCAGCTGTCCACTAAGGATTGATAAACTCCAGTGGAGAGGTATTTTTATATATGATTAATGAGTCAAACAATTAATAAGCCTCTGGTTCAGCTAGGGCAGATTGCCCCTCCAGTCTCATGATTTTTAACTCTAAGCCTTGAGGAGACATAGTATTCCCTCTGCTTGAGTTCTGAGAGGTAGCTGAGCTAGGAGAAATGCTACCTCACTCTAAACCACCATCTTGTCCCTCCCTGATAAAGGACTTTTATCCTAAATAAGCAAATATTTTTTTAAACCTCAACAGTAAGAAAACAATCAATTAAAAAAATTGACCAAATCTGGGCTCAATGGCACACACATGTATTCCATGGGGTTCTGGAGCCTGAGGCAGGAAGATGACAAGTTCAAAGTCAGCCTCAGCAAAAGCAAGACGATAAGCATCTCAGTGAGACCCTTCTCTAAATAAAATATAAAATGGGGCTGGGGATGTGGCTCAGTGATCGAGTGCCCCTGAGTTCAATCTCAAGTACTCCCTCCAAAATTGACCAAAATCACCTCTCACATCTTATCCAAGAATATGCAAATAATCATATGAAAAGAGGTTTCACATCTTATGTTGTCAAGGCATTGCTAATTAAAACAATGAGGTGCTGGGTTGTGGCTCAGCTATAGAGTACTCACCTAGCACAGGCGAAGCCCTGGGTTTGATCCTCAGCACCACATCAAAATAAGTAAATAAAATAAAGATATTGTATCCAACTACAACTAAAAATAAATATTAAAAAGAAAACAATGAGATACCACTAAATTAGACTGAGAAGATTATTTGAATGGCCAAAATAGAGAATAGTGCAAACAACAAATAATGGCAGAGATGTGGACCAGGAGGAACTTTCATTCATTACTAGGGGGGGATACAGAATGATATGGCCATTTGGGAAGACAGTTTGGCAGTTTCTTACAAAACTAAACATACTCTTAATATATTACAATCTAGCAGTTTTGCTTGTTGTTATTTACTCAAAGGAGTTAAAAAAATTTAAATACATGAAAACCCAGTGCATGAATGTTTTCTGCAGCTTTATTCATAACTGTCAAAAGATGGAACAATATGGCCTATTTATAATAGGGGAATGGTTAGATAAACCACAGTACATCCAGACCAAGGATTTTATTCAGCATTAAAAGGAAATTAGTAAATAAGCCATGAAAACCTGGGGAGGAAGCTTGAATGCATATTACTAAATTAAAAAAAAAAAGTCTACAAACTGTATGATTTCAACTCTGACATTCTGGAAAAACAAAACTATGGAGACCATAAAATGCTAGTGGCTACCAAGGATTAGGTAGTGGGGTGGGATGAATAGGTAGAATGCAGAGCATTTTTAGGGCAGTGAAATTATTCTGACATAATAATAGTGGATACATGTCCTTTTTTGTCCAGATCCATAGAATGTAAAAAATCAAGAGTAAACTCTAAAGTATGGACTTTGGGTGATAAGGATATGTTAATGGAAGTTCCTCTATTATAACAAACATGCCATGTGGTGAAGGATGTTGACACTAAAAGAAGCTTTTGATGTGAGGGGGCAGGCCATGGTATATCTCTGTACCATCTTCTCAATTTTGCTGCAAACCCAAAACTGCAAGCAAAAATAATAATAATGAGGGGGAAAGACCAATGCCATGTTGGTCAAGTGAAAGTCATTAAGGAAGAGAAGGTGTTTAAACATTGCCAAATACTGTAATGAAAGTCAAGAATAAGTCTGAGACAGACCTAATAGGAATATTTACAGGTATGAAAAGATCACTAGGACTAAGATGGGATATATACAATACATCTTATAAGAAAAGTGGTTTACCATTTTTACTTTGTTGTTCTATATTACTATAACAATGTGGCCTGAGGGCTGGTTTGTGAGAATGATAGGAATGACTTCAATTTATGTCATTTCTGCAGCTATAGAAAGCTGTTTGTTTTTCTTCATAGGTAGATGGGAATTTAATAAACAACTTCTCTCTTCCTTAAGGAAGACATTCCTGGTCTACAAGTTCCAAAAGCCCAAGGTAGAGACACTAAGTTTCCCTCAAGCATTTAGTATTAGTGTGTCACGTCTGTGGAGCATTTTAGAAGTGAACATTGATTTAATTTTCTAAAGGATGTGTAATTTCTTAGTTTTTGACTGAGTTGGTTTAAACATTTTTAATAATATCATATCACTAGTTTGTAACAACACAATACTAAGTTATTTCATTATGAAGCGATGCTGTATAAAATGGCACCTATTAGTCATATGTGGCCATTTAAATTGATACAAATAAAATTTAAACATTTGATTCCTTCCTACCAAATTCTCAACACACACACACACAACTATCTAGTGGCTATAAATTGAACATCACAGATATACATCATTTCTTTTTTTCTCATAAAGCTTTTTTTTTTATCTTATAAAGATGTTGCAGCATTGTTATTTTGATCAGTTTTGTATTTTATCAAATGTGAGTATTTTGAGAGACCAATCAAATAATCAGTTTAATGAACAGGATTTTGCTTCTTTCATATGATCTATCTAATTTTGAACCTCAAAATTAACATTTCTCAGAGAAATTCATTAGACACAAATATATCTAAAATAGTAATTATTTAAAAATACTTACAAAAAAGATCCTAAGATTGTGCAATTAATCATTTTCCAGTGATGATTCAGTAGGAAACAGATCTCACATCCCCAGATTTCTGCATATCAATGTTTCTTAAAGTATAGTTTGTAGAACAGTATTTTATTTCAGGTTAGCTGTTAACATATGGTTAAATTTAAAGAAAAATAAATAAGTGAAATAAAGAGAGAAAGGAAGGACGGAAAGAAAGAAGGATTGATTTGAGGTACATAGTCATATTGATTCAGGAGAAGGTGAATTGGGTGTTTTAGTAGGCTTGTGACCAACAGACCTGAGACCTGACAATAGTTTCAGAGCAGGAAATTTTTTTTGGTGCTTACATATTCAGGTTCAGTCTATCAATAGCCTACTCTATTTCTCTGGGCCTGAGGTAAGGTGGAATACAGCAAAAAAAAAAAAAAAAAAAGCATCTCAGAACACCCACCAGAAAGCAGAGAGAGCTCTTAATACTAGGAAAAAATATATATACCTAAAGGCACACCCCTAGTGATGTACCTCCTTTAGTCACACCCTACCTGCCTACAGTTGTTACCCAGTCAAACCATTCAAGTGGATTAATTCTGTGATCAAGTTAATGATCTCATCACCAGATCATTTCACCTCTAAACTTTCTTACATTTTCTCACACATGAGCTTTTGATTTTATACTTAAGCCATAACAATAGGTTTATTTCTCTATTTAATGCAGACCTTTCTAGAGCTTTTCAAGTTCTCATGTACATTGTGAATCTCCAGATAGTGTGGAATAATGTTGTCCAGGAGCATCTCACAGGACTTATTTGTGATGCCTTTTGAAAAAATTTACTGCATGTGCTAAAATGATCTCAAGAGAGAGACATGAGTGTATTCATTTGTTTCTTCATTTAATGGAATATTGTTAATGGAAAAAAATATTTTATAAAGAACTATTTAAAAATCATGTGAGAAATTGCTAGCATCCTCTAAAAGAAGGAGGGAAAGAAGGAAGGATGGAGTTAGTTTACCAACTGATATACCAGACTTTTTTGTGCTTTGGTTTAGGAAAAAATGTATGGCAACATATTCATCATGTTAAAATATTTTAAATTATCAATAACATTTATTAATGTAACCCAATAGTCTTAATAACAGAAGGTCAGACATAATCATAGGCTCGGGAACTCAGAGCCAAAAAGAAATTAGGACAGATTTGATGAGATTGAGAGTAGGTCTAGAATAAACTGTAATATTTATTTTTCTTGTTTTTATTGTAATTATATGGCAATATATGTTTGTGGGATATGTAAATCATAATATATGTAAATATGTTTACATATATCTGTAAATGCCATAATATCAAAAAGTCTCCAAATATATAAATCCAAAGTTGATTTATAGCCTCATGATGTAAATACAAAATTTATCATTCAATTTTGAAATTTCACAACCATTATTATTTTTCTAATTTTTCAATATTTGATCTAACTGAGGATTTAATTTTCTCAAATAGGTTAATTTCCAAATAGGTTTAATGTCCCCAAATAGGTTATGCTCATTGTCTCACCATAAATATCTTATTCTGTTGCTTCTTCTTCTTCTATTATTCTTGTCTTTGAATCACCAAACTACTTTCTTTAAAAATGTTGTTAGTAGAAGTTCACTTTCCTTATTTAGTAAGTATTTTTAAATTATGATGTATTTTAAACAAAATGAAATTATTTTGAAAAGATACATCATATAGATGGAGTGAAAGCACATTTACTTTGGACAGGTATTTGAATCATTATCCAAATACCATGTTTCTCAAAATATGTTTCATAGGTCTGGGGATATAGCTCAGTTGGTACAGTGCTTGCCTTGCGTGCACAAGGCCCTGAGTTTGATCCCCAGCACAACACACACACACACACACACACACACACACACACACAAATATTCCATATTGGATTAATTCATAGGATTGCTGATTCCCCTGCCCCTGCATAGAGAAGGAATGGTACAGTACAAAAAGTTCAGGGAACTGAAGTGTTAAACAATATTAAGCAATATTTTTAGTCAGACTTCCAAGAACCTTTTTAATTTTTTGTAATTAGAGATGGATGCCTTTATTTTTTATTTTAATTTTGTTTGTTGCTGAGGATCAAACCTAGTGCCTCATGTGTGCTAGGCAAGTGCTCTGATACTGAACTACAGCTCCATCCCTCTAGGAACATTTAATAATCAGTGCTTAGAGAGCAATCACCTAGTGGTATAAAAAAAGAAGTGGATATTACAAAAGTGACTTGTCAATAGCAATGTCACTGTGGGCACAAGTCTAATCTGTCATCTTATTAGCCAAATAGAGTATATCACTTTCTTGTATATTCAAATATGTAAGCTTTTTTCTCTTTTTTTATCTTTCACCTCTTTTGTTAGGTTGATTCCCAAGTATTTTATTTTTTTTGAGGATATTGTGAATGGAGTGTTTTTCCTCATTTCCGTTTCAGAAGTTTTGTCGCTGATTTACAGAAATGCCTTTGATTTATGCGTGTTGATTTTATATCCTGCCACTTTGCTGAATTCATTTATTAGTTCTAGTAGTTTCTTTGTAGACCCTTTTGGGTCTTCTAGGTATAGAATCATGTCATCTGCAAATAGTGATAATTTAAGTTCTTCTTTTCCTATTTTTATGCCTTTAATTTCTTTCATCTGTCTAATTGCTCTGGCCAGTGTTTCGAGAACTATATTGAATAGAAGTGGTGATAGAGGGAATCCCTTTCTTGTTCCAGATTTTAGAGGGAATGCCTTTAACTTTTGTCCATTCAGAATGATGCTAGCCAGAGGCTTAGCATAGATAGCTTTTACAATGTCAAGGTAAGTTCCTGTTATCCCTAGTTTTTCTAATGTTTTGAACATAAAGGGATGCTGTACTTTGTCGAATGCTTTCTCTGCATCTATCGAGATGATCATATGGTTCTTATCTTTAAGTCTATTGATGTGGTGAATAGCATTTATTGATTTCCGTATATTGAACCATCCTTGCATCCCAGGGATGAATCCTACTTGATCATGGTGCACAATTTTTTTGATGTGTTTTTGTATTCGATTCACCAGAATTTTATTGAGGATTTTTGCATCTAGGTTCATTAGAGATATTGGTCTGTAGTTTTCTTTCTTTGAGGTGTCTTTGTCTGGTTTCAGAATCAGGGTGATGTTGGCCTCATAGTATGAATTTGGAAGAGCTCCCTCTTTTTCTATTTCCTGAAATAACTTGAAAAGTATTGGTATTAATTCTTCTTTAAAGGTTTTGTAAAACTCCGCTGTATACCCATCCGGTCCTGGGCTTTTCTTGGTTGGTAGTCTTTTGATGGCTTCTTCAATTTCATCCATTGATATTGGTCTGTTCAAATTGTGTGTATCCTCCTGACTCAGTCTGGGCAAATCATATGACTTAAGAAATTTATCGATGTCTTCACTATCTTCTATTTTATTGGAATATAGGTTTTCAAAATAATTTCTAATTGTCTTCTGTATTTCTATAGCATCTGTTGTGATATTGCCTTTTTCATCCCATATGCTAGTAATTTGAGTTCTCTCTCCTCTTCTCTTCGTTAGCATGGCTAAAGGTCTGTTGATCTTATTTATTTTTTCAAAGAACCAACTTTTAATTTTGTTAATTTTTTCAATAGTTTCTTTTGATTCAATTTCATTGATTTCCACTCTGATTTTAATTATTTCATGCCTTCTGCTACATTTGCTGTTGTTTTGCTTTTCCTTTTCTAGGGCTTTGAGATGAAGTGTGAGCTCATTTATTTGTTGTTTTTTTCTTTTTTTGAGGAATGACCACCAGGCGATGAATTTTCGTCTTAAAACTGCTTTCATTGTGTCCCATAGATTCCGATATGTTGTGTCTGTATTTTCATTTATCTCTAAGAATTTTTTGATTTCCTCCTTTATGTCTTCTGTAACCCATTGATCATTCAGTAATATATTGTTCATTTTCCATGTGATGTAGGATTTTTCCTTCCTTCTTTTATCATTGATTTCCAGTTTCATTCCATTATGATCGGATAAAATGCAAGGTATTATCTCCACCCCTTTATATTTACTGAGGGTTGCCCTATGGCATAATATATGGTCTATTTTTGAGAAGGATCCATGTGCTGCTGAGAAAAAAGTATATCCATTTGATGATGGTTGATATATTCTATATATGTCAGTTAAGTCTAGGTTATTGATTGTGATATTGAGTTATATAGTTTCTTTATTCAACTTTTGTTTGGAGGATCTTTCCAATGGTGAGAGAGGTGTGTTGAAGTCACCCATAATTATTGTGTTGTGGTCTATTTGATTCTTGAACTTGAGAAGAATTTGTTTTATGAATGCCGCAGCACCATTATTTGGTGCATAAATATTGATAATTGTTATGTCTTGTTGGTGAATGCTTCCTTTTAACAGTATATAATGTCCTTCTTTATCCCTTTTGATTAACTTAGTCTTGAAGTCAATTTTATTCGATATGAGGATGGCCACCCCTGCTTGCTTACGAGGACCGTGTGCATGGTATATTTTTTCCCATCCTTTCACCTTCAGCCTGTGTATGTCTTTTCCAATCAGATGTGTCTCCTGGAGGCAGCATATTGTTGGATTTGTTTTTTTAATCCATGATACCAGCCTATGTCGCTTTATTGGAGAGTTTAAGCCATTAACATTCAGAGTCACTATTGATATATGGTTTGTACTTCCATCCATGTTTGATTATTTATCCTTTTTTAAAAAATTTAGTTTGTTTCTCCATGATTATCTTTCCCCTTGCCCTCTGTCTTTACCGAGGCACTTCCTACTGATGGTTTTGGTTATTGTTTTTCATTTCTTCCTCGTGTAGTGTTTTGCTCAAAATGCTTTGCAATGCTGGTTTTCTGGCTGCAAATTCTTTTAACTTTTGTTTATCATGAAAGATTTTTATTTTGTTGTCATACCTGAAGCTTAATTTTGCTGGATATAGAATTCTTGGTTGGCATCCATTGTCTTTCAGTGTTTGAAATACATTGTTCCATGACCTTCTTGCTTTCAGTGTCTGTGATAAAAAATCCGTTGTTAACCTTATTGGTTTACCCCTGAATATAATCTGCCTCTTTTCTCTTGTAGCTTTTAATATTTTCTCTTTGTTCTGTATATTGGATATCTTCATAACAATGTGTCTTGGCGTTGGTCTACTGTGATTTTGTGTGCTCGGTGTACTGTATGCATCTTCAATTTGTATATCTGTTTCCTTTTTATTTCTGGAAAGTTTTCTGTAATTATTTCATTCATCAGGTTACTCATTCCCTTGGTTTGAATCTCTGTACCTTCTTCTATCCCAATGACTCATAAGTTTGGTTTTTTTATGTTATCCCATAACTCTTGGATGTTTTTCTCGTGATTTTTTACCAGCCTTTCTGAGTTGGCTAGACTCTTTTCAAGATGATATATTTTGTCTTCATTATCTGACGTTCTGGCTTCTACTTGCTCCACTCTGTTAGTGATACTCTCAATTGAGTTTTTAATTTGGTTTATCGTTTCCTTCATTTCTAGAATTATTGTTTGATTATTTTTTATAATCTCTATCTCCTGATAAAGATGCTTAACTTCTTCTTTTATCTGTTTATGTAATTCATTCTCAATGTGTTCTTTCACTGCTTGAATTTGCTGTCTTGTATCCTCTTTAAGGTTCCATTCCATCTGTCTAAAGTGTTCCTTGAGTTCTTTATATGACCATTTTTCTGATGACTCTAGGTCCTCCTGAATATTTAGGCTGTCCTGCATTGTTTGTACTCCTTTTCTTCCTTGCTTTTTGAAGCTGCTCATGTTACTTCTTGTTCTGTTTGACTGCTGAGTTACTGTTTACTCCTATAAATTTATTAGATGCTTGGGAGGAAAGGTATTAGAAGGGAAGGGAAGAAGTCACTAAAGAGAATGAGAGTAAGCAGGTAGAATTCAAGGAAGCGGGGATAAGATAATTGAAAAGAAATGAAAAGACAAAAGAAGAAAAAAAATAGGAAATAAAAAAAGAAAAAAAAATTTAAAAATAGTAAAAACAAAATTAAAATTAAAATTAGAAGAAAAAAAATTTTAAAAAATTGTAAAAAAAAAAATTTAAAAAAAACAACAAGAAAGAAAAATGAAAATGAAAGAAAAACCCAAATCAAAAAAAAGAGAAAAGAAAAAAAGAAAAAAAAAACTAATAAATGCAGTCTTAGAGTTTGATTAACTTCTCTTCCAGTAGGTGGCGCTGTGCCCACCAGGCCAAGTTTCTCCTGTCAATACGCGGGAACCAATCACTGTGCAGCAGCTCCTCCCAGACGGGGTGCGTCTCCAATCCTGAGTGCCTAGGGCCTCCTCTTTTGTCTAGTCACTTCCCCACTTTTCTTCTAGCCAGACCCCTCTCACGGGTGCCGCTCACCACAATACTGGCTACACGCCAGGTCTGCTGCTCCCGGGAGCCCTGTTTTCATGAACGACTGGGCACACTCTCTCAGCTTGCCATTCCCTCAGACCCTAAGTTTGTAGAGCTTGGGGCTGAGAATCCTCAGCGAATTGTACTTGCCCTCTGGTTGCCACGCCCCCGGTAGCTGGTGCAAGAGACCTCAGCTGTCAGCACTGGTGGGATCGGTAGTTCCGCGCCGCGTGTCCTGCGCCACCTCTGATTCCCTCGGTCTGGCTATCGTGCTCACGGGAGAGCTGGGAGGGGCCCTTATGGGAGAGCTGGGAGGGGCCCTTAAGGTTTCCCCGATGTGTGGAAAGGGAAGGCTAGGGAATTACACACCTGTAGCCGCAGGTTTCAATGAAGTTATCTCCTCTGCCGCAGTCTGATGACGTTAGTTCTCTGCCATGGTGGTATCTCTTGCAAATGGCGACAGTTTGTTTCCCTTTGCCGGGCGACCAATGCAATGGGTGGGTCCTTACTGTCTCTCCCAAGCCCCGTTTCAAACCTGTGGCCACTACCTATGAAGGCTTGGTAGGCATTTACCTCCATAGGATGAGAAGGGCTGACCAGTTGTTTCAGCCGGATGGATTAGTGCTGAGTCACAGCTGTTTGTCTGCGGGAAGCAGGCGAACGGGAGCTTGAATTCAGCCGATCCGGGCTCAGTGTGTGTTCTGAGAGGCCCAGACTGTTCGCCCCAGATCCACGTCAGCTCAGCATTGCCTAGTGATCCTGAGCAAACAGATTTAGGTTGTTTATGACTCCCTATGCCTGCACAGCTGAAGAGGTCAGAGACTTGATCTCTCTGCGCCCGCCGCCATGTTGGAATCCCTCTGAGGCTAGCTTTTCAAATATGTAAGTTTTAAAGCAATTGAAAGTGTGAAAAGTAGGTTCTTTGGAGAAGTGTGCTTTGTTTCAGTCCAACATATCCTTTTATTAGAATGTGCTATGGGGAGGTGAAGCCTTGTAGGTGAGTACCATGAGGATACTTCAGTTGTGCCATATAGTATCTTTATATTCCCCTGTTTTGATTAACAGTTAAAATACTTTTTAAAGAGAGAAATTACAACATGTTGAACTTGAAAGATTTTTTTAATCATGTGTATACATTTGCTAACTAGATGTTATATTTATTTACTGTATGATATTTGGAAAAGACAGGAGAATATGAATCAGAAAAAAAACCTCTTTTATTTATTATAATTGATAACATCACTTTGAACATCCTTTACTCTAAATGTTTTAGGCAATATCTAATTATTTTTTCAATTTTTGCTAGAAGAAGGATTATCAGGTCAAAAAATATGAATTTTAAAAGATTTATTGATTCTTCTTTTAATTAATCCAACATTTTTTCATATACTTTTTTAGATATCAGTGATCTTCATTTTATTCATTTATTTATATGCAACGCTGAGAATCTAACCCAGTGCCTCACACATGCTAGGCAAGTGCACTATCACTAAGCCACAATCTCAGACCCCTTGTTGGTTCTTTGTATTTATGTATGACGGTAGAACCTGTTTTCTCATAATTATGCAAACATGGAATATAACTGTTTCTAATTCAGACCCCAGAACCTCTCCTTCCCTTTTCCCTTCCCCATCTTTGGTTCCCTTCCCTCTGTTGATCTCTCTGCTATTTACCCATAATTTGTTTTAAATCAATTTCTTGTGGATGTACATGATGGTGAGATTCACTTTGGAGTATTCATATATGTACATAAGAATGTTATGTAAGAATCAGTGAATGTTTTTGGATAAAATGTATTGACAAATTGCTTTCCAGTAATATTGTCTATTTTTTTTCTTTTTTGGTCCCAGGGATTGAACCCAGGGGTGACTAACCAATTTCCAGCCTTTTATTTATTTATTTATTTATTTATTTATTTATTTTTATTTTGAGACAGGGTCTTATTAAGTTGCTTACAGCCTCACTAAGTTGCTGATGCTGGCTTTGAACTTGTGATCCTTCTGGCTCAGTCTCCCTGCCTCTAAGATTATAGGTCTGCACCACTGCACTTCTCTAATTTTCCACTCTTAACAATAGAGTAATTGAGAGTGATATTGTTCTCACATCCTTATTATTCTTCAATAGTTTATCTTTAGAATGTATACTAATTTGTGGGTATAATATCTATTTTGAATTGAGTGGCCATTTTTATAATTATAAGTAAGGTCGAGCCTTCTCCCTGCCACGTCCAAGAAACAGATCAATGAAGGGCCAAACTTTGGCTTCCAAATATCCTCCAGCATTTTCAGGGACCAGCAGAAAACAAGCAGCTAGTCACTTACTGTTTTTACTATTTTCTGAGATTGCAGAAGAATAATGAAACTATAAACAGCATTAAATCTTGAATGTGATTAAAACTCATTTCCAAATTGAAAAATACTTCAATTTCATATTCATGAAAAAATACACATTTTATGCTGGGCCAGTAGAGCATGCCTGTAATACCAGTGACTCAGAAGGCTGAGGTAGGAGGATCACAAATTCAAGACTAGCCTCAGCAGCTTAGCAAGACCCTGTCTCAAAATAAAAATAAAAAGTGCTGGAGATGTAGCTTAATAGTATATTGGCCCTGGAATCAATCCCCGTACCACACACACATAAAGTAGTTACTGTATAAAGGCTATCCAATGAATCTTCATTTAAGAGATTAAAATGCTTGGACTTTGGGCAAGAAATAACCACAGGATGGTAGCTGAAGTACTGCATCAACTATAACTCTTCTCTTTAAGTGCTCATTTACTTCTTATCTTTTGTCAGCCCTCAAAACTAGTGTGAACCTATACTGGAAAACCAATCATTCATAGATAAGGATTCAGAATTCTGAATTTTTTAGAACCCCCCAAAGGCAGTTGCATATTATTATTACTGGTGTAACATTGATAATACATTTCCCCCTATCTGATGTGCTTATATCTATTTTGAATTCCCAAAATCATTACCTTTTATTCATGAGTTATCACAAGAAGCTGAAGTCAATTCTGTGAAAATAATTGTGATCCTAAATGTTGCTGAAGAGTAATTAAAGAGAGCCACTGATAATTGTCAATTTGCACCTGACTTTTTTTCAATGAAACTGAAAAGTGCAATGTTAATATGGAGTATGGAACTCTGATTATTGAATGTAATAACTTCTACTGAAATTTTGCATAAATATTTAGGGAACAAGTGATTCAAAACAAATAATATAGTATTACTCATGAAGGCTTTGGAACATGGTCTTTCTATCATCTATACATCTGTCTATCATTTATTGAGAGATTTTAAGAAATTGGCTCACATAATTATGGAGGCCAGCAATTTGAAATCTGTGGGGTAAAAGGTAGCCTGGAGATTCAGGTAAAAATTTTGCAACAATCTTGACTGGAATGACCAGAAGCTCATACAGAATTTCTAAGTTGTAGTTTGGATGCAGGATTCCTTCTTCAGGAATTTTTTTTTCTTAGGCCTTCAACTTATTGGATATGATTCATCCACATTATGGAGGGTAATATCTTTTTAAAGTCAACAGCATGTAAATGTTAATCACATCTACAAAATCTTGATTATTTTTTGATGAAACAACAATTTTTGGTGCAACATCTTGATTAGTTTTTGATGAAACAACTACTCACCATAGCCTAGCCAAGTTGACATCAAATTAACCATCACAATGCCTGCCTAAAGTATTCCACAATGGCTGGATAATATGAATAGTTCAATATATGTTCTATTTCTTTTTTTTTTATTTGTTCTTTTTAGATATATTATTATTACTGGTGTAACATTGATAATACATTTCCCCCATCTGATGTGCTTATATCTATTGTGTGTTTTGACATATTACACATACATGGAATATAATTTCCCATTCTTGTGGTTGTTAATAATATGGAGTTACAATGGTTGTGTATTCATATATGAACATAGGAAAGTTATGTCTGATTAATTCTACTATCTTTCCTATTCCTATATCCCCTTCATTCACCTTTGCTAATCCAGTGAACTTACATTCTTCCTTCCCCCATTATTGTGTGTTAGCATCCATATATCAGAGAGACCTCTATTTTGTCTCTATGCATCTAGTAAGATATTTGTTTAAATCTTAGAGCTAAATATTTATCAGCATAGAAAAAGCTACAAACTAGGTTGTTTTTAAGACAGAATGGTAAGTGGGTAATCTTCCTAATATTTCCTGTTTTGTACAGATAACATACTTAAGATTTAATTACCCTTTGTTTCCATTTGCTCTTTATGGGTTAACCCAGATATATATATATATATATATATATATATATATATATATATATATATCTCAAATGGCTTACCATTATCATTTTTTAAAATCTCATGCATTTGAGTTAAATTAAATTGAGTAAAATGTTAAAAATAAAAGTAGATTAAACTACTGAAATGAATTATAGTATCTTTGAAAACCCTAAATGAACTCGCAAGTAATTGTATTCATAAAATATTTTCATTTAATTAGCCTCTTGTCTTGTAACATAGCATGACATTGGTGCCATACATATGCCTTCAACTCTTCTATAAAATACTGAAGTAGATATGTAGAGACCAAAACATGCAACATTTAATAAAACTGCCGCAGTCCGGCTGCAGCAAAATAACCTGGGGGAGTGACGAACAACTTGTGTACGTTGATACAGCAGGAGTGGGAGCCGTTTATTGTAGGACAGGAGCGGTATTTATACATTCCACACAGCTTATCTAATTAACATAAACTAGATACAGCAGTCAACCAATAAGGAATCTCCACACTTAATGGCTCCCTGGCGTTACTTCATAAACCACTCCCTCTGGCAAAATGCCAGGCGCCATCCTGACTTGTTTACAGACTCTAACATAAAACAATCACAAGAAGAAAATGTATAGGGAATGAAGCATATGGTAAATGGGGTTGAACTAAGAAAAAAAATGTCCCTTCACATCTTAAAGCATAATGACCTATTAAAACAGAAAAAAGTTAAGAAAAGACTTTACTTCTTTCCCATTGTCAGCCTAGATCTGGAGCCCAGGGTGACTTCACTGGCTAGAAAACTAAGCAACCACTTCCTTATTGTTATAGTGACCATTTCTGAGATGGCCAAAACCTTGCTAACCATTTCTTCCTCCCTACCTTTATTTTAGGTTCCTATCTTTCTGCATCCATTGAGACAATGTCTCACACAGCTGCCTATATGCAAAAAATTTTACTAGGCACCTACTGTAGCTAAGAATTCTTCTGAGTGAATAGTAAATAGTTATAAAAAAGTGCTTTCTGGTGCTACCACATGAATAAGAGAAGCCAGACCATAAACTAAAAACAATAAATGGATAAACTACATAATATATTAGAAAGTGATTAATTCTATGGAATAATGAAAAAAAAACAGAATAAAAGTTGAAGTGTTGTGGGGACATTAGTGTAGAGTAGGCCTTATTAAGTCATTAGAATCCTATTGAGATACATATTTATCTTTTATATATATTAAAACATAATATACATGTACAATATATTTATATCAATAATATTATAATGAACATATATGTTAATATATGTATTAAAATATAGCATAGATATATTGGGTGTAGGTGCAAATTTTATACCTATACACAATATATTATACCTATATATTAGATATTAAAAACATAATATATAAATATAATACACATAATATATATTATATAATATATGTATGTATAAAATGTGCACCCATCTTCATAATTCCAATTAAATATCTCTATTAGTATCTCAGAATTTATTTGTATCTCTGGACATTATCTTATTTCAGCTTTCTCGACATATAGATATATATTTTTATCTTCTTTAAATGAAATCAAACAAAAAAATGTGCAGAATGCTTATTGAGTACCAGTGATTGTTCTAAACACATGGTATGTATCATTATTGTAATCTTTATTTTATCTCTATGCTGTACTGCCTCAGCCATTTGAGTCATCCAGCTCTTCCCCTATTGAATATTTACTAGGGTAATTTTAAGACGGAGGTAGTTTCTCCTGGCAGGACATGAGGAAATTTTATTCGTACTGGGAAAACCACAAGCCATGGAAATTCAGCAATAATACTTTGTTTCATGTCAGCTGCAGAAGGAAGCACTACCATAAACATTATACAAAGCTTTAAATATATGATAACTTTCTGAATTTTATTGGACTCACAATGCTACATCTTAACCACCTGCATAGGAGGCGGTCTAGGAAAATTTAGAAGCGATAAATGAGTTTATTGCTACTACCAATACTTTTTGTCCTGTAAGGTTATGGATATTGTATCTTCTCAGTGTTGCCTCCTTACTGGATTTTTCAAATTATTCATGAATAGGCATCTTGTTTCCTTGGGCTAAATCTCAAAATCATGTATTCTTTATGTGTGTGCATATGCGTGTGTCCACAAAGAGGCATGTGGATACAGATTTCAATGGATCCTAAGTAAATTTCTCCTTCCTCTAGAACTTAAAAGAGGTGAAATATTTTTTTAAAGAGCGAGTGATAGAGAGAGAGAGAGAGAGAGAGAGAGAGAGAGAGAGAGAGAGAGAGAGAGAGAGAGAGTTTTTAATATTTATTTTTTAGTTCTCGGCGGACACAACATCTTTGTTGGTATGTGGTGCTGAGGATCGAACCCGGGCCGCACGCATGCCAGACGAGCACGCTACCGCTTGAGCCACATCCCCAGCCCAGAGGTGAAATATTTATTCAAGTAAAAGGAACAAAAAAAGTCCATTACATATATGTCTGCACATCCAAAGCCATTCTAAAATTTCAGCAAGTGTTTAAGTACTCTAAGTACTGGTAATATTTTTAATTCACTCTCTCCTTATATAATTGTGGTTGTGTTTCCTAATATTAGGGGCTCCCTTTTCCTCACCTTTACAAACACATGGCCTTTGCACTGAAAACCATGTATTTTCCTGCACTCTATTCAATATAGTTGTTATTTTAGACATGTGCATAGTCTAAATCCTTCTTGAGGCTTCACCAAGGACTACTGTCTTATTGTGCTATAATTAACAATAGTTGATAGGTAGAGTAGAATTCAGGGACAGTGTAGTGACCCCACATTACTTCTCTATGAAATTTGATCATAATTTTGTAGAACTGGGTCTGGATGCATCATCATGTGCATTCATGTCAGTATAGTAGAGATGCTCCTTCACTTCCAATGGAGTTGTGTCCCTACAAAGCCAAAGTCAGTTGAAAATATCATAAACATAAAATTATTTAGTACAGTTAGCTTAGCAACAAAGTAAGTACATTTTAGAGGATCTGTTGTTAATCTTCTGGTTGACTGAGAGCTATAGCACCCAATCACTGCCCAGAACCATTAGAGTGTATTGGTAATGCTTATTACTATTCTTTGAAGAGGTCAAAATTCAAATTTGAAATACAGTTTTTACTGGAAGAGATTTTATACTGTCATAAAATCCAAATATCATTAAGTGGAACCACTGTAAATTGGGGATGTCTGAATTGAATATCTCTACTTTGCTGTAGGGCAATATTAGGAAACCCAGTCATTAAATAGTTTAGGATTACAGAATCACAAAGAGCTGTCATAAACGTTTACTATTTTTTGAGGTTTTGTATAAAATATTGGGACTTTTTCTGCTGGACCAAATTCAGTCCTAAACTCTTCCATCTGAGCCCCACTATTTGAATTTATTTCCTTCTCCTGCATATTTCTTTTCATGATTTCTATTGTTAATTTCAAGGCAGTTCTGTGTTGTGTCTTGCTAATTATAGGGATTCAGATTTGCAATTCCATAGGCCTCCAGGTTTCTACACCTTAATATTTCATTTCCAGTCATCGTTGATTCAACCCTAGTTTTCCAAATAAAATTTACACTGGATACTCACAAAATCAAACCTATTGCAGTTTCATTGTAAATATCTAAATAAATGTTTTTTTAATGTTTTTAGTTGTAGTTAGACACAATAACCTTTATTTTATTTATTTTAATGTGGTGCTGAGGATCGAGCCCATCATTTAACATGTGCTAGGCAAGCGCTCTACTGGTGAGCAACAACCCCAGCCCCAGATATCTAAATTTTTATATGAATTAAATTGTTTGCCAGAGATTTATATATTGCTACATTTAATGATTTGAAACTGCTCAAATAAAAATTCAAATAATTAAAATCCCCCCAAAAAAACATTTTATCCCCATTGTAATTAAGATTACCAGGATAAGCCAGGCACAGTGGCACATGCCTGTAATCCCAGCTCAGGAGACTGAGACAGGAGGATTGCAAGTTCAAAGCCAGTCTCATCAACTTAGAGAGGCCCTATCTCTAAATAAAATATCTTTTAGAAAGGGTTTGGAATGTTGCTCAGTGGTTAAGCACCCCTGGGTTAAATCCCCAGTACCAAATAAAAAAATTGCCAGGTTAAGAAACATGCAACTTCCTCTAGTAGAAAATGTTATTTTGTTATTATATTACATTCTCATTTTCACTCAATTTTGTGTGATGGCAAATCAAAAATTTAACTCATTTTCTAGTGTCAGCCAAATCATATTGGAGTTTTAATTTTACTTTAAAACCTAAACATTATTCTTCTTATATTGACCTTTAGGCATATTTTATTAGTTGCTTCATCTATTTTAACCATTAGGTTATAAACTAACAGCTGAATCAGTAAATATGGCCAGGAAATGCATACTGTTTGGACTGCACAGTGTTTTCTCAATTAAATTTGTAGCCAAGGTTTAAAAATTAGGTTATGATACATAAGAAAATTTATACTTTTGGTGTTATGTTATATAAATCTCCATAATTCACATTGAATCAATTACATTTATTTTTTGACGTGCCTGTGTTTTTTGATGTATACAAATACATTTAAAGGGAGAAAAAGTTCTTTAGGAGAATTTCTCAAAATAAAAATATAAATATCCCTAAGAGAGTCTCTTCTACAAGTGTCCCATTGTACTTACCCTTATGGAAGAGTATATTCTCATAAAATAGATTTCAAAGAAGTTTTTTCCCCTAGAAGTATAGATTAGCAGAATCTTTAAAGTAATTTAGCCCTTCCATAAATTCCCTGGCTATAGCTTTAATTCAATATTCCTTCCATATGCCAGTGGTTGTAGCACTCTGAGAATTAGTGAGAAGGCAAGACATTTTTGCTTTTGAATAAAAAAAGTGGTACAATTCAAACATGAAATGGATTTTAAAAGTAATAATATTCCTTTCAAAATAGTTCAACACAAATCTACACAGGACTGAACATTTCCAACTCAAAACATTTGTGCCAGGCACAGTGGTAGAGCACTTGCTTAGCATGTGTGAGGCACTGGATTTAGTTCTCAGTACCACATATAAAAAAATAAAGGTCCATTAACAACTAAAAAAATTTAAAAATATCCCTTTCACTCACTTCTATGACATTTAAATAATAGTCATGGCCTCTCATTCTAATAAAGACCTATTTCATAATATTCAAATGAACACATTATATCATTAGGAAAATAACCACTGTCTCCTAAAGCAAATGAACATGTTAGGATAATTTTCACCTTTAAAATATACATTCCTTCAAGTTCTGAAGGTTAAAAAAATTAGAGCTTCTTTGTCCAATTTAAAAGTATTTATTTAAATAACATAATAAATGTGCAAAGGAATTTAATAGACATTTCACAGAAGAAATATTAATGATCAAAAGATATATAAAATATGTTCAACATCTCTAGCAGTTAGAGAAATTCAAATTAAAACTACACTGAGTTTCTATCTCGCTTCAGTGAGAATGGCACTTATCAAGAATACAAGTAACGTTAAATGTTGGCGAGGTTGCTGGGGAAAAAGATTTACTCATACATTGCTGGTAGGAATGCAAATTGGTGCAACCACTCTGGAAAACAGTATGGAGATTCTTCAGAAAACTTGGACTGGAACCACCATTTGACTAGTTATCCTACTTCTTAGTATATACCCAAAGAACTTAAAATCAGCATACTGTAGTGACACAGCCACATCAATGTTTATAGCAGCCGAATTCACCAAAGTTAAGCTATGGAAGAAACCTAGGTGCCCTACAACAGATGACTGGATAAAGAAAATATAGTATAAATAAACAATGGAATATTACTCTGCCATAAAAAGAATGAAATTATGGCATTTGCCAGTAAATGGATGGATCTGGAGACCATCATGATAAGTGAAATAACCCAATCTCCAAAACACAAAGGCCAAATGTTCTCTCTTATATATGTCTGCTAATACACAATGGTGGGGTAGATATAAATTATTCGATTAGATGAAGGAGAATGAAGGGGGGCGGTGAGAATGGTAAAGATAGTAGAATGAATCAGACATAACTTTCCTATGCATATATGAGTACACGACCAGTGAAACTCTGCATCATTTACTACTGCAAAAAACAGGATCCTAATTATAATGTTATTCTCCATGTATGTATAATATGTCAAAATACACTTCATTTGTTTCTAAAAAGAACATATATATGTGTGTGTGTGTGTGTGTGTGTGTGTGTATATATATATATATATATATATATATATATATATATATATATATATGTTGTAGTTGGACACAATACCTTTATTTTATTTATTTATTTTTATGTGGTGATGAGGATGGAACCCAGGGCCTCAGTGCCAGTCAAGCTCTCTATCACTGAGCCACAATCCTAGCCGACAAATAAAAATTTTAAAAATAAAAAAATAAATAAAAATATGTGTTTAAGGCAGGGAATAATTCTGCAAATAAATCATTTTATATTCCCATGGATAGATTATATCTTTCCCTCTTAAATAACAAATTTTCAAGATTAGATTACCCTTCCCTCCCTCATCACCTGGGAAGGTTTTTCAAGGTTCCTTTATACCTTTTAAAGAAAACAAGTTTATCACACTAATGGACTCAATCTAAAACTCTGGAAGAACCCTATTCACAAATTCAAATCCCACAGCAATATTTCTACTTTCAAGTGATTCCAGCATTAAAAAAAATCCGATCAATTAACTCACCCTAGTGTGTTTTTACCCTGGATCAGCTTGTCAGCCTTTCAGCTAAACTGAAAGTTCAAGAATCCCCAGAGCTTCTCTCTCTTTAATTTCATGCACATGTAAACAGAGTAAGTTACTTTTGTTGTTGTTGTTATTGTTGTTTCCAGGGATTAAAGACTGTCATAGTCACTTAATGCAGGTGAGAACACAATTATTTAATAATTGTTTCACAATCTATTATTGTCTAACTGTTGTGTTGGAGGTGTATCCCCTCTCCTCATACTAAACTTAAAAGGTGATTCATAGGATGCCTGAACATAACATCCCTTGTCCCAGTACAAACACACTCAGACTTGCATATATACTCATACATAGACACACACTTAAAGACTGATTCTTACTCATCACAATCTTTGGTGGTTTTGAACATTTGGAGTTTAGGGTCAGAGTTGTTTGAATTCTTTATACCCATCTTATAAGACCTTTCCCTCAATTACTGAAGTTACTCTTCAATAAGAGAACCCTGAAGCAGACCAGAGTTAAGACAATCTTTGAGCAGTTTCCATCTTTGGGCACTTAAGACACATTAAAGAACTTTCACTGATATCATAGATTCAAACCATTTACTAATATTGGGGCCATATTACCTAACCAGTGGCCTACACCATATTTTTATCTGTTCTGTCATGAAAGATATTTCTCTGAGAGACAGAGGTGTTCCCAGAGAGAAGGGGGATCTTGACTTAGCACCAGAGGGGTTGTTTGCATACATGATGGAAAAGAATTTCAGCACAAGCAAGTCAAGGCACAATACAGGTTTGTTTAGGAAAGTAGATACATATTCAATGCAGAATGGGGCCATCTCAAGAAAAGGTTGCCTTTGGGGTAAAACCAAGTAAATATGTTCAAGTGAAAATGTGGGCTAGCTCCATAGGGAGAGACAGAAAACCTATTGGTCTGGAGTGTTAATATTTATAGTGTAAGGGACCGGTGAACGACGGTGGAAGAGACCACCAAGAGACCAACTCATGCAACAGCAAAAGGGGGTTTATTGAAGATCCAGCATGCTGGGGCTCCGGGCTTACTCAAGAAGGGAGAGTGGCCAAGATCCCCGAGCAGGGGTTGAGCAGTGCTTAAGTACACTTTTTGGGAAGGGCGGGCGCTTTGCATACATCAGAAGAAATCATCATGAGGTGCGGGAAAATCAAACAACAACTCTCAAACATGATTAGTACATTCATTGGCGGGAACAGGTCGGGCGGGGTGATAGGTCAGTCCTAAATGGGGGTGGACATTCAAACTGATTGGTTTAGGCCCTGAGGTGCCCACGTGCTGAGCTGCACTGGGTCCCAGTTGTTAAACAACTAAGTGGTCAGGGGGGATTATCTAATGGGCAGTCCTGGGAATTGTCCTAACAGCTACAGGAATTTCAGGCTTTGAGTGTAGCTTAGAAACTTAACAATACCTGGTCCTTTACATTTTAACTTCAGTTTCTTTTATCCTTTCAATAGAAGGATTGTTGCTGGGGGGCTGGATTTGAGGTACAGGTAGGTTGGAGCTACACAATTTAGTGCCAGTTTTCCCTGTCCTTACTCATAGCTTTCATGTTACAAGGACTAATCATTCAGGAGTTGGAATATTTCATGGTTGTTTCTTACATTTCAGTAGTTTATGGGTACTTCCTTTGCAATTCAGTATCTCTCCCTTTATTCCCAAATTCCTATGTCAATATCAGGATCTATTCTTCATTCCATATGGCTCTGAGGTACCAGAAATAAGAGAGAGTGAAATAGACACCATTTGTCAGGTAAAATTTTCTATCTTAATTGGAGATATTGTCACCCAACCCCATGGGTCTGCCTCTTGGTGAAAATCAAATCAGAAAAGAACACCAAGAATAGTTTTCACACTGAGAAAAATTTTGTTTGCTACAAATGAGACCACAGGGAATCACATCCAAAGCAGTGATGCCCGGAAACTAGGGCAAGCAGCAGTTTATTTCGGCATGGAATGCATATTCAGGAATAGGGAAACACTCCATCAAATGCATGGACTGAGATGATTCTGTGCAGGTGCAGTCTGACATCATGCTGCTTCATACTTCCCATATTATGGAAATGAAGCTTTAGTTCTTCCCTCTGTGCAGATTTTAGTATTATAATGAAATCCAGTTCAATTTTTGGTCACTGGTGTGTGCTACTTAGGGTAACTTGAGGGACATTACTTCTGAAAAACAACTTTGTCAAGGGACTTTCAGTACTAAATGGGAGTTCAGATCCTCCTTTCTCAGGATGCTAGGTGGAAGATAGCCTGTATTGTGATTTCTCCAGCTTCCCATCTGCCAACAGTATGGCATAGGACTCTATGCTTTGGGAATCAGATAATGTCTTGTTCTAGACATAATTCAGTGACTTTCTCATAGATTATGTATACTCTGATAATTTCCTAAAATTTTCCTCCATATCTCATCCCTCAACACTGTGTCTTAGATGAGGGAATGTAAGGGTCCGGCAAAGCGTCGGAGGGAGAGACCACACAAGAGACTGGCTTCATGCAATTGGCATAGGGGATTTATTAATTCAGCATGCTGAGGTTCCAGGCTCACTCAGGAAGATAGAGCAGCCCAGAGCCCAGAGCAGAGGTCAAGCAGAGCTTAAGTACACTTTTTGGAGAGGGTGGTGGGCTTTGCATACATCAGAACAAATCATCATGAGGCGCGGGAAAATTGAACAACAACTCTGAGACATGATTACTCCATTCATTGGCGGGAACAGTCTAGGCAGGGAAGATAGGTCACTCCTAAGCAGGGTACACATTTAAACTGATTGGTTTTGGGGCCTGGATGCTTACGTGCCAAGCTACTTAGAGCCCTTAGCTATTAAACAACCAGGGGACCAGGAGATATATTTACTGGGCAGTTCAGGTATTGTCCTAACAGCTACAGGGATTACAGGTTCTGGGGGTAGCAGAGGGATTTTAACAATACCTGGTCTATTACTTTTTAGCCCAGGCCTTGCAATTTAGAAACTTTACAATGCCTAGTCTTTTACACTTTAACTCAAGCTTTGCAGCTTAGAATCAGCTTAGAAATTTTACCTTTACAGGAAGAGGAAAAAGGAAGAAACATGCTAAACAAATAATAAATTAGATCCTTGCTATAAACAATCTCTGTCCTGAGGGGACTCTGATTTTGTCTTCCCTCATCCTTAGATAACAAAGATTAACTGTAATCAGACTCCTTAGTGCCCCAGGTCAAACCAAATAACAATAAAATGCATAAATGTCAGGTTCTTTAACTTAACAACACCCCATATCATCATATGAAACACATTGAATAAGAAAAAGCTGAAAGAAGAAAAACAGGCTTTAATTATGAAAAACAAAGAAAATGAGCTATTTGGTGTCTAAAAGTTCTGAAACTATGTTCAATTTACAGAACTATAGCAGTTCTATAAAGGAAAGAGGACAATAGGTTTCCATCTGTAATAGCAAACCAATTTTGTTAGACTAGATCAGTGAAAAAAATCTCAGAAGCACAAATAATTGGCTCAGATAGCTGTAGAAATTCTTCATACAAATGGACTTATGTATTTGGTCAGAGGTCGCCTTTGGACATGTCTTTTGCCTCAGTATTGGAGGTGTCATTTTGAGTATTTATAAGAATAGGATAGAGGAGGTTATGACAAGAAGAGGGCATTAATAAGTATGTCTATGATGTAAGGCTTTTTAAAAAAGCCTCAATTACAAGAACTAGGAAGGAGAATCTAGTGTTTTTAGACTTGGCAAATTTTGATGAATTAATTGCTTTTATAGCCAAATATCTGCTTTATCAGAAATAATTCTTTTGGTTATTATATCCACCAGTTTGTTGCTGGTTCTGAATTTTTAACTACTTCATTGCTTGAAAGAAATGAGAACTTCCATCAAAAAACTAAATTTGTCTCTTTTCCCTCCATCTCTTTTTGCTTCTTTATTAAATTATACTAAGCTCAGTTATGACCCATTAAAACGGTTACTTCTTTTGAGTCAGATGCTTACTAAAATAAATGCCATTGAAAGTCTCTTTGAATTGAAATGTGGCATTATTTGAATGCTCCTTTGGTAATCGAATGTGTGAACATTTTCTGAATAATGTGAAAACTACCTCTGGGGGAAGAATACACACCTAGTTGGAAGAAAAAAATATAAAAGATGTTCAGTATTCACCTATCCAGAAAACTTCTCTGTACCTGGGTCACTCTATCCCCTGCTATAGTGACTCTGCTGGATTTTTCCAAAAGGTCAAACCCTTTTCTTTCTAGAAAGCCTTGGCACTTAACTCTTCTTTGTAGTGGAACATTGCCCCAAGATCACCCATGACTTTCTCCTTCACTTCATTTAGGTCTTTGCTTAAATACTCACCTCTTACAAGATATTTTTTTTCTGGCTACTCTTTATAAAACCAGCACTCGCTCCACTCTATTTCCTACTCTGATTTATTTTTCTTCATAATTCATAAGATTGCCTGATATTTTAAGTTGCTTTATATATTGTCTTTTGTCACTATTCTGTAAAATCTACTAGACAGGGATTTTTTTCCTTCACTACTACATTCCCATCCCTCCAACGAATGCTTAGCATGTAATAAAGTAAAATTTACTATTTATTGAGTAGTTATTATGTGTTAGATACTTTTCCAAACCTTTAGAATTCATTAATTAATGACAGCTATGATTATTTCTACTTTAGAGATAAGGAAAAAGGAAGCAAAGTGAGTGAATTTATTTGTCCAAAATGACATCTAGTAAGTAAGGAAACCAGTATTCAAACACTGAGCATTACATTTATTGCTTTTCACAGGTAGTAGAAGTTCAATATTTGTTAAATGAAAACCTATTGACTTAAAGTGATTTATTGACATTAATATCTCAAATAGTTTCATAGCTTGCAGTGGACCTCTATGTAATTCATAATTTTGTATTTGCACTCAGAGCACCGAATAAAATATAATGAAAAGTGCCTGTAGGCCAGTAAATCACTTTCCATGCATAAGTGAGCTAATAGACATTTTTCATATTTTATCTAATCTAATCTGCACATCAAACCTGATAAGATTAAATATTATCTGGTCTATTTTACAAATGTTGAAACCACAGCTAAATTCAAAGTTGCATAGAATCACACAACAAGGGCTTTTCATCATTGCTTCCAAAACAGGGTGTTAGAAAACATTTTATTATCTGCTGTTGGGATACATATTTAAAAATCTTGGGCTTTATCAGGTATAATTTTCAATTTTATTCCCTTCTTTCTTATTAGTACATAAAGTAATGATGACATCTTAGATTTATGACATGATAAGGAGCTAAAATAATATTTACACTCATGCAGAAGTGATATTGAAATAGAATTTGGACCAGTATGCCACCTTGCCCATAGTTTTCTTGATTTCTAATTTTGATATAAGTTATGCTTCCTTTATGATAGGTGATAGAATTAATTATTGTAGAGTTTTGGTTATGAATACAGAAGTTTTGGTTATGAATACAGTATTTCTGTATGCTTACTTATGTAAGCATAAGTCCTCATGCTTATCTCATGAGGACTAACATTAAAAATTTATGGTCATAGTGATCTAATTAGATCTCTTAGGTCTAGAGAGACACAGTTTTATTGCCAAAAGAAGCAAATTGCACAAAATCAGATACATTTTCCATCTTGTCATTAAGATACAGAAATTGTGGATACATTTGCCTATTTATCACATGTGTTAAGGACTGGTATTGTAAAGGTAAAATTTCGAAGCTGATTCTAAGCTGCAAAATCCTGAGTTAAAGTTAAAGTGTAAAAGACTAGGGCATTGTAAAGCTTCTAGATTACAAGGCCTGGGCTAAAAAGTAAACAATTCCCCTGCTATCCCCGGAACCTGTAATGTCTGTAAAGATGTTAGGACAATGCGGGAGCTGCTCAGTAAATATCTCCATTGATTCCCTGGTTGTTTAATAGCTAAGGGCTCCAGGTAACATGGCACATAGGCATCCAGGCCCCAGAACCAATCAGTTTGAATGTGTACCCCACTTAGAAGTGACCAATCACCCCTGCCTAAACTGTTCCCGCCAATGAATGGACTAATCATGTATCAGAATTGTTGTTCAATTTTCCCGTGCCTCATGATGATTTGTTCTGATGTATGCAAAGTCCCCCACCCTCTCCAAAAAGTGTACTTAAGCTCTGCTTGACCTCTGCTCTGGGCTCTGGGCTGCTCTCCCTTCTTGAGTGAGCACAGAGCCCCAACGCGTTGGAATGGATCCCTAATAAAAATCCCCCTTGCCATTGCATGAAGCTAGTCTCGTGTGGTCTTTCCTTCTCCGACGTTTCGCCGGACCCTTACAGTATGTATAAGTGGGTCATATTTTGTGGATAGTGGTAAGGGTCAAGAATCTCTCTTATGGTTACTCAGCATAAAAGTATTAAACTACTTAATTCTCTCAGCTGATATTTTGAAGTTCATTTGAATATCATTTTTCAATTCACTTTTAATCATGAGCAGTGAAAAATTATGCTGTTGAAAACAACCCATTTAATTTCTCTTTCTATTAAAATAATGAAGTTTATTATGCAATAGTTCTTTTCATTTCAAAGTTCCAAGTTAAATTGGAAAAAGCAACACATTTCCTGTGCAAAAATGACCTATATGAACAAGTGCAACAAGTTCTCAAAAAAGATAACTAAATCTTAACAAAATTAGTTTAAATAATGATGCCTTGATATTTCATACATGTTGTGGAATTTGGAAATTAATATCTAAAACAAAAGGAGCTAATAGTAAATCTGGAAAAGTATGATTCTCTATTCATCTACCAACCAAGATAACTAGAGCTTTAATTGTTGGATAAAATTGGCATTCTAATGCTGATGACCTTTCCTTCATAGAGAAAATTAATTTATTTACATGAAAGCATCATTCATTTCTAGAATCTGCCAACTTTGAACTTTTTAATAATAACACTTTTTCTTAACTGAAATAAATCTTCACTTTTTCAAAACCCCTATCATGTCAGTTAATTGGATGCATTTATACAGTTAACCTTTGACTAATAAAGGCAGAATATTTTCATTAGCCTTGTTTTGCAAGAAGTGGCCAATTAAAGCTTCTGTGAGGATTTATGGTATAATTGGGGGTTGACATTTGATGTTTTCTATGTAAATATAAGGCATGATTAGAATAGGTAATTCTAAAACTACATGATTATGAAAAATGCTATTTAAAATTAACCATTTTAAACTGTTATTTTTCATAGAAGTAGATGATAGATAACATCTCCTGAAATATCCCTAGTGCCCTGTATCCTAACCAGTGGTGTGCCTGAAAATAACAACTACCTTCCCAATGGCAGAGTGTGGGGGTAGGGAAAAAGTCACGATGATAGAGTTTACTGATTTCCACCAGGTAAATAATCTCAACATGGACAATTTTACCAATGTAAAAACAACTGGCTCACAAAAATCCTGAAAATTTAAAAATCATCTCAAATTGATACCAGTTGGCTCCAGTACAACATTGAGCTTAGGTCAGGCATGACTATACCTTCAATATATCTTGTTTTTTTATGATTAATTTATTACTGGAACTACTAAACAACACCCCACAACATAGGTTGCTATCCAGTTTTTGTACTTTGCTTTATAATCTGAAAACATCTATATAAAGTATTATCAATTAATTTTAAATGACTAGCTCTTCAACTAATATTTGTTGTGAGGGTCTGTCATGTGCATTGTTAGGATATTCAGTAGTATCCCTTTCCTCTACACACTTGATACCAGTAGCATTCCATAGATATGACAATCAAAATGTTTCTAAAGGAATTTCATTAAAATACAGAAAACATCAGTAGAGTACATGAAGGGTTTTGAGCAGGAGGAAGAAGGGACAGTAAAAGGGAAAAAACAGTGGAATGAATCAGATTGAAATTTCATAGGTGCATACATGGATGTGACACACTCCTGGAATTGAATGTATTCATAGGACACTAATTTTAAAAAAGTAAATTGGAATTAAATGAAAAGTGATCCATGGAATGGAGGGAGGACAGTGGGGGGTTGGGGGGAAAGTGCTGGGGATAGAATTGGAGTGGGTTGTGTTCCATGCTTTTGTGATAATATCAGGATGTATCTTGCTGTTGTATATAACTAGAAAGAATAAGTGAAAGAAATTAAAAGGATTTTCAGACATCACTGAGTATCCCCAGTGTTAATGGTTTGGATATGAAATGTTCTCCCAAAAGCTTGTGTGTAAGTTAATGCAAAAAAAATGTTTACAGGAGAAAGATTGGGTTATGAGACCCTTAGCCATATCAGTGAATTAATTCCCTGAGGTGATTAACTGATTGGTAACTGAAGGTGGGTAGGGTGTGGCTGGAGGAGGTGGGCATTGGGGGAATGGCTTGGGGGTATTTATTTTGTATCTCTAAGTGGAGTCTCTCTCTGCTTTCTGATCATCATGTGACCTGCTGCCCTCTACCACACTCTTCTTCCATGGTGTTCTGCCTCACCTGGAGCCCCAAAGAATGGAGCCAGCTTACTATGGACTGAGACCTCTGAAACTATGAGTCCCCAAATAAACTATTCCTCCTCTAGAATTATTCTGGCCAGATATTTTATTTACAGCAGCAAAAAAGCTTACTAAAATATGCAGGAAGGAAATTACTCCCTGTTTCAGTGTTTTATGCATACATAAATTCACACTTAACATATTTATAACACTACTGAATTATAGGGAATGTATGAACCTAAGGAAGTCTTGAAGGCTGTTTACATGACACAGAACAGTTGCAAGGAAACTTAAGAATGCAGTTAATCATCTGAATGTTTCCAAATATCCAGATGTGTTACCAAATAGGCTAAAAATCAGTAAGGGAAACTGAATTTTTCAAGTTTTCATCTGGAAGTTTATCATTTTGTAAATACAAGCTTCATATATTGGTCTAATGACTGTAGTGAATAATACTGGTTTGGAAATTTGTTCATCTGGTGTTTTGAGCTGTCTTACTCTCTGATTTGGATCATAGCCCAGCTGCGCTGACTCAGTGTGTAATTTGAGATGACGCACAAGAAAAAAAGTTGATATTTTTTATATATTAGTCACGTTTTAGTACTACTGCTCAATAGCACTGCTATCCTATGTTCGGTATTTTTTAAGTCTCTTGTTATTTGGCATAAATGGAGCTTTAAAATATAGGGAAGAGAATTTAACAATAGAAAGCTGAACATTATATATCATAAATATAATAACATTTCTTTCTCCCTTTCTTTCCCTCTTTTCCTCCCTTCTAGAAAATGTATCTCATCTCTGGACATTAGGTATCACTTTGCCAAATCACAAAGCAGAATCTTGTTTCAATACATATCTCCATATTAGATTACTTCACTAAAGCATATTAATTACAGTAAAGAAATTAAAATTATATATGGCTCCCCTTATGAACTGCACTTTCATGATGACCAAATGGAGGCCCTTTCCAAACCTTTTGGTTATTTCTACATGAAAGCAAACTTCCAAGTATAAGGAAGAAATCTCTTTTTGTGTGTGTGTGTGTGCTACTGGGGATTGAGCCCCCAGGGCCTTGTGCATGCAAGGCAAGCACTCTACCAACTGAGCTATATCCCCAGCCCAGGAAGGAATCGTAAATAAGCATATAATGTGCACTTTAGCCACAACAATAGGATCAATAGGATCTTGGTTTATCTTTCTTGTTTTTGTAGTGATCCTGGTAGTTATGGTTGTTGCTGCTATTTTAGGGGAAAGGGAATGAACACAAATTTTATTTTTTTTTACACTTGCTTGACATGAACAAACATTTTCCTTATCATAGGAAATTTTGATTCAAAACTAATCTTATTTCAATCACAATACTGTTGAGTGGTTTGACATTATTTTAATATCTGTCTTAATGATATTAGTAACAGACTGAGATGTAGAAAAAAAGTTGCTCTTGAAAATATTCAATTTATTAATCACATTTATCTTGTTTACATTTTTAATCATTAATGGTCCTAATACAACCAAATGAAACTGGATTTTAAGGGGGAAAACTCATATTAATATAGGAAGAAACATACAAATAATATAATCTAAATATGGAACTTCTTCCTTAATGTAGATATTATATTTAATTCCAAACCACTTGCACTTTTTCCAAGTTACTGTTTAGTCTGCAAAGAAAAGAGATGTTAGAAGAATCATAATTTACATCCCATCTCCTCTTTTTTTCCTTTTTTAAACTAAATAAAGGTATCCAACATATCTTTTAGAATAAAAAAAATCTACTGTACACTAATCTTTACTTTGGCACTTTTTATAATTTTCTGTCAATTATTTCAATGAATTTGGAAGTTTACCAAATTAATTAAACTACATATATTGCAGGCTCTTTTCCATTCTATTTAATTTTGGGATATCCTATTTTCTCTTTTCCATGGGAGATTGAATTTTCTTCACTTTAGAACACTATTCAGATTTTATATTTGGCTTGATACTTCCCAATGATTCATTGTATATACAATCCAAAATGCATGGCCAGAAATTTAATGAGTAAAGGACAGAAATGTCGAGTTTAATTCTAAATGTTGATGTCTGGCAGACTTTCAGCAAACTTTGCAAGATTTTTATGGTTCATTGTGTTCTCAGGAAACAGATGAATTTATGATTTAATCTCTTTTGTATTTTAGATGCTTCTATAATAAACTTGGCAGACAAGTAATTGTTACCCATTGACAATGGATATAATGCACAGTTGAGTTGCAGTTACAGAATAATAAATGCATAAAATAAAATCACCAGCTAAATACTGTATCACTGAGTCAAATATAAATATGCTTACTAGATAAAATGTTCTTTTAGAATGGATGTTTTTAAAGAATATGCTCAACCACAAGAACAAATAAGAAAACTGGTTTTCCAGGGGTACAATTGATCTAGTAATATTAGTCAGAAGGCAATGAGTAATTTTCTCCTCAAATTATTCAGTGAATCTTAACAAGGTAAAATTAATATATTCTTTTGATCTATATTTTCAGATAAATTCATTGTTATATTCCTAAAAGCAAAACTATTTACTAGTCAATATTAAATTTGACACACTTTAATTAATTAATGACACATTTTCTAGGGAAGAATAAATTTATTCATGGCCCTAACAAATATTTTGCTTAAATTTGAAGTAAAAACTTCCATTGGTTTAATATTAAAATGTAAATATGAATTATAAATTATAGTTGCTGCATAAGAGTTGTGCCGAATTATGCATAATTACACCTTGAAAATAGTTTTTTTTTTAATCATCCTTTTGAGAAAAGTAGGCAGGATGACATTTTATAGATAACTGATTCATTTTATGCAAAATAATGTATCTTAAACAGGGTAGCAATCAGCTGCTGTCACCAGTCTGCCCATAAAAGAGAACTCTTGCCAGAAGCTTCCTCTTCTTTCTCTTCAGCAGTCAGAATTTGCTTCTGGTTCCCTTTCTTCCACATATATTTATTAAGCAGTGAACTCTGCCACACTCTATACTATCCACTGCAGAACTTTTTCATCTTCTTATTCTTCCTTATATCAGGTCCCATAAAGCATGACCAAAATGATGCTATTTGCTGTATATTCATTGTTATATTACAAATTAAAATGATTCCTTCAAATCCATGATGTGGTTGAATTACAGCCACAATAGGTGAAGGAGACACTACATTTGATTATTCTGTAAGGGTAAAATTTCTAAGCTGATTCTAAGCTGCAAAAGTCTGAGTTAAAGTGTAAAAGACTAGGGCATTGTAAAGCTTCTAGATTACAAGGCCTGGGCTAAAAGGTAAAAGTTTATTGTTACAATTCCCCTGCTATCCCCGGAACCTGTAATGTCTGTAAACTTGTTAGGACAATGCAGGACCTGCTCAGTAAATATCTCCATTGATTCCCTGGTTGTTTAATAGCTAAGGGCTCCAGGTAACATGGCACATAGGCATCCAGGCCCCAGAACCAATCAGTTTGAATGTGTACCCCACTTAGAAGTGACCAATCACCCCTGCCCAAACTGTTCCCGCCAATGAATGGACTAATCATGTATCAGAATTGTTGTTCAATTTCCCCGCGCCTCATGATGATTTGTTCTGATGTATGCAAAGCCCACCACCCTCTCCAAAAAGTGTACTTAAGCTCTGCTTGACCTCTGCTCTGGGCTCTGGGCTGCTCTCCCTTCTTGAGTGAGCACAGAGTCCCAACGCGTTGGAATGGATCCCTAATAAAAATCCCCCTTGCCTTTGCATGAAGCTAGTCTCGTGTGGTCTTTCCTTCTCCAACGTTTCGCCGGACCCTTACAATACAATATTAGATTTGTTATTGCTGTTCAAAATAATGCCTGATGAAAATATAAAAGATCCAGGCATGGTGGCTCACACCTGTAATCCCAGTGACTTGGAAGGCTAAGGCAGGAGGATTGAGAGTTCAAGGGCATCCTCAGCAACTTAGTGAGACCTTGTCTCAATATAAAAATGTGAAAAGGGCTGGGGAAGGGCTGGGAATGTAACTCAGTAGTGAAGCACTCCGGGTTCAGCCACCAGTTAAAAAAAAAAAAAAAGTAAGAAAGAAAGCAAAAGAAGGTAATCTTGTTACATTTCTAATCTTACACAAAGGCTCTTTGAAAGAGACAGTATATAATATTTGTTTTCTCCTTGCTTCTGACATCATCCATGATATTTACAAAGTCTCCTGAACCTATGTCCTCAGTACCCCAGTGGATAGCTGAAACCATGGATAATACCAAACCCTGTGTATGCTATTTTTACCATGAATATATAAACGTATTTCTTAAAGCAGCACTATCTTAGTCCGTTCAGGCTGCTTTAATTATTCCATTAGCCTAGCTGTTTACAAACAAAAGAATGTGTCTTTCACAGTTTTAGAGTCTGGGAAGTGCACAAGAAAGTTGATGAAGGTTTACTTCTTAATTCATAGAGGACCATCATTCACTATATCCTCAGATGGCATAATATATAAAGAAATTCTCTAACATTTCTTTTATAAGGGCACTAATCCTGTCTATGAGGGCTCTGTTCTCGTTATCTAATCACTTATCAAAGTCCCTACCTGCTAACACTATTACATTAGGGAGTAAGGATTTCAGCATAAGAATTTTGGGGCAACACAAATATTTGGTCTAGAGTAAGCACCTCAAGATAACTCCTGATTTAACTCAAAGATTAGGCTTTAAGAACTATTCATTTGAGTTAAAGTTCTTAGGCTTGGATTACAAACACTTTAGTGAAAATCCAGAGTTTAAAAGAGGTTATAAATAGGAAATAATGTCAAAACAAGAATAAGTGAGTCACATTTTTAGCTGAGGTTTGGTGCTCTGAAAATCATAATTGATGAATTGCTTGTAGCTTAAGGTTGTTGATAGATAGTACTGATATGAACATTCTCAAATATTTTTGGTAATTTGTGTATTTATACACACACACACACACACACACACACATTTCTGGAGGTAAATATCTAGGAAAGGGGTGGAATTGATGTTTCATAACATATGTGCATGCTCAGCCTAGTAAACACTTTCCAATGTGATCACACTAATTCACACTCTAATAGCAATATATGAGAGTTATAGTTGCTTTATATCCTTTCCCACAGTTTGTCTTTTTGTTTTTGTCTTAACCATTCTTTTGGGTATGTAACTATCATGGGAGAAGAATGTCTGTGAAGAATGGTCTGAGGAGTTTGGGGAGAGGGAGAAATTCAACTTAGGATCAGCAGGACTCTTGATATATATGACAGAAAATAATTTCACAACCTACCAGTTAAAGTCATAGCAGAGGTTTATTTAGGAAGGAGACACACATTAAAGGGAGAATGTGGGCTTTCTCAAGAGTGAGAAGACCCTTCTTGAGTTGGGGCTCCAATATTTTTACAGATGCAATATTTAAGAACAGGACAGGAGGTTGAAACAGGGTGAAGCTACATGATTTTATACCAATTTTCCTTGTGTTTGTGCACTGCCTTTTCATGTTTCTTTTTGCAAATGAGTACATGGGCCAAGGGAACAGACTCAGGTGGGGATCTTGCTCAGGAGTTACAGGAGTTCCTGGTCACTCTTTGCATCTTAGTGATCCCTGGGTGTTTTCTGCATCTCAATGTTCATGGGTACATACTTAGAGATTCAGTGTATCTCTCCCTTTTTTCTTAAATTCCTGTTTCACTTCCTCATCCCTGAGATTTAGACACCCTTATTCTTAAGGGGTTCAAAAAGAAGAACTTTCATCTTTCCTATCTACTTCACGGTGATATGGGGCATTGTCCCCATCTACCTAGGGGATCTAAAGTCTCTTCCTATCTGATCTAATGGACACAGAGATAGATTGGTCTCAGTTGTTGAAATGAATTAGAATCCTTATGTTGCCATCATCTTAAAATAGAATTGTTGTAATCTGGAAGATATAAACTTTATTAGGAGATTAAAAAGGCAAGAGTCAAACAATAGGAACACAAGTATAATTCTACATTATAAACTATGTAGTATAGTCCTCTATAGTGAAGGTCCTAGTAATGGTAACAGCCATGTGAGGTTAGTCAAGGAAGCTTTAATAGTTTTCCACCATTTTCCTTAGTATTACATGGATAAAGATTTTTAATCCAAACAGCTCTTGGTAAAATTTTGTCAGTGGTAGTTTCTATTAGTCAAGACACATTGATATAAAAACAGCAAGAGATATTTACCAGAGCACAAACTCTACCTTCTCAAGATAGCAAATAGGCCAGAGCTAGCCTAGCTTTTATCATCATTTGCGCTTGAGGGTCTAAAGGTTTTTGTACTAGTTTAAAGTCTTTTCCAGTTTTTATGGCAATGTCCTCCATGGTTGCTGAAATTTTTTTGGTAATTACTACATTTTAAGTTATTCCTCCTGCTAATCAAATGAGCAATCCAATTAGAGTTACTATTACAGCTTAGACCTAGACTTCTTTTTATTCTGAGTCTGTGTAAGTTGAAATGGTGTCTTGGGGATCTCTAGTGAAAAAATGAATTTGCTGGAGAGACAACATATCCTATTCCTAATGTTCCAGTCATCTCTTTCCAATCTATTCATAAAATTGCACTGTATGTCCTTCATATGACCCTATATGGCTTTTTGTTTGTGTCATGAAGAACATGCCCTGGTTGAGCTTGGAAGTCCAGGTTTAAGAGTAGATATTTCCTTGTTCTGTACGTTGGCTATCTTCATAGTTATATGTCTTGAAGTTGGTCTATTATGGTTTTGAATGTTTGGGGTCCTGTAGGCTTCCAGGATTTGGCAATCCATTCCATCTTTCATCTCTGGGAAGTTTTCTAGAATTATTTCATTTAATATGCTGTCCATTCCTTTGGTTTGAATCTCTGTGCCTTCTTCTATCCCGATGACTCTCAAATTTGGTTTTTTTATGACATCCCATATCTCTTGAATAGATTGCTCGTGGGATTTAAGCATCTTTTCTGTGTTGACTATATTCTTTTCAAGTTGATAAATCTTGTCTTCATTACCTGATCTACATATTGTGGGTTCGGGCTCTAAATTCCTTAATAGGATGCCCATAGCCCAAGAGTTAATAACAAGAATAAACAAATGGGACTTACTTAAACTAAAAAGTTTTTTCTCAGCAAGAGAAACAATAAAAGAGGTAAATAGAGATCCTACATCCTGGGAACAAATTTTTACCCCTCACATCTCAGATAGAGCCCTAATATCCAGAATATACGAAGAACTCAAAAACTTAAAAAATAAGATAACAAATAACCCAATCAACAAATGGGCCAAGGACCTGAACAGACACTTCTCAGAGGAGGACATACAATCAATCAACAAGTACATGAAAAAATGCTCACCATCTCTAGCAATCAGAGAAATGCAAATCAAAACCACCCTAAGATACCATCTCACTCCAGTAAGATTGGCAGTCATTATGAAGTCAAACAACAATAAGTGTTGGCGAGGATGTGGGGAAAAGGGTACACTTGTACACTGCTGGTGGGACTGAAAATTGGTGAGGCCAATTTGGAAAGCAGTATGGAGATTCCTGGGAAAGCTGGGAATGGATCTACCATTTGACCCAGCTATTGCCCTTCTCGGACTATTCCCTGAGGACCTTAAAAGAGCGCACTATAGGGATACGGCCACATCAATGATTATAGCAGCACAATTCACAATAGCTAGACTGTGGAACCAACCTAGATGCCTTTCAATAGATGAATGGATAAAAAAATGTGGCATCTATACACAATGGAGTATTATGCAGCACTAAGAAATGACAAAATCATAGAATTTGCAGGGAAATGGATGGCATTAGAGCAGATTATGCTAAGTGAAGCTAGCCAAGCCCTAAAAACCAAATGCCAAATGTATTCTTTTATATAAAGAGAGCAACTAAGAACAGAACAAGAAGGAAGAGCATGAGGAAAAGACTAACAGTAAACAAAGACGAGTGGGGGGGAGAGAAAGGGAGAGAGAAGGGAAAGCATATGGAAATGGTAGGAGACCCTCAATGATACACAAAATTATAAGAGGTTGTGAGGGGCAAGGGGGAGGGAAAAAAGGGGGAGAGAATTGAACAACAGCAGAGGAAGTAGAGAGGGAAGATGGGAGGGGAGGGGGGATAGTAGGGGATAGGAAAGGTAGCAGAATACAACAGTCACTAATATGCCATTATGTAAAAATGTGAGTGTGTAACAGATGTGATTCTGCAATCTGTATTTGGGGTAAAAATGGGAGTTCATAACCCAATTGAGTCAAATGTATGAAACATGATATATCATGAGCTCTGTAATGTTTTGAACAATCAATAAAAATAAGAGTAGATATTTCTTATCTTTAGGAGTGTATTAAGGGTCACTAGTCCATTTGCTTAAAGGAGATAGACTGGTGTTTGTTAGGAGGCCATGGAGGCCTCTAATACTCATTGGTTGGTGTAGATTGTTAACCCATTGTTCCCAATGATCATGAATATCCCATGTGCTTTTGTAACCATGAGTGGGAGGATCACCTGTGTAGTTAGAAAAACCTGTGCCATCATATAATGATGACTCTGAGGAGTGGTGAGATAATCTGACCAAGTAATACCCAGTAATGTTAAAACACAAATATACAAGTTTTATCCCAGTAAAAAGACACTAGAAGATTTTTTGAAATGTATGAATAGAACTGGAGTTTGATGGCCATCATCTAGGATTCCTAGAGTTGATAAAATTATATTAAAGTGTATAGGTCTACAAGGTCAAACTGAAAGTTGAAAGAATGTGGTGGGGGTTCCTGTGTGGAAGTCAATTTTAGTTGTTGGGTTTGGATAGGTGGCATTAAGTTCAGTCAGGTAGATTAAGAATTACATCAGTTTTGGGTTGGGGATGTGGTTCAGTGGTAGAGTGTTTGCCTGGCCTATATGAGGCCTTAGGTTCAATCTCCAGCATCATAAAAAAATTGTGTCAGTCTCTGTGGGTACAATGGAACTTGACTGTAATCACAACAATTCAGGAGGCTGAGGCATGAGGATGCAAGTTGAAGGCCAGGCTCACCAACTTACTGAAACCCTATATCAAAGAAAAAAAATTTTGAATGGGTTGAAGATGTAGCTTAGAGCACCCTGGGTTCAATCCCCAATAACACACACACACACACACACACACACACACACACACACACACACACCAGAATTGTATCAGTCTCATTTGCTCAAATACCTTCTTGTATTGGCTTGATCCCCACACCACAAGTCCTCAGTGAGCTGGAGTTAGCAAATCCAACATACAGAAGAGAAATTGTTATTTTTTATCACATCATGAGTTAACATATAAAGAAAATTATTTTGCCAGTGAGGGGACATAAAGGGAGGCATGAATAAAGGAGAGGACTAAAGTTTGTAACATGGTAATTACTGTTGGTATATGCATTGCTCTATGGTTCCCCAGCAGTCATACATAGTCAAATAAAGAGCAAAAGGATGAGTGTCACCAAAAGGAAGCAGATTCCCAGCCAAAGGATGGTTTATGATGAAGTAAGTAATTTTCACAGCCAAAAATAAGAAGCTCCACAAGAATAAGGAGCAAGATTAATTTGGCTTGAATAGGCTTCTTATTTCTTTAGAATAAAACCCATAGATTCTCTTATAACACACACGAATAGGAGTCATTTTTTATTCCTCTGTAGTGATGAGTCATCTTGATCCTCAAAACTTAAAGAGGGACAGGTTTATCAGGTTTTATTATTGATAAATTGGTCCATGATGTTTGGCCCTCTAGTTTGACAGCTGTTGTGATGCTTAGGAGGACCTGGAAAGGACCCTTCCATTTTGGAAGGAGCTGATCTAAAGATGAGTCAGTCCTTTTGAAGGTTTTAAAAGTACATAGTCACCAGGCTGTATGTACTTTTGATATACAGAACCACCATGATATGGAAGAATCATGTTCTGTATTTTAAGAAAGCCTTTTGTATTTGTCGCAAATTACTTATGTATTTAAACATTTTCTATGATTTAGGGTCAGTGCTGGGATGTGAAGTCACAGAAGGTTTTCTCTATAGCATTTTATAAGGGCTCAGTTGGAGAGAAGTTTTAGGAGCAATCTTGATTCTCAATAAAGCAACAGGTAATAAATGTTGCTTTATCTCTTGGCATGATATTTCCAAGGTGGTTTTGATATGTACCTTAGGCCTCTTTACTCTTTTGATGATTGAGAGTGTCAGGAGCATGAAGACAGTAAGGTATGCCCAAAGTTCATGAGACCTCCTGTGGTATCCTTGAAACAAATAAAGATCAATTATCACTTGGAAGTGACCTAAGAAGTCCAAACCTAGGAATAATTTTTTTTAGAAAGAATTTTAAAACTTCTTGAGGCTTTTTATTTCAGGTGAGATATGCTTTTATCCATCCAGAGAAGGTGTAGCAAAACCCAAAAGATATTTATATCCTTGGCATGGGGGCATCTGAGTATAGGTGCCATTCTTTTTCAGGGAATGTGCAGAGAGGGCAAGATCTTATGAACTTTCATTTGGTATTCTCCAGGCCTTTCCTCCAAAGGCATGGGTAACCAAGATGCTCAGTGCCTCTCTCCCCAAATGTCATCAGTCATGGATTCCTTTAGTAATTTTTCATTAATCAGCCTGGGGTAATAAAACTTTATGATCTCCTTTTCTAGTCCACCATTCATTTTCAGCTAATTTATATCCCTGCTGATTTTTCCATTCCTTTTCAGTTTTTGTGTAGTATGGGCTAGGATCAAAAATTGGAGTTAGAGGTATTAGAGGCATTTCTGATATATTTTAAAGTACTACTCATCTAGCACTTTGATCTCTTAGTATATTTTCCCATATTATGGGAAACTGCCCTTTTGATGTCCTTTGCATTGGACAGGCAACCATGCTGTTTCCAAGAGACAGAATTTTAGGTCTATGTTAGATTGAGGTCTTTTTTTCTATTAAAAGTATCCCTTTTCCCCCACATAGTGGCATAAGCATGAAGAACTAAGATATATATATATATATATATATATATATATATATATATATATATAAATCATTTATCTTTTCCTAGTTGCAAAACTCAGGTGAGGACAATTATTTCAGCCCTCAGTACTGAGGGATTTAGAGGAAGCAGCTTTGCTTGTACTATCTCCTGGAGGCTAAGTACTGCATAACCTGCTTTTTCAGTTCCCTCACTCATGTAGCTACTTCCATCTATGAACCCTTCCATATCAGGGTTAGCTAAAGCCTTGACTTTATGATCAGTTCTCCTCCAATAGACCTTTCGTACAGTTTCCATACAAGAGATAAGGAAATTGTCTACTGTTCCTGAAGTGGGAAGTGAAATTGCCAGATTTGGAGTTTGGCAACCTTTGAGAGTACTCTAGAAATTCTAACAGGTGAGTCTGATAATTAGATAATCATCCTTCTGTTAGACATTGATATTCCTTAAGGTCAAGAACACTCCAAACCTGGTGGGGGGTTGGACCCCTACTTAGTGTCTTAAAGTTAATTTACTCAAGGAGTGTGGTAGGGCTAGAGATCTCAGGTACCCCAGCCATCAGCATGCCACTGAATCCAAATGTTTAGAAAAGTAAGACAGAGGTCATGGGATACCACTGTCTTTGAATGAGGACTCCCATTGCCACACACTGCATTGCTGCTACATATAGGGTAAATGGTTTTTTAAAGTCAGGAATTCCCAGGGCTGGGGCAGACAGTGACAAATCCTTGAATTTTTGAAGAGCTTTTTGCTGGTTCTCCATCTAGTCTATGGGCGTATAATCAGGTCTTTATGTGGCTTTATAGCAACTATAATTCCTAAATTAGGAATCCAAATTCTGGAAAAAACAGTAATGCCTAGAAAGGGTGTAAGTTACTTTTTTTTTTTTTTTTGGTACCAAGGATTGAACCCAGAGGTGCTCAACCACTGAGCCACATTCCCAGCATCCCCTTTTTTATTTTGAGGTAGGGTCTTGTTGAATTGCTTAGGGCCTCACTAAGTGGCTAAAGCTGGCTTTGAAGTTGTGATCCTCCTTCCTCATCCTCCTAGCTTGGAGGATTATAGGAGTGTACCACTGTGCCTAGCTGTAAGTTATATTTTGGTCTGTGGTGGTCCTATCTTTAAACAAGATTCTTTTATCTCATGGGTGAGAGTTCTTTCCACTGATGTTAGGATGTGGCCCAATCATTATACCCTTTGTTGGGAGATCTGAGACTTTTGCGGAGACACTCAATATTCTGTAGCTCCCAGGAAGTTAAGAACTTTAATGGTGCTTTTATAAGAGCCCTGTTTAGTGTGATTGTACATAAGAAGATCATGTATGTACTGGATCAAAAACCCCCTTTTAAAGAGTCAGATATCTTTATTCCTTTGTTAAATCATTTTCAAACAAGTGAGGTCTATCTCTTAGTATCAAGGGAGCACTGTACAAGTGTATTGGGCAGTTTCATGGTATCAGAATCAGTCCATTTAAAAGCAAATAAGTATTGTGAGTGAGGATGTAATGTAAAGCCTGAAAAAGTTTCTTTAAGATCAAACTAGCTCCCCAAATCTACAATTTAAAGATTCTATAGATCACTTGGGTGGCTGGGGATATAGGTCAGTTGGAAGGGTGCTTGTCTGGCATGCACAAGGCCCTGGGTTCAATCCCCAGCAATGCACAAAAAAGAATCATTTGGCTATAGGGGTATTTGTAATGCCAATTAGAAAGGGGTCCAGGAGATTTAAGCAGAGAAGAAAATTGAGCCCCTTATATCCTCAGGGAAGTTAATATCTTAACCTTTTTTACCTGCTATGTCAAGAATGAACCATACAGATCCATTTTGTATCTGAGTCATAATAGTATATGGGTTAGGAACTGTAGTATGTAGTGGGATTATGGCTTCATTAATTGTCTGTAACTCATGAACTAATCAATATTTTCCACTTGATTTTATTATTGGAAGGATGGGGGTATTAGTAGAAACTGGCAATGAACTAAAGAACCATATTTTAAGAACTTAGAAATGAGAGACCAAAGTCTTCAGAGGGCCTCTGGCTTGACAGTGTTTTGTCATTTATGGGATAAGCTTTTGTGTTTTTTAAATATTTTTTAGTGTTGACAGACCTTTATTTTATTCATTTATTTATATGCGGTGCTGAGAATTGAACCCAGTGCCTCACACATGTGAAGCAAGCACTCTACCATTAAGCTACAACCCCAGCCCAAACTTGGGTTTTTAAGGAAAGAGAAATAGGCTGAGCATTAATTGTTTCCCCTAGAATTTAAAATAAGAGATCAGAGGAGGACATTTTCCTTCAGGGCTTTATCAATTAAAGGAGAGGTCAAGATAGATATAATTTCTTTCTTCTAAGTATCATGTAAGGGGAATGTGGAAATAAACACAAGAATCAGCATGAATTTAGTTAAAGCAAAGCTTTGAGAATGCTTCCTAGCTGAAAGTAACTGTATAGGACACAATAGTTTAGATGGAACATGAAACATGAGGATATGCAAAAATAGGTTAGAGAAGCGAGTAAGGGAAGACAGGACAAGAATTCATCCTCAGAACTTAGATAAATAGGAGAAGCTTAAAGAGTAAAGAGATTGGCCAGTGAAGTGTACTGGGTGTGAATATGGTGATTATTACAGTTGGCTTTCTTGACTGTTATGTCAAGGTCAGGTTCCTCTAACAAGATGTCTTAGGTGAACTTCATCTTAGACCAAATGAGGTGGGGTTCAAGATACTGGAAGAACAATACCTCATATGTGTCTTCCAGACAAGGAGCTTATGTTCTCTTTCACCCAGGAATGGGATATGCTGGCCTAAGTCTGTCTCCTATATTTAGTGCTTTTATGAACAAGCACTCATCTTTTAAGGAAGAAAACAGCCTTGGTCTAATAAAAGGAGAAAGAAAACAGAGGGAGAGAAAATAAAACAGGGCAGGGGAGATAGAGAGATAAATATTGGAAATATTGGGAGAGATGTCACCCATTGAAGTCCCACAGTGGATAGCAGGTCTTAGATGTCAGACAGACAGCTGAGAATCCTATAGGAAATCCTGATATTCAGTAAAAAAAGAACTAAGAAAGGATTTTAAAAGAAGACCATTGAGCTTTTTTGGCAGATTTAGAGCTCAAACCTCATCTCAAGGATGGTGTATTACTCTAGTGCCACTCGAATCTACACTGCCTGGGGATTTTCTAGCCACCCAAGAAGGGGAGGCAGGGCAAGTGAGGTGGATCTAGGTTATGCACTTTGACCTTAGTAAGTGAAATAAGGAAGGGAGGGAGGGAGGGAGGGAGAGAGAGAGAGAGAGAGAGAGAGAGAGAGAGAGAGAGAGAGAGAGAGAATGAATGAGAATATAAGTACAGGAGCTTACAGAATAATTTACAGTTAAGGCAGAAGGTAAAAACATTTGAGTAGACTTAACAAACTCAATCCCTCTCGAGATTCCCGTATGGGCTCTCAAGATATATCATGAGAGAAGGGATGTCTCTGAAGAAGGATCTGAGGAATTCCCACAGAGAAAGGGAAATTTGACTCACAACAAGTAAGGTTCTTGGCATATCTGTTAGAAAAGAATATTGGCACACATCAGCCAAAAGCATAGGCAGAGGTCTATTTAGGAAGTAGATACATATTCAAGGGTGAGTATGGGCTATCTTGAGAGTGAAAAGCCCCTCTTCTTGGTTGGGGCTTCAGTGTTTATAGAGGGGCAGTAGTTAGGGGCTACACTGGAGGTAGATCCAGGGTGAGGCCATACAATTTCTTGCCAATTTTCCCTGAGCTTGCCTTTTCTTTACTTTTTGCAAGTAAGGACATTGGTCAGTGACATGGGCCTAGGGCTGGGGGATGAATTATTCAGGAGTTATAATGATTTATGGGCACTTTCTGAATCTAAATGGCTCATAGGTATTTTCTGCAACTCAGTTGTTTAGGGGTGCTTTTTGAAACTCAGAATCTCTCTCCAATTATCCCCAAATTTATATCTCATAATGATATTTGATTGTTATTTATATCATTAGAAGGTCTAATGAAATAGCACAATTGTTCATATATTTTACCTACTTGAATATCTTATTTGTAAAGTATTTATTCAACTGCTTTGTTTGCTTTTTTAAAATAAATTTTAGAAGTTTATTTTTTATTGTTCAGAATATGAGTTATTTTTCTTATATATTATTGAAAATATATTCACCCACTTCATGGCTATTAGCTAGCATTTTCACTGTGTAGATCATTACTTATCTAAGATGCTTGGGACCAGAACATTTTTAGATTTAAATTTAGGGGGAATTTGGAATATTTACTTATATTTAATGAAATATCTTGGATATGGGACTCAAATCTAAGCACAAAATTTATTTGTTTCATATACAATTTATACACATAACATGAAGGTAATTTTATACAGCATTCATAGTGTATCTGAATTTTGACAGTGACCTATAACATAAAGTTAGGTGGGGACTTTTCCACTTGTGTAATCATGTCAGTGCTCAAAATTTTTGGATTTTGGAGCATTTCAGATTGAGGATTTATAAGACTAGGTTCAAATGGTATCAATAATTTCTTTGAACAAAAGCATTTCTTAAGTTTAATTTCATTTCCTTTATCATTTTATCTCTCTATATTTGCTGTTTTTAAAGTCTATTTCAGAAGTCTGCTTCAACCAAAGTCATGAAAATATTCTTTTATGTTTCATTATAAATGCATTATCTTTTCTAATTTGATCTATAATTTATTTGAAATTAATTGTTAAGTATGAGATATGGAACAAGGCTCATTTTTAGGGCTGGGGTTGTGGCTTAGTGGAAGACTGCTTGCCTAGCATGTGTGAGGCACTGAGTTTGATTCTCAGCAACACATAAAAAATAAATAAACGTATTGTTTCCATCTATAACATAAAAATATTTTTAAAAAGATTCATTTTTATACATATGGACATCCAATTGATTCCACACCACTTATTTATCAGATCTTTCCTTCTCTTTACTATAGTGTCACTTCTGCCATAAATAGGGATCTCATATATTTGTGGATCTATTTCTGTTCTATTGGTCTGTTAATTGTTTACCCTTGTATAAACAATTAACAGTTCATTATTATTTTATAATTAATCATGATCACTAGTGATATAAGTTTTCCAGTTTTATATATACTTTTAAATTATTTTTATATTTTTTCCATGTAAATTTTAAAAGTTATTCTAGAAATTAGTTCACCTATTACCAAAATTCATTGCTGACATTTCAGTTGGGATTTATTTTGTATTTTCAGTGTAAAGGTCATATATAATTATTACCAAATTTATTCATAAATTCTAAATTGTTGTGGGCTGGGGTTGTGGCTCAGTGGTAGAGTGCACGCCTAGCACATATGAGGCCCTGGGTTCGATCTTCAGCACCACAAAAAAATAAATAAAATAAACGTATTGTGTCCAACTACAACTAAAAAAAAATTTTAAAAAGTAAATTTTAAATTGTTTTGTGTAAATGGTGATTGGAAATTGAGCCCAGGGGTACTCTACCACTGAGCTACATCCCTAGCCATTTTTTCATTCCTCATTTTTAGATAAGGTTTTGTTAAGTTGCCAAATCTGGACTAAAACTTGTGATGCTCCTGCCTCAGCCTCCCAAGTTGCTGGGATTACAGGTGCATGCCACCATACCCAGCTATGTTTTTGTTGTTTTGATGCTACTCTAAATATATTTTTATATTTAAGTTTTCTATTCCTTAATTTCTGGTATCAGAAATAAAAATTGTTTTTATATATTGAGCTTATACATAATGACTTTCTATATTCACTTATTAATTCTAAAAGTTCATTTGTAGATTATTTTGAATTTTCTGGGTTTACTGCTAATTGTACTTGTAAGAGCTTCACTTGAAGAAATGTGTTTATTTTGAGCAGTTTTGTCTCATTTGTAATCTCAGAAATTTTCACTAATTCAACATTAAATACAGCATCTGCTAGAGGATTTTTGTATGTATTCCTTATCAGATTATGAAAGTTACCTTCTACATATGTACCTCAGATAGAGCATTATTTTCCAGGATGTATAAAGAACTAAAAACACTTAGCACAAAAGAAACCCACAAATAACCCAATCAATAAATGGGCAAAGGAACTGAGAAGTGTCTACTTCTCAGAAGAAAAAAAATAAGAATGGTCAACAAATACATGAAAAAAAGTTCAAATTCTCAACAATTTGAGAATTGTGAATTAAAAGTACACTGATATTTCATCTCATTCTAGTCAGAATGGCAAATATTAAGAATACAAGTAACGATAAATGCTGGCAAGGATGCAGGGGAAAGTGTATACTCATACATTGCTAATAGGAACTGCAAATTGGTTCAAGTACTCTGGAAAGCAGTATGAAGATTCCTAAAAAAAAAAAAAAAAAAAAAAAACCTAGGAATGGAACCACCATTTGACCCAGCTATCACACTCCTCAAAATATACACAAAGGATTGAAAATCATCATACTATAGTAACACAGCCACATCAATGTTTATAGCAGCTTAATTCACAATAGCTAAACCATGGAACCAAACTAGATGTCCTTCAATAGATGAATGGATAAAGAAAATGTGGTATATATACACAATGGTGTGTTACTCAGCCATAAAGAAAAATGCAATAATGACATTTGCAGGTAAATGGATGGAGCTGGGGGATATCATGATAAGTGAAATAAGCCAGTCTCCAAAAGCTAAAGGTCAAAATTTTTGCTGATAAGTGGAAGCTAACCAAAAATAAGGGGGACTATGTGAAGAACAGATATTCATTAGATTAGACAAAGAGGAATGAAGGGGAGTGAGAGGGGATAGGAAAAGGAAAGACAGTGGATGAATCCAAAATAATTTTCCTCTGTACATATATGAATACACCATAGTGAGTCCCACCATTGTGTACATCCATAAGAATGGGGTCCTAATTAGAATAAGATATATACCATACTGCTGAGGGCCATTGCCAAGTAGGAATGACGCATCGAAATTTCCTTGCCAGCGTACCCCATGTTGCTTAGAGGAAGGACTCGTGGGAATGGACTTGCCTTGGACATTCACTGTGACATTGCATGTATGTTTGAGAAAGGTGACCCTGCTCAAGGACCAGGGTGGATCCAGGTTTAGGGTGTATCCTGCAGGTTTTAGGAAGTATCCCGCTCCTTGGGTTTAGGGCGTTCCCGGTTTAGGACAATCTGGGTTTAGGGCAGTTTCAGGTTTAAGGTTATTCCTGCTGGGAATAGGGCGTATCCTGCTGCCTGAGTTCCCGTTGAGTTCTAGTGGAATTCAGAAAGTTTTGGGATTAGCCTGGTGGAGTACGTGAATTGGGGCCCAGAACTTGGATTTCCCCAGAATGTGTGTAGAGGCCGGTGTGAGTTTGGGAATAAAGAATTGAATTGCTGTTTGAATCTACAAAGCTGTGAGTGGCTCATGATCTTGTGCCCAGCCAGACTGCGGCACCATACTTGTATAATTATATGAAAATTAATTCTATTGTCATGTATAACTAAAAATAACCAATGAAATAAAGTTACCTATTATTCCTTCTTTGCTAAAAGTTATGATATGAATGAGACTTGAACTTTTTAAAATATTCTCTTTTAGTTGTAGATGGTTACAATGACTTTATTTTATGTATTCATTTTTATGTGTTGCTGAGGATTGAACCCAGTGCCTCAGATATGCTAGGAAAGCCCTCTACCACTAAGCCACAAACCCAGCCTGAGACTTGAGCTTTAATATGTGATTTTTCTGCTTATATTGAGAATTATATCTCAAAATAAGCATGCACAGAAAAATGAATCTAAAATTGAATACTTACTTTTTGTTAAAAATCACTGTTTTTATTCCATTCAACTATGTATCAATATTGAGTAAGGAGGATATAAAAATTGGAATATTAGATTATTTAAGTGGAAAGTAGGCTCTCATTGAAAAACTTGTGTTATTAGAAAATTATTAAATTTTATTTTAGGTTAAACCACTAGGAAAGATATGTATCCACTTATATTCCAGAAAGCTATCTGCAGAGGAGTTCTAATCTTCCCTTGGTAACTAAAGTCTTAGATTGTCTGCAAAAATGGATAAAATCATTCCCTTCCCTGTACCCATGCCTTTTTGTAATGTGACTTTGTAACTCCTTCCATTAGGAGGAGTTACATAAAATCTCCCCACTTCTTGGATATGGGTTATTCTTGAACTTCATTTGATCAATAGAAAATGGCTGAAATAGTGTGTCATTTTCCAACCTAGGTCTGAAGAGGCTTTACATACTTCTGTTCTTTCCCGGTACTCTGCCCAAGTACCAGATGAACAGTTCAAAATAGCTTTCTGGATGAAGACAGGCATATGACCTTTGCTGACAGCCAGCTAAACCTAAGAAGTAAAACTACCTAGTAGCTAACCTGAGACTGACCAAAAGGCATTGGTCAGCCCAGCCAAGAGCAGAACTATTTATTTTGAGTTCAGACAAAATTGCTGATCTATAAAATCATCAGCTAAATAAACAGTTGCTGTTTAAAAACACAATATTTTAAACTGATTTATTATTTAGCATAAACTAATGACAACATCTGTATAAAATATTAGTTTGTTATTAGCCCACAATTTATTCATTAAGCCAGCCAGTCACTCATTTGACTAATATGAAAAAAAAATTTATATGCCAGCCACTATTATATGCACTGAGATTGAGCCCTACAATACCAAAAACAATATACTTCTGATACTGGTAGAGGAGACAAACTAAACAATACAAAAAGAGAATAAATAATATTCTAGATGATAATTGATAACAAAGATGAAAACATTTTAATTTTATGTCATATTTCCAGGGAGCACTTCATTGAGAAGTTGACAGCTGAATAAAGTCTTGGATGAAGTATAGAAGTAAATTATGTAGATATTTAAAAGAAGAGTATATCACATAGAGAAAATAGTAAATGTAAAGTCATTAGGCATGTTGCTACCCAGTGCACATTTTTAGGAGATTCAGAGGAGAGTACATAGTAGAGGAACAACAATAGAAGGTGATATCAGAAAACAAAAGGCTGAATCCTATGTCAATTTACTTTAGGTTTTATTTAGTATAGTATTAGAAACCTTTCAAAATATTTTTTTTTGTAATTTTCTTCTATATCATTGGAATACTCTGAACAAGGACATACTATTAGTTGATTTCAGTTTTAACAGGGTCATTCTGAGTCCTCTGCTGAGAAGAGACTAGAAAAAAAGAAAACACATCAAGGAGATAAATTAGGTTGCTATAGCAATATAAAAGGACTGAGGTCTGGCAGTGGAAGTGAAAGACAGTAAAATTCTGGATATATCACATTTTGAAGCTAGAGCTAAGTGGATTTGGCTGAATGATTTGGCTTTGGTCTGTGAAATAAACAGAAGAGTCAAAGATGACTCTGGGATTTAGTCCAAGAAACTGGAAGACTGGCATTGTCATTAACTGAAATGAGGAAGGTTTCTGAAATGTAGCAGATTTAGGTGACTTTAGCATATCCTCAGCTTTGATATGCTGAGTGTGAGAGTGTCTGTTAAACATCCAGTAAGATGCATAGAATACACAGCTGGCTATGTTAGTATAAAGTTCAGAGGAGGGTTGGGCTAGAGACACTCATTTGGGAGTTACTCAGTATACAAAAAGTTTTTAAATACCTGAATTATTTAGAGAAGTGAAAGGGACCATGTACTGAGAACCCTTGAGTTTGAGTTTTCAGATCTGGAATATGAGGAGAAATAAGCAAAGGAGATTGAAGTATAGCCAGTGAGGTAAAAAGCAAATTCAGTTTGTTACATCGTGAAAACTAATCAAAAAATAGTATTTAGAGGAGGATGGACTACCAACTGTGTCAAATGCTGCTGAAAAGTCAATTAAAATGAACACTGAGTATTGATCACTGGATTTAACAATATGGGGCTGATTGGTAACCTAGAGAAAGCCAAATTAATGAGCAGGTCATGGCAAAGCCTTTCTGAAGTGGAAATAGCTGGTGGAGCCAAAACTGTTGAAGAGTTTTGCTATAAAATGAAAGATAAAAATTAGACATAATTGGAACAGGAATTGGTGTCAGAAGTAATTTTTTTTCTTTTTCTGTTTTTTTTTTTTCTGAGAAAAATAACAGCATGTTTAAATATTGGTGAGAAAGCTCCTGTAGAGGGAGAGAAATTGGTGATGCAGGAAACATGACACTCATTTCTCCCCTCTGTAATAAGAATGCAAAAGGAACCTTGTATTTTCCATTACAAATTTTCTTTCCTTCGTTCAGGGTTGAATAGCCAAAGGGGAAAAATGGGAATGAACTGATTATTACAGCATACTAATGAGGGAAGCACATTTCTGGCTTGGTTAAAATGGCCAACAGCAACTTTTCTTTGTGTTCCAACTGTCTTCATGTAATAAGAGAAAAAAATATAAAGGAAAAAGGGGGTGGTGAGAGGAGAGAAAAATGAACTAAGATTTTCTGGCTCTATATTTTCCTTGCCCCTCATACATTCAGATTTCATGCTACACAGCAGTTACAACATATATGCTCAGGCTGTGATGCTCAGGCTGTATTCCAAGCCTCTGTGCTCAAAGGAGCTATAATGTCATAGTAAATGATAACATGACTAGGTATCTGCATGATTTCACCCCTACCCTACCTTTGGCTAGTTTTCAGGGTAACTAATATGCAATTATAGTCAAATACTTTGAGACAGATGGGACCCATTGAATCTGTAGAATAATACTATAATGATAATATTATCTCCTTATCCAAGCTGCCCCGACAGTGTCAAGGGATACAGGATGAAGCCATAAGCCTGGGAAGTAGGACCATCAGCCTGTAAATTAGATAGCCAGGACTTTGCTTCTGACTCAGCTGCTGACTCACTCTGTCCCCAGCAAGTAATTTTGTCTCCCTTGGCAATATCATCACTGCAACAAAGAAAATGATTCTTGTCTTCTTGCATATATTGACAATATAAATTCAGAAGCTCCAAAAACGTGGAAGGAAAAAGGCTTAAAATTCAAGGTATAATAACAACAGTGTTTTTCTTAAAATAACAGCAGATTGTTTTCATCTTATTCAGAATACAAGTGGATAAAATACCATTTTTTTTTCAGAATGACATCAAGCCATCCACGAATAAAACTCTCAAGTGCTAATTTCAAGGTTTTCTTTTTCGGTAGGCAGGAACTAATGTGTAATGAGGGAGACATTGGCTAAGAAAGCTTTCCCCCTTCTGGTTCTGCAAAGATGACAGCTGACTACATCAAAACTTACTGATAACATAGGAAAGAACTTTGGGATATTATGTTTCTGGTGAAGAGAAATTAATGGTTGATCAGCTCTAAATACCTCTACAAACCATAAACTTCATTTCATTCTAATTGATTTTTTTTCACAGTTCTATAGAACACAGCTATGTCAGCTCAGAAGAAAACCCATATTCCCTCCGGGAAGCTCAAGTCATTAAGTTCATTTCTGAACACTGCTTTGACTTTATGAAACCTTCCACAAATTCAAGAGTACTTTTCTTTTACTCTTCCAAACCAAAAGGGAATATGTTATTCGTGCATCTGTTTCAGTTTATTCCTTCATTAATTTGTTTAACAATATTTTTTGAGCAGGTACTATCTTCTAAGCCCAGTGCTGACAGCTAACATGGCCTTGTCTTCATGAAGCTTACCAAACTACAAAAGGAAAGGGACGAAGTAGATTTGAGATATTTTGCATGAGAAAGAAAAGGAAATAAGCATTCAGGGGAGTTTATATCCCTGTTCATTTCCATGTGACTTTTGATACCTTCCCATGAAGGAAGTATGTACTTCCTTGCCCTGTTGACATCAGGTTTGGCCATGTGATTGTAATTGGCTGGAGAAATATGATTCAAACTACGCCAGTTTTAAGTATAAGTTCTAGTAGGTAGCATATTGTTTCATGAACCCTCTTGCCTTTTCTGCTACCAAGAGGGTTATTGGTCCCAGTTGGGGGGCTGCTTCTTAGCATAAATCCAGGAAGGAAGAAATCATGTGGAAGAGTAGCAGAATTGCAGCCAACATGCAGTGCAAACAAAAAATTAACCTTTATCCTTGTAAACTAATGAGATTTGTTCATCACTTCTTACCTCAGCAAAACAAACACAGCTTTCCATTCTTAAACTTTATCATTTCTGAATAGATTGGGCATTTAGATTCACAGATATCTTGATACAGAAGGATATTCTTTTCTCCCCATTGCTAGTTTGATCTAGTTTGATCTTGTCAGTCTCACAAAGTGAAATAAATGATATCCCTACCCACCTTTAGTTTCTTCCCAAGTGTCTGATAAATAGGAAATTCTTGATCCCTTTGAGACAATATGAGATATCATTGGTTTTCTAATTATTTCTACACTTTCAAAGTGCAATAACCTTAATATCGAAGAGAGAAATGTATTGAGCTTTGAGTGATAAAATTTGATATATGTTTCTTTTTATGAAGTTCATTGACATAAGACTAAATCCATGCCAGTTTCTAACCAATGAGCCATTTCAAGGGGGTTATTTAACCTGCAAAAATTGCACACATCTGTTATCATAGCACCTCAGGAGCCTGAGGCAGGATAGCAAGTTCCAGAAGATACTGGGCAATGTGGTGAGACTCTGTATTAAAATAAAAAATAAAAAAAGTGCTGGGTAAGTAGCTCAGTAGTAAAGCACACCTGAGTTGAATCCTTAGTACTGAAAAGAAAGAAAGAAAGCAAATATTGAGGGAATAAAATGAGGAGTAGATCTTATGGGTGTTATAATAAAATATTCTATTTTCTCTCAACAGAATCCTTATTAGGTAAACGTATTTTAGTCCTAAAATTAGAAACTATTATGTTAACTTTTTCTGAATTTGTTCTTATATGGAACATTATAAAACCTTATTCAATATTAGGCCTCAAAGAAACTTTCAAAATTACTTAGTTCTGGCCTCTTATTTTGTGATTAAAGGAAGTGGTATAGGATAATAGATAAGTTACTTAATTTAAACATGCATAGTGGTTCATGGAGAAGTTAAACCAGGCCTACTTAAAGGATATAGAAATGACAACCCCCCAAAACTGTGGACCCAGAGGAAAAGGGAGGAGGAAGGCAACCATTAATCCTCTCCTAGTAAATCCTTTCCCAATAACAATGGGCCCCTGAAGGAAGAAAACGAACTTTCATCCCTTCCTGGGTTTGATCCCCAGCATCTTCACCAAAAGCAAACAATCATCCCTTCCCAACCATAGTGGGTCCTGAAGGGAGGAAGTAGATACTCAAAGCTGGGCCCTGGACTTTTACCCTTTCCCTTTGCCAATGAGTCCTGGAAGGAGAAAAGCAAATAGTGAAGCTCTGGGTAACAATAGATCCCAGAGGAAGAAGATAAGCAGTAAATACCAAGTTCTGAGCTTTTCCAGTGACAATGAATATCAGACTTTTTAGAAATTTTCCTAACTGCCCAAATGGACACATTCTGCCTCAGTCTCCAATTAATTCACCTTCACTGTAAAGTATAAAACTCATACGCCTTCTATAACCTGTGGCCATTTTCCTACACAGAAGATGAGCCCCTCCAGTGCCTGATCGATTGACTCTGCTGCAAAATAAAGGAAAACTTGTGGATCCATTTGAGGTCTGCTTCCATACCCATTATTTGTGCTTCTATAATGGTGCCGAAGCTGTGTTGGTTATTTTTTCTTGCACTACTAACTTCTAAGTCCACATTTCTTTTCATTGTACTATACCACCTCCCTCATAGAGTGTTGTACTAGGGACCATATAAAACTAAGAGGACTACATATATCAGTTATCTACTAAACATTGTATATATATATATATATATATATATATATATATATATATATATATTCCCATTTATTCCTCAAAATAACCCATTTTATAAAGTAGATTAATGTACTTTACAACACTAGAATTGATAGTAAATGACTGAGTCAGGAATTGAATGTAAATCCATTTGTAGAATCAGTTTTCTATAGCACAGACAAAAGTATATAATATTGAGATGAGGGGAGAACCAAGGATAGTATCAGTAATCTTACAAAGTTATTTTTAAATCAGCACTTTAATAAATGTATCTATCACCTTAAGTTCACTTGAAAAGTATCTCACAAAACTTATTAAACTCTTTTAAGTCTCTAAAATTCAGTTTAAAAGTCTCTGGCCTCCTTTGGTCCCACTATGCATTAAGCAGACAATGACAAATTATGTGAAACTATGAATGACAAATTCTAGAGCCTACAAGCCTCTATCTCAGAAGGAGCTGTACTATAAGCATATTCTGCATGCTACCATCCTCCAAACGCTGCTACTAACCAAAACAAAATATTTAACAGGCATGGGTAAAAGAGCAGAATTATGAGATCACAATAATTCTGAGAAAACTTTTGAGAATTCTTTCAGTATACATTGTGCCCTTTAAACTGCATTAGAATTTGGAGGTCAGCTAAAGAAGAGACTCTGAAGGTTTCAGTCTCAATTCACATAATAACAAAGGTTTCCACTTCCAGAGGCTCTTTTGCCCAAAGGATTCTGCCTAAACACTCCCACAATGGCTTGGCATGAAGCTTTAATGGATATTAACTCATGAAATGACTCTGTAACTCAAGCAGTTGGAAATGTTTTATTTGACTTGGCCTAAGTATCATTAACACGATTGTGCAGAGTAAGTGAAGAAGAAAATGTAGGTTGATGCTAAAACCTTTCAAGTATGCCTTTCTCCCATTATCCAGGTGAGGTTATATGGGACGCTGTCAATCTGAATAGCACCATTTCATCACCCATGTGCTTTTCCATCTTGCTTGCTTTATTCTCTGGAGAGCCATATTCAAGTTCCATGACAACTGCTGGTTGTGCTTCACAACTAGCTTGGTGCTTGAGCAAGGTACACATGGCTTAGCATGGCCTGTAGTACACTAAAAATGCCATGAGGTCATTTAGTGTTTAAGATCATGATCCCTGGGAGGATCATGGGAGAGCAGTGTTTAATTCCCTACTCTGTCCTTTATTAATTTTCTGAACCTGAGGTATATCATGTAACCGATCTGAGGCTTTGTTTCCTCTTGTGTGCACTACGGTAAGAAATAATACTTATATCTCATTCAGCTCTGCTTTGCTGTGAACAAAATACCAAATAAGAGAATCTTAGAGGAGGAAAAGTTTGTTTTTATTCAGAGTTTCAGAGATCTAGTCCATGGTCAGCCAATTCCATAGCTCTGGATCTTAAGTGAGGCAGAATATCATGGCAGAAAGGTGACAGGATGGACAGACCATAAACAAAAAACATAATTAAGAAAATTATATAGTGTGAAAAAAGATGAAAATATTATGGAAAAATAAATTATAGACTAGAGTAGGCAATGGGTGGTACTGGGATGGGGATTTGGATAACAGAGGTTTACTTTTAAAACTAAAATGGCTAGACAATAAAGTCTTAGACAATGTTCTCTATTCTGAATGAAAACAGGGAGCCATTGTGGTGTACTGAGCAGAGGAGTGACATGGTGTGATTAACCTTATATTGAAAAGGATAATTTTGAAGAACATAGATCATAAAGGAGCAAGAGGAGAAACAAGGAAATCAGTGAGGAGTCTATTGAAGTGATTCAGATAACAGATGATGGTGGCTCAAAATATTAAAAGAGGATGATAACACTGGATAAACTAAGATGTAGTCAGACTATAGATATTTTTGTGTGTCTGTGTGTGTGTGTCTGTGTGTGTGTGTGTATGTGTGGTAGTGCAGATTGAAACAAGGCATGCTCCACAGCTGAACTATACCACAACCCCCACCTTTTTTTGTATCGAGACAGGATCTCATTAAGTGCCTGAGGCTGGCCTTGATGTTGTAATCCTCCTGCCTCAGCCTCCCAAATCACTGGAATTACATGCATACCCCACCCTGCCCAGCTGACTGCAAATAATTTTATAGGTGGAGGAACTCAGTGTTTTGTCCTGAGTAACAGAAAGGATGGAATTTCTGTCCAGTGAGATGGGAAAGGCTTTCATAGAGCAGATGAATGTGTGGGAAAAAAGATCATAAGTTCAGTTTTGAGTAACCAAGTTTGAGATGTCTATTGTAAATTCAAGGGGAGAAATAGAGTAGGTAATCAGTGATAAGGATCTGAAATTCATGAAAGAAGACTTGCTAAAGAAATAAATTTGAATGTGGTGAGCATTAAATAAGATTATATATTTAAAGAACTAAAAACTATGTGACATATAAAGAAAACTCAATATACATTTGATTTAAAGTGTTTAATCATAACAGCAACAATTATAATTCTCATTATCTTCATAGAAAAGTCCCCAGGACTTTGTAGGCTTCATATGTGTATTGAGCACTCAAAAAGCAACACTTTAAGCTATGTTTATATGATGAGAACACAATGAAGGATGTAACCACTATATATATATATATATATATATATATATATATATATATATATATAATTTTTTTTGCTTAAAATGCAATTTTATTAGTTGATTATTTTTAATTTTACAGATATTTGTTGAGAAATAAATATGATTCTTCAAAAATAGCTCACATGCAAATTTTTACTCAAGGTTTATTACTACCTGCTTCATACGGATATGGCTGAATGCCAACAAAACTTTATAAAAATAGCCAGTAGATCTGATGGCCATATTTTTTCTATCTCTGGGAAATAGTTTTATTAGTTTATGTCTTAGTTCTACCTTATATAGCAAATCATCATAATCATCATAGAATGAGTGACTGAAACAACAAACTTTTTTTTTTTCCTCACAGTTTTGGAGGCTAGAATTCCAAGATCATGGTTCCAGCATAAACAGATTCTGGTGAAGACCCTCTTCTAGGTTACAGACAATGTGTCCTTAATCAGGAGAAAGAGAGAGAACTAGGTCTTTGTCCCCTTATAATGGCATTAATCCCATTCATGAGGGTCCCACCCTCATGATCTAATTACCTCCCAAAAGCCCCACCTCCAAATACCATCAAACTGAGGGATAAATTTCAATATACAGATTTGAGAACACAAACATTCAGTCTGTGACAGTTTATTTTGTTTTTATGCATATTTATTTTCCCACTTCTTTCTTATGATACTAGGGAATTTAACCCATTGAGCTACAATGCAGCCCTTTCTTATTTTTATTTTTATTTTGAGACAGGATCTCAAAGGCTGGCCTTCAACCTGTGACCCTCTGGCCTCAGCCTCCTTCTAAGTCTCTGGGATCAAAGGAACTGTGCCTGGCCTGTGTCACTTTCTTGTACAAAATTTAGGATAAAAAAATATACCACTGCTCTATATGTTGAAGCATGTTGCTTTGTATATTTTTGATATCTTTACAAGGTCTTTGGAAGCATCTTCATTTTTTTTGTCTGCATTATGTTCCATTTTATACATAAAAGAGAATTTATTTAATAAATACCCTCTTGATAGACTTTTATATTTATCTAATCCTTTATAATCATCAATAATATTTGGTGGAAAACCTTGGAAATACAGAACTTCATATGTGTCCAGATATGTTAGAAGCATAGATGTCTAAACTTCTGATTGTTGGATCAAGGGATAAACACATTTGCAATTTTGGAAGCTATTGCTGGATTCACCTTTATGGGGATTTTAACATTTTCACTCTGAGTACAATACATGAAAGTGCCTGTTATAAAATTATGAAATGCTTCATGAATTGGTGTGTCATCTTTGCACAGAAGCCATGTTAATCTTCTCTGAATCATTCCAATTATAGTATATATGCTGCTGAAGTGAGCACCATGAAGTCATTTTTAATTTAGTAATGGATGAATGCTTTTGGGTGGCATGTAGCCAAAGACAGGGCAGACTATAAAACTCCTCTTTCCATTTAACCTGATGTAGAGAGAGAGAAAAAAAAAAAAAGGTTTTTCTGGACAGCTGCAGGCTTTTTTTTTTTTTTCCTGGAGTTCTGGTTGGAGGGGAGCCATGTCACCTAAGTTTCAGCAATACATGATCTGTGCTCTAGCTAATAGGGATATAAATGGTCAGAGTGATGGAAAAAGTTAATGAAGTTGCTAACCTTTGAGCAGTTGTACACAAAGATGGAATTCTTGCTGATTGTAAAACAGCTTTGATACATAGAAGTTACTCTTCCACAATAAACCAATATGGATTGCACTAGGATTCAGTAAAGAACAAGGAATGCTGAACAGATAGTTGATCAGAGGAAATTTGGTTAGGACCAAATAAAGAACTACTTAAAATTAATGATAGACAAAATTTATCAAGCAGAGCTGTATGATGGGTACTTTGTCAAAGAATATGTGTGTGTGCATGTATTCACTCATTTAATTATCGTAAAACCCTATGACATATTGTTATTATATTTAGTTTAAAGATTGCTAAACCAAGACAACTTGACCAATGCCATGTGAGTACAGATTTGGCATGTGATTCGGGCAGCATGGGAATTTTTCTATTTGGTTATTCCCACTTGTGGTCTAGGTAGGAAGATAATTCTAGAATTGGGTGAGAAAAGGAAAGTGCATCTTGACAGGATTTAAACTCAGGCAAATGGAGTTTTTCTTGACTTTATGATGAAGTTGTTCAAAATCTATAATTTTTTGGACTTTATGATGAAGTTGTTCAAACATTAAGAAAGAGTGTTCTAAGATGATAGTTGCAGTAACATTCTGGTACACAAAGTCAAAGTCATCAGAAGAGGCCAAAGGCACCCCTTGTATGATGGGCTCTGTTCAGCTGCAGGTGGCTTGGGCTATGCCTGCTTTATGACTCTGAAACAAATATTTGGGATTTATGCCAAAGAAAAACACTTCAGAAACCACAGGGTTTTGCTGATCTGGCTTAGAGGTTGAAAACTTGAATTGTTATTCAAAAAACTTAAAGTTTTGTCTTATGTTTGCCAGGTTGGTTTATCCTCATTAGCCAAATGAGCTGCCTTTGCCATCTTCTTAACCTTTGTTGTTGGTGAACAAAGCCTGAATCTCTGACCCCAGCCATTGTTCAGCAAATGCTTTAGCAGGTGGCCAGAGAAAGAGGTTTTAGTTATGGTACTCATAATCTAGAATAAGGCATTTTCTCTGCTTTTTTCCCACTCCAAATAGCAGAGGGCAACCTGCTTTGAGGTTATAATGTTCAGGTTCTCTCTCATGATTAGAGAACTAGGCTGAAAGAATGAATTTTTTTAAGGGGGCTATGAAATGACTGTTTGTTAAGCACTTATTAAGTGCTTATGTGTACTAAGTTACCAAGTGCAGTTTACATGCATCTAATCATCCTAATGATACTATAAAGTAGGTCTAATTCTTATCCCTCCTTTGCAGATGAAGACACTATGACTCAGAGATTCATTCAAGATTTGAAACTGCCTGACTCTAAAAATTGTAGTGATAGTAGCTAAGCTATACTGCAGTCTATAAATACTACAATTTGTACAATAAAGTTGAATGTTCCTTTGTCTTCTAGATTGATTCACAGATCATGGCTATTACCATTTAAATTCACATAGTTAAGGCTTGGTAGTTTTTCCCCAAAAAATGATCAAAAGACATAAATCTTTCTGGAATTATATCAATTCAATACCCTTTCCCAATCCCATCCTCTTCCCTTGTATGATGTCCATGAAGGTACATGATATGATTAAAATAAAATATAAAATTCCAGTATTTCATTGTAAATGTCAGAATTCAGAAGAAAATATGATGGTGACTTATCTTGTTTGTTAAGACCATTACTGATGTCAGTTTATGTCTTATTTGTAGTGCAACTGAAGGGCAGGGCATTTGACTTGGTGAGTCAAAAAATATTTTAGGATAGAAATCTGGAGGATTTTTAAAAATAATATAACCATGTGAAATTGTCATTTTTGTTCATCACAAATAGTTAAATATCAGAAATTTCATTTGGTTCAAAACAATAAAAAGGGATTTGATACACAATAAATACAAGGGGGAAATACAAGTAGAGAAGTTTCAGTAGGTGGTTGAAGGTCCTTGTCCAGAGAGCTGTAGTAAAGTAGAAAGTATATGGTCTGAATATTGTGGTATTATCTCAATGAATTAGCGTACAGAGATTGAATTTTTTGCCCATTTGGAAAAACTTTGACAGGCATGTATGCTCTGCCCTCTAGGTTCTAGGAGAAATCATAAGGATCCTGAGACTGATTGACTATAGCATATGTTAAGCACTTATTGAAATAAATTTGAATATTCCATGTAGTTGAGTGTGTGTCTTGTACATGTGTCAACTTGGGGAAGGTAAGCCTTGCATACAAATAAATTTGGATCTAAGGTACTCCTGTTAACCTGTCTCAGCCTCTTATTTTCATCAAGTTCTTATCTTAAGTTACATTCATGTTGTTTTTGTTTAATTTCGTTTCTATAGAGAAAATAACTGTATAAGAGTAAATACATAGTTGGTCTTTTATATTTTTATATCACCAAGCAGCTGGTAAAATGCCTGCCATTTAAAAATTATTTGATAAATGATTGATTGAAAGAATGAATGATTTTATTGCAAGGATTCACTGTAACATGTCTAAACCCAGCGGATAGATATTAGGTTCTTTTAAGATATATGTGATTACGAATACTGGTGAGATAAATATTCTTATATAGTTGAATACTTGATTATGTTCTTATGATGGTTTTTTCAAAGGTATTTTTTAATCAAAGATTTGTATTTTAAAGCCTTTAATTCATACTGTCAAAATATCTTCACATTGTTTACTGTTCTACACTTCCAATAATCATCATATATGAGAAGGTCCATATCCCCCATACAATGATCAATACTGGATATTACTATCTCTTTTTAATCTTTTGTTATTCAGATTCAAGAAAAATAACATTTTCCTTTGTATAATTTTCACTTTTCGAAGTATGACAATTATAGGGTGTTTAGCCATTTGTATTTCTTTTTAGAAATGCTTTTTAATGTACTTTATCCATATTTTTCTGATTGGAATTTAGATATACTATTAATTTTGAGGACTTTTACATATTTAGATCATTAACAGTTTCTCATTTGTTTTGAAAATTCTACTGGTTTATTTTTGTTAACATATTTTGTTTCGATCTTCCATGTTGTAGGTCCATTATTTTTAATGCAATCATTTCTTAAAATTTCAGTTAGTTTCTTGCTTTTGTGACTTGTTTTGAGTGTTAATCTTTATTTCAAGATTACTTATGTGTTTACTTATGTTTTCATGCAACATTTACATTTCAATTGCTTATTCATCAATAATTTATTCTAGTGTAAAGGGTAAGGTATTGATCCCACATTTTCCCCCTTCATAGTTAGCCAGTTGTTCCGGCATGTTTTCCTCCAGTAATTTGTATTGCCACGTTGATCATATGCAGTAATGCAGTAGTACAATATGGGCTTTGGTGTTAGCTGAGTGTAAATTTAAGCTTTCCCACTTATCTGTTCTGGTAATTTTAGTGCATTATATAAGCACCCTAGGCTTCAGTCCCAGAGTAACCAACCATCTAAGTTTGCTGGGAATTAGAGTATTGAGGGATTCTGGACTTGAAATGCTAACACTGAGATAGATATAGACAGACTAAAATGTATAGTTTTCTCCTTTGTAAGAATGGCAGTATCTATCTGAAGTTGAGGGATAACAGATAACCAATATAAAAAGGCGAGTAAAATATCTGGTTGGTAGCAAGTACTTACAAAAGGTCAAAGGTTCTTAATGCATTATTATAGATTCTCAGTCTCTTCTGACACTTGCACCACATTATATTAATAGTTGAAGCTTTTCAATGGGTTTTATCATCTATCTGGTTGGGCAAGTTCTCTTCAGTAACAATATTTCCCAAGATTCTAATGGTAGAAGATTTTGATAATCATTATTCAAGACAAAATATGGAAGCATTTAGATGAGTTCAAAACTTGTATTGAGATTACATTAAATTTGTAGAATAATTTGATAGTTATGTGCTCTCATTAATGCAATATTTTTAAAAAATTTCACTTAGTAGAGCATATAGATTTCTCCACGTAATTTAAATAGTTTCTCTATATATTGTATTAAGTTTATGAGCAGGTATTTCATATTTAATTGCTGTTAGTAATATAATGACTTTAACTTATATTTTCCTGATGAATGATGTTAAAGAAGAAAAACGTCTATTTAAAAGTAATATCATTTTACAATTTAATGTTTTTTTATCAAAATATTGTAGGTTCCTGAAATATAACAACTAAATAGAATATCACTACAGATAATAGTAGAAATAAATATATTTATGACTCTACATACATGATAGTAGAATTAATAATAATAGTAATTACTAGTAATAATTTTATTAATGATTATACTAATAAAGACAGATATGTTCCACTACTACAGTTCTTTTTAATTTTTTTTATTTATATATGACAGAAGAATGCATTACAATTCTTATTATACATATAGAGCACAATTTTTCATATCTCTGGTTGTATACAAAGTATATTCTCACCAATTCATGTCTTCATTCATGTACTTCAGATAATAATGTCTTTCATATTCCACCATAATTTCTAAGATATGTTCCACTTGCACAGTTCTTATCCCAAAGGAAATCATCATCCTTAGGTTGGAGCCTGTCATTTCATTAATTCTCTTATAGAGTTGACATATTTCTCTAAGTGCTTTGGAATGAACTTTAGATAAGTGAACTCAAACTGTATGTATTCTTCTGTGACTTGATTTTTTTGATCAACATTTTATTCATGATGTTAAAATATTATAATATAAAAGATGGTATTCTGCCAAACCACTGTCCCAGAAACTGGTTGCCATAAAAACAATGCATTTACATGAAACAAAAAATAAGTGTAAATAATGAGGAAAGAAACTAAAAACAAAATCAAAGGTAATGACGAAGAGTGGTCCTCAATGTTTTATAATGTACCAGCATTACAATAATTAAATGATATAGTTATGATGCTGACACAACTTACCAGGAAAATAATTGAGAGCTATATAGGAATTTATGTGATAAAATGATATTTCAAATTAATGGTATGGTAGAAATTATTTTATAAGTAGTGATTGGATGATGTATTAGTTTTAGAAAACTAGATCCTTATTTCACATTGTCTACCAAAATAAATTCCAAATGGAATAACTAATTAGGAGCATCAAATTAAACTATAGAAGTAGACTAAATAAAAATATTTATCTTATTGCAAGTTAAAGGAGTCCGTTCTAAACAGAAAAACAAAGGGAGAAGTAAAGGAAAATACTAATATATTTACAATAATGAAGCATATAGTTTCTGTAGATATTTTTATAAAGAGCAGAATTAATAGGCAAATAAAAAACAGTAAAACAATTACCAGTAAATATGTAAATTACAGATTAAATATGTAAATTAAATATTTACCAGTAAATATGTAAATTACAGATTAATACTCTTTTTTTTTTTTTGAACCAGTGATTGAACTCAGGGACACTTAACCACTGAGTTACATCCTGACTACTTTTTATTTTTGTTTTGAGATAGATTTCGCTAAGTTTTTTAGGGCTTTGCTAATTTGTTAAGACAGGATTTGAATTTTAAATTCTTCTGCCTCAGCCTCCCGAGCCACTGGATTACAGGTGTGTGTCACAATGGTGAATATCTTAATACCTCTTAATATATAAATAATTTTATAAATTGATCACAATATGAAAGCATAGAAATATGGAAAATGGAATGAACATATATAAATTTTAAAACTTTAACACATGAAAATTAAAATACCTAATAATAAATGACAATAACTAATAACCCAATATTATTCTCATATGTTAAAATCGTAACACATTGTAAGAACTAGTATCAATTACATGTAAAAAATGAGAATATTTATGCACTCCTTGGGAGAATGTAGACTGGAAAAGAATTTGTAATATGTATCTAAAATTTTCATTAGTATATATCTAGAAAATTATCCTAAAGAAATAACCAGAGGTGTGCACAAATTTCTAGATGGATATTTATCTAAGTCATGTTTATGCTAACAGAAAATTGGAAATGACCTGTATGTCTTAAAAATATCTAAATAGTTTATAACATATCCATATTCTAAAATCCTATGCATTCATTAAAATATTTTAGGAAATATTTAATAACATGAAAATGTTTATATGTACAATTAAGTTTAAAGAAAATTGTAAAAAGTATATGTACAATCTGATTCCAATTTTGTTTAATGCATATATATGTACAAGTGTATATTCATTAAATAAATGGATATTTATATATATGCATACAGAAAATGTTACATTGATTATATCTGGGTTATGGAACTGCAGGTGACTTTTCCTCATTGCATTTTTCTGTATTTTATAAAACATTATTATACTCAGAATATGTTATTCAAAATGCATTAAAGTCCATGTTGTTCCTTTTTCTTTGCCTTACAATTATAATTTTCAAACTGTGTGCAAAACTGTTCAATTTATTGTACATATAACATTTTATTATATTTTTTTCTTTTCTTGGCTAGTCCCCTTACTGGATTTGAAACTTTGTATGTTCATCTCTGTAGATTGAGAATTTATCACAGGATGCATATAGTGGATGCTTAATAAGTATCTAATTAATATATTAATGAAAGAGTGAAAGTATAAATATTAAGGGTAATTTTTATTTCAAGCTCTATTTTTCATGTTAGATTACAATGAATCTCTAAATTACAATATTTTTGTTCTCTTTAAAGACAAAATGAAGGGCTGGTGTAGGAAAATGTACATGGTTTCATTAATGAATTTAGTTTGTTCTTGTTTCACAGCATTTCAACCTAATTTTATTGCTACCAATAAATATTTGTTCTCTAAGATTTTATTTTTTAGGTTAAAACTGGTTGACTTAATTTGCTGGAAGAGAAATCACTGTTTTGATGCCATATTTTCTAATCTAGCCATATTTTTTTTCTCTTTCTACACACACACACACACACACACACACATAATGGAGAACAGATTTGTACATTTTTTCTATTGAAGATGCATTCCAGTTTAGTATAGTGTTTATGCAAAGATGTTTGTGTCTGGATGATTCCTTTCAAAAAGGTTGTTTTTTTAGTAAGCTACTCTAAAAAAATGTGTCTGTGTGTGTGTGTGTGTGTGTGTGTGCGCGCACGCACGCGCACACATGTGTAGGAAGAGCAGGAAGAGAGGAAAGTCCTTTGAACAATTATTCAAACTTTTGATGCATTATTAAATTGAAAATGGAGTGGGCTTCTTGTTCAAACTATTATTTAATGATCATTGCATTATCCTTTTCATACTGGGTCCCATATTTCTTTTTTTATTTTTATTTATTTATTTTTTAAATATACGACAACAGTGGAATGCATTACAATATTTATTATACATATATAGCACAATTTTTCATATCTCTGTATGTATGAAGATTTGAATTTGGTTCCAACATACCTTATATACAAACAGAGATATGAAAAATTGTGGTATATATGTGTATTAATAATTGTAATGCAAAAAAGGGTCACATATTTCTTAATTGTGAGGTATGTATATGTACAATTATGTATGCATACATTAAAATCAAAATAACAACATCTGACTGGTATAGTGGAAGGTAGCTTTTAGGTTTGAAATACCATTTTTTTTTAAATGCATTGCCAGTTACAAGACAGGTATTTTATAATTTTTTAAACTTTATGTATGTATGAATGTATGTATATATGTGGTAGTGAGGATCGAATCCAGTGCCTCACACATGCTAGGCAAGTGCTCTACCACTGATCCACAACCTCAGCCCACAAGACAGTTGTTTTTTAAAAATATTTTTGTTTTAGATAAACATAGTACCATTATTTTACATATTTATTTTTATGTGGTGCTGAGAATCGAACCCAGTGCCTCACACATGTGAGGGAAGCACTCTACCTCTGAGCCACAACCCCAATCTAAGACAGGTATTTTAATGGAGCACATTACATAGTTGGTGTTTTTTGGCAAGAAACATGGTTAAAATAACATACAAAATTTTTATTTCAGCAACTTTTCTTTATGTTCCTAATTTTAATCTATATCTTTTCAATTAAATACGAGAATGAATAAGAAGAGGCTTAATGTCTTTAGTAAGAATGGGATTTTCATTTTTATTTTGTCAAGAGTGTGAATATTAAAAGATGATACCTAGCATACCAACATGATTAGAAACAGCAATGTACCAAACATTTTTTGAATGGTATTTTGTGTTGATTCTTAGATTTTTTGTTGTTATTATTATTGTTTACTTATTAGCATGTATTAATACATATATTCTGTTATATTTAAATACATGCATACAGCATGAACTAAGCTAATCAGCATAATTAGCATTTCCATCTTCTTGTAATTTCTTTATGGTTTGAGATTTCAAGCTCCTCTCTTCTACATCTTAAAATATACAATTGGTTATTGTGAACTATAGTCAACCTACTGTTCTGTGGAACACTATTACATTCCGTCTGTGTTTGGGCATCTGTTATCCAAACTGCTCTACTCCCCCCACTTCCTAGCCTCAGTAAGCCCTAGGATTTTGTTTTTATTCAAAGAATTCTACTAATCCATATTTTCATATTTTACTTTTACTATTGGCTTTCATAGGCTCTATTTGGAATTCCTATAAATAAATTTGATGGTATTGCATCTACATAACCTGTAGTTGGAAATAGTTACTTGCAAATTGGAATTAAAACAAAAAGGCATAATATAATATGTGAATGGTTAAAAATTCTTCCTTCAACAATCCTATTTCTTGTTGATCATATCCAGGTTACCAAATACACACAAAGGACTCTGAATCTCTCTCAGCCAGTGCCCTCATTCATCTTTTGTGACTGCCAATACTTGGCCCTAAGGTTCCTCAAATTTCTTTTTTAAGTGACCTTTACGAGCATTACAGTTTACAAATGTGGCTACAACCTGAACTTTGCCATCGCCTAAAATTATTCCAATTAAAAAAAATATTTGTGTCAACTGTATTGAGAAAAAATAAGTACAGTAAACATCATCCATTTAGAATATATAATTTGATGTTTCTAACAGTTGTATCCTGCCATGAAACTACCATGAAACCACAACAGAGAACATTTCTATAACCCCACCATTCCTTCTACCTCTCTGTAGTCTATTCCTTTCTCAATTCACATTTGTTTCCTTTTAAATTTATTTTTAGTTACTGGAGATTGAACCCAGGGGCACTATAATGCTGACCTACATTCCAAGCCTTTTTTTTTTTTTTTTTTTTTTTTTTTTTTTTTTTTTTTTTAGGCAGGGTCTGGATAAGCTGCTGAGGCTTGCAATGAACTTGAGGTCCTTATGCCTCTAGGATGAGGCTGTTCCAGCTCTCATAATCCAAACATTTACCTTTGAATATTCCTGCATTAACAGGAGATTTGGGGGTCATCTTATATTCAGATGATAACTTTGTTCAATGTTCCTTCCCTCATTCAAATATGTTTGTTTTCATTTATCATTGCCTTGTTTCGTTTTGTCTCAGAGGATGGTGTGTTATGTTCTCAAGCAAAGACAACCCATCCATGGTGGTCCTGGGCAAATATCGTACCATTTTCGGTAACTTTATTTTATGAATTGATCCTTTTACTCCCTCTTATGTGATCCTGTGTTTTCTCCCTCTCTTTCTCTCTCCTCTTTGCTCCCTTTCATTCATATTCTCTCAATTGACCTGAGTAAGGTGTGTATTTGCAATGATAGTTACTATGATGACTAAAAATAAAAACTCCCTTAGTCGTAACTTCTCTTATGAGTTAGAAAGTTCCTTTCCTTTACCACACCAATTCCTTTAAAAAGTGGTCTCTATGCCTAACTTTACTACCTAACTTTACTACCTTACCTCCTTTAATTCCTTGCCTAATTATATTATGATGTCAACTCTTATCACTCCATCAAAAATGTTTTTGAGCCACCCCAGTCACCATGCAGGACCTCCCATGCCATGCAGACCTTCCGCACCACGGGCTCCCCTGGCTACCTCCATCTTGGGACACTGCAGTCACTGCAATAGCCCCCTCGATGTGGTAGCCTCCACCTTGGGAAAGCAGAAAGACCCTGGAGGCAGCCTCCTACTGCAGCACCACCTGCCATAGTGCTGTATCTCCCAACAGACCGCCCAATGCCACTTCATGACCAACCCTTACTGCCTGATCTCTGAAAGCCATGGCCTCTATCTTAGGACACCTCTGCTGCCATCACCATTTTTAGTTGGGGCAGCTTCCATTATGGTACACCATGAAACCATTATGGTACATCTAGAATCCCAACATCAAGGTACCTACAAGTTAGCTGCTGCTGCCACCACCAACTAAGGATGCGGCTGCTTCCATCTAGGGTCAATAGCCAGGGCCTGGTAAACCATGATCAAGGACCCTGTTGGCTTGGTAACAACAGAGGTCTTCCTGCTAGATGTGCTAATAGCCATCATCTTGCAGCAGATGCAGGAGAGAACTTTGCACAGGATTGGTAAGTTGGAAGAGAGTGTGAGGACATCATGATCCTAGCTCACCTAGCCAACTAGCCCAGCACCAACTGGGTTCCCAGAGCCAACTTGAGTGGCACTTGCTTGGACGTGACACCAGCCTGGCTCCTGACACTCCCCAATCTGGCATCCACCTATCACCTGGTCCTGCTTGCTTAGCAATCAACAGGGCCCTCCAGTTCCCCAATCCTCCAACCCCCACAGCCCCCATCACTGCCACCAACCTGGTCCAGTGCTTGCAGCTACTTGGCTGGCATGCAGCTCTCAATACCTGGTCCTGATCTGCCTAATACAGAACAGGCACACAGGTCATGGCACTCAGCCCTCAGGACCTCCAGAGAGACAGGTTCCTGATTGGGAAGTTGAAAGGATGGGGTGGAGAGATACAGTTTAGAGACTAAATTAGAGACCAGGAATTGTGTGGTTCAGAGTCTATGTAAGGTGCTAAGACCAGGTTTCCACATCACACGAGTGGACGCCCAAAGGAGATTCCTGGGGTGCAGTCTTCCAACAGTGATGGCAATTACTATACCCCACTTTCTAAGAGATATTTTTCTTTCTTTTCTAGCCATCATATCTACAACATTTCTGAAACCAAGTACTTTTTATGTATCAGGCTACTGAGGACTTGGATGTCTGAATAGTATATTATAATTTTGTTGCATATTCTTTTATTGTTACATTTTTTCTTTCAATTTTTTCTTCTTATTTTATTTTCTATTTTTGTTTTTTAAATATATATATATATTTACTTAATTTATTTAGTTTATTTTTACTCTCTCTATATATTTTCCTCTCACTTAAATGTTTCCCCAGAGTCTTTCTCTCTTTTCTCCTGCTAACAGCCAACTTCTTTTGATTCCTCTTTCATACTTCCTATCATCTCATACCTCTATATTCTCAACTTTTACCTTCAAAACATTTCATCTGACCCCCCACTTCTCTCTTTGTTCGTTAGAAACTGTAGACCTTTTCACAAACCCACTATTTATATTGTAGATAATAACCAAACACATCATTTCTGTTTATTACAACAAAACTGTAAATGTATTTATAGAAGCTATTTAGTTTAAGGATGCTTATTGTTTGCATTGAGTGCTATTAATATTGATCTCCCTCTTAAAGGTGAGGTATTGGAAACCTGTAAGGATACTATAAGTCTGTAGTGTACAAATTGTAATACCTCAGATCCACACTGCAAGAGAGGAAGACAAACGAACAACATGAAAAAACAAGGGGAAAAAAAGCTCTCCAAACAAACCAAGAAGCTACTATAATAGAATTCATTGACAGCACAATAGAATAAATTTTAGAGAAGGAGTTTAGAATGTACATAATTAAACTGATCTGACCTAAGGACCAGATGGATTCTCAGCCAAATTCTACAAGACCTTCAAACAAGAGCTAATGCTAATACTCATGAAACTATTCCATAAACCAGAAAAGGAGGGAACCCTTACAAACCCATTCTATGAGTCTAGTATCACCCTGATACCATAACCACACAAAGACACATCAAGGAAAGAAAATTTCAGACCAATATCCTTGATTAACATAGATACAAAAATTCTCAATAAGATTCTGGCAAATGAAATACAAAAATGTATTAAAAAGATAGTGCTCCTTGATTAAGTGGGGTTCATCCCAGGGATGCAAGGTTGGTTCAACATATGGAAATCAATAAATTTAATTCATCACATCGATAGACTTAAAGATAATAATCACATAATCATCTCAGTAGATGCAATGAAAGCTTTTGACAAAATATAGCTCCCTTTTGTGTTCAAAACACTAGAAAAACTAGTGATATTAAGAGCATACCTCAACATTGTAGAAGCTATATTTGCTAAACCTAAGTCCAACATCATTCTAAATGGAGAAAAATTGAAAGCATTCCCTCTAAAAACTGGAACAAGTCATGGATGCCCTATTGAACCACTTCTTTTTTTTTATTTTTTACTTTTTTCTTGAATTTTTGTTTTATTTTTTTAATGTAAAAATTCTATTTTTTAGTTTTATTGATTTTATTTTTTTAAATACGTGACAGCAAAATGCATTACAATTCTTATTACACTTATAGAGTACAATTTTTCATATCTTTGTATATAGAGTATGTTCATGCCAATTCATGCCTTTATACATGTACTTTTTTTGCATTATAATTCTTATTATACATATATACCACAATTTTTCATATCTGTTTATATATAAAGTATGTTGACACCCTATTCGAGTCTTCATACATATACTTTTGTTAATGATGTCCATCACATTCCACCGCCCTTGCTAATCCCCTGCCCACTCCCTTTCCCTCCCACCCCTCTTCCCTATCTAGAATTCATCTATCCCTCCCATGCTCCCCCTCCCTAGACCACTATGAGTCAGCCTCCTTATATCAGAAAAAACATTTAGTATTTGTTTTTTGGGGGGATTGACTAACTTCATTTAGCATTATCTTCTCCAAAGCCATCCATTTGCCTGCAAAGGCCATGATTTTATTCTCTTTTAATGCTGAGTAAAATTCCATTGTGTATATATGTCACATTTTTTTATCCATTCATCTACTGAAGGGCATCTAGGTTGGCTCCACAATTTAGCTATTGTGAATTGTGCTGCTAGAAACAGTGATGTGGCTGTGTCACTGTAGTATGCTGTCTTAAAGTCCTTTGGGTACAGTCTAAGGAGAGAGCTAGCTGGGTCAAATGGTGGTTCCATTCCCAGATTTCCAAGGAATCTCCCTACTGCTTTCCATATTGGCTATACCAATTTGCAGTCCCACCAGCAATGTATGCGTATGCCTTTTCCCCCACATCCTCTCCAACACTTATTGTTGTTTGTCTTCATAATAGCTGCCATTCTGACTGGAGTGAGATAATATCTTAGAGTAGTTTTGATTTGCATTTCTCTGATTGCTGGAGATGATGAGCATTTTTTTTTCATAAATGTTGATTAATTGTATATCCTCTTCTGAAAAGTGTCTGTTCAGGTCCTTGGCCCATTTGTTGATTGGGTTATTTATTTTTTTAATAGTCCTTGAAAGTCTAGCCAGAGCTAGTAGAGAGAAGCAAGAAAAAGGGATATGAACAGGAAAAGAAGAACTCAAACCTTCACTATTTGCCAATGACATGATTCTATATTGAGAAGATCCAAAAAAAAAAAAAATCCACCAGAAAACTTACAGAAGTAAAAATTGAATTCAGCAAAGTAGTAGGATATAAAATTAACATCCATAACATAAATCAAATGTATTTCTCTACATCAACAATGAATCCTCTGAAAGATAAGTTAGGAAAACTATCCCATTCACAATAGCCTCTAAAAATAAAATACTTAGGAATCAATCAAACAAAAGAGATGAAAGACCTCTACAATGAAAACTACATAAAACTGAAGAGAGAAATTGAAGAAAACCTTAGAAGTTGGAAAGATCTCCCATGCACTTGGATAGGCAGAATTAATATACTCAAAATGGCCATACTACCAAAAGTGTTATATAGATTTAATGCCATTCCAATGAAAATCCCAAAGATATTCCTCTAGAAATATAAATATCAATCATGGAATTCATTTGGAAGACCCAGAAGAGCCAAAGCAATCCTTAGGAGGAAGAGTGAAGCAGGAGGCATCACAATACCAGCCCTTAAACTATACTACAGAGCTATAGCAACAAAGACAGCATGGTTTTGGCACCAAAATAGAAATATAAACCAATTGTATGAAATACCACTTAGACAAACTCACATAAATATGGTTACCTCATATTAGACAAAGGCTTCAAAAGATACATTGGAGAAAAGATAGCTTCTTCAACAATAGGTGGGAAAACTAAAAATCAATGTGTAGCAAAATTAAATTAAGCCCCTATCTCTCACCATGCACAAAATTAAACTCAAATTGGATCAAAGACCAGGAATTAGACCAGAGACCCTGTGCCTAATAGAAGAAATGGTAGGCCCAAATATTCCTCTTGTCAGCTTAGGACCTGACTTCCTTAACAAGACTCATAAAACACAAGAAATAAAATCAAGAATCAATAATAGCTTCTTCTTAGCAAAGTAAACTATCAGTAACATAAAGATAGAGCCTACAAAATGGGAGAAAATCTTTACCACATGCACATCAGATAGAGCACTAATCTCCATGATGTATAAAGAACTCAAAAAACTTAACACAAATAAAACAACCAAACTAACAAAGAATACAATCAATAAATGGGCTAAGGAATTGAGCAGACACTTCACAGAAGAAAATATACAATTGATCAACAAATACATAAAAAATGTTCAACATCTGTAGCAATTAGAGAAATGCAAATCAAAACTACTCCAAGATTTCATGTCACTTTAGTCAGAATGGCAGTTATCAAGAATACAATCAACAATAACTGTAGGCAGGAATGGAGAAAATGTACGCTCATACATTGCTGGTGGGAATACAAATTGGTGCAACCACTCTGGAAAGCAGTATGGAGATTCCTCAGAAAAATTGGAATGGAACCACCATTTGACCCAGCTCTTGCACTGCTCAGTCTCCACCCAAAGGACTTAAAATTAGCATACAACTGTGATGCAGCCACCTCAATGTTTATAGCAGCTTAATTCACATTAGCTAAACTGTGGAAGGAAACTAGATGCCCTTCAATAGATGAATGGATAAAGAAACTGGTATATATACACAGTGGAATATTACTCAGTCTTATAGAAAAACAAAATTATGGCATTTGCAGGTAAATGGATACAGTTGGAAAATATTATCCTTAGCAAAATAAGCCAATCCTCAAAAATCAAAGGTGAAATATTTTCTCTGATATTTGGATGCTGATCCATAACGGGAGTTGCAAGGGAAGAATGGAGGAAAATTTTATTGGGCAGAGGAAAGTGAGCTGTGGGGGGAGGGAGTTTGGGGATAAGAAAGATGATGAAATGAAATGGATATTGTTACTCTATGTATATGTACAATTGCCTGAATGGTGTGATTCTGCATTGTATACAATTAGAGAAATAAAAAGTTGTGCTCCATTTGTGTACAATGAAACAAAATGTACTCTGTTGTCATGTATAACTAATTAGAAAAAAAAATATCATTGAATGAAGGTATTTATTGGATAATTATTTATAGTAACAAACACAATTTATGTGAAAGATTGGGGATAAAACTGTGAATAAAACAATTCTCTACTCTTATTGAGTTTACATTCTGGAGGAGGGAGTTAAACAATAAACACATAAGCAAAGAAATGAATGTGATTTATTTTTGTGTTAAAGCCAAGTGCCATGAGTAAAAGTATAACATATAATATGGCAGAAAATGATTGGGATAGGGCTCTTTAGATCAAATGATCAGAAAAGTCCCTATTAAGATTATAAGACGGTGTTACCATCTAAAATCAGGGAGAAAAATAATCTGAAAGAAGGAGAGCAAGGGGCAAAGGCATTGTAACTACAGCATAAAAATCCAGGATGCGACAGAAAGAAAATGATGTTAGAAGAATAGTCAGAGGTTACATCAACTAAGTCTTGTGGCTCTAATAAATATGTTGGATTGTTCCAAATACGATTGGAAGCTATGGAGGGTTGAGAGCAGAAAAATTATATGATCTGACTTGCGTATATGAAAAAAAAATCACTATATCCACTGATGGATAATTGACCATAGGGGAGCAAGGATGGGAGCAAGGAGACCAATTAGTAGACTGTTGCAATAGCATGGGCAAGAAATGGTGGTATACCAAGTTCCTCCTCACTTCTGTGCCATTGCTCATGCAGTTCTTTTTGTCTGGTGAGATCTGATTCATAATGCAAAAGGCAGCTCAGCCATTACTTCTGTGGAAAGCCTTCTCCAATCCACATCTACTCTCCACTGGACAAAATTAATTGCTCCTTTTTTGGGTACATATTGATCTTAAGACTTATATTGTAGCACTTACCCAGCAGAGTAGTTAAATGTACAAGCTTGGAACTAGATTGTTTGAAATTAAATCCTATAATTATTAACCTCATTGTGAGTTGCATTGTATCACCTCGAAATTCATATGGTAAATTAGCAATCTCCAGTAGCTCAGAATGTGAATAAATATAATTAGTTAGGATTAAGCCATACTGGCATAGGGTAGGCCTCTAATCCAGTGTGATTGATGATCTTATAAAAGCGGGAAATTTGGGCACAGAGATGCACACTGGGAAAGCATCACATAAAAATGAAGGCGGAGATCAGGGCAATGTATATATAAAGCCAAGGTGTAAAAGACTACAGCAAACCACCAGAAGCAAGGAGATAGGCATGAATCATTTTGTCTTGCACAGCCCTGTGAAAAAACTCACCTTGTTAACACTTTGATCTTGGATTTCTAGTTTCCAGAACTGTGAGAAAATATATTTCTTTTGTAAGCCATCCAGTTTGTGATACTTTATTATAGTAGTTCTAGGAAACTAACAGAGCCCTTTACTAGCTGTGCCACTTCAGGCAGCTTGTATAACATCTCTATACATCAGTTTCTTCATCTGTAAAAGGATCTGTAATCATCTCTTCCACATATGGTGCTTCTTATTATTACATGAGTTAATATACATAAAGGTTTTAGAAATGTGTGTCGTATATAGAAAGCATTTATTGCATATTAACTATTTTTTAACCAACTACAAGTTCCTAGAGGGCAGGAATGATATTTTATTGATCTTTGCATGCAAATGGCTTAACAAAGTGCCTGGAACAGAGTAACAGCTCAATATTTGTTGAGTGAATTCAGGATTCCTGAGTAATAAAACTTCTTTACAGACCTGTGGTCTAGAGATCCTAGACTCTAATTTCTAAAGTCTTGCTCTAAGAAGTGTTGTCAGTACTATTCAGATTGTGGTGAATAATTTGGTAGCTGGTCTGCAGTTAAACTATCACTCAGTTTGTTCATCTATGAGATCATTGAGTCAGATGATCTCTATGGTCCCTTCTAATTTCAAAATTCTGCAAGGCTAGGTCCTTGACTATAATTTGGGATGGCAGTCCATCTGAAGAATGAATTATATTTGATAATTAAAGAAATGACAAAATATCTCACAAATCAACCAGAAGGTACTCTTAGGGAATAAGGACTCTATTTGGCAGCATGTGCAGTATGCTTTTGGTGGGTCATTAAAATGAATAAGATCTTATGTGCACATCTAAGTAATTTAATGGTTCTACTTTTCCACAAACTATTCAAAGAATTGTAAGCCTGACCCTTTTTTGTCATGGGCTTCCCAGAACTGTTCATTTTTTCATCCCTGAAATAATTATTAATAAGAATTCCAAGCCTCATAATTTCTATCTATAAGCAGAACGTTCTGCTTTGCAACATTACATATGCTCTTTCAATTTTCAAGATGTTTCCTAGCCAAAACAATTGCTACTGCACATAGGTTGAAGTCCAGAATTGTCAGATTTGCTAATACTGATCTGAACAATAACAGAAAAATTAAAACTATGATTTTCAAACAGTAGTTTGAATTAGAAAAAAAATAATTATTTGATTTAAAATGTAGCTTGCTGCCCACTCATGGCTAGTTTCTAGTTCAAGTCTGATGGGAGGGACTGGGTTTCATTATAGTCTGGTCATCATTTGAATACATCTCCCAGAGTTTTGATGTTGAAAACTTTGCCCTCAGTGTTGTGATGCTGGGACATCACAGAAACTTTTAAGAGGTAAGTCTTATCACCAGGTAATTAGGTCATTGGGGCACTGTCCTCCTAAGGGATTAATATGGGACCTCAATTAGTTCCCATGAGAGTGGGTTGTTTTAAAAGAACAAGAATGGCTTTTCTCTGCCCTCTGTATTCCTGTCTTACAGTGTGAGCAACCCTCTTGCAAGTTCTACCACCATGATGTCATCTCCTGAGGTCCTCACGAGAGGCTGAACAAAGGAGGTCACACAACCTTGAACTTTCAGCTTCCAAAAGAACTAATCAACCTGTTTTTTTGTGAAATGCCCAGCCTCAGGTGTTTTATTATAGCAATTGAAAATGAAATAATACATGTATAAAGTTGTATTTTTAATAATTCTCTAAATTCCTATGTAGGTTATCTCTAGACCATATAGGTATTTGCGGGCTTATAGTGTCTATAAAATTCTTTATCAATAAAGACCTCTTTATTAAATACTAAATTAGTAAAATCAAACATTTAACAAAACATCTGTAATATTGGTGGAAAAATATCTATATATCAAATATTTTATTGTATATATTAAGGCGTAACCATGATGTTTTGATATACTTGTCAAATGTTTGAAGAAAAAAAAAGATAAGTTGGTATAGTTTGAAAAGTCATTAAGTAACTGTTTATTACCATTAATAATCTTGTGCACAGACCTTGATTAGCATAGTTCACATAGCCATTTTAATTTTCAATTTTCTGGTCTGTTGCTTCTTGTTGAAGAAGAATGAAGCTTTCTTCCCTTTCTGCCTCTACTTTAGTATGTTGACTTTTGAAAATATGCTGGTTTATGTCAAGTGAAATTTAAGCAAAAGTCAAGTATTAGTCAGCCTTACTATTATTTTACTGTGACAATAAAAATCTCTCAAATCATAGTGGTTTACATTAGTAAACATTTATTTCTTGCTCATGTTATATGGTAGCTGGAGATCAGCTGTGGCTCTGTTCCAATCTGTAGCTCTGCTTCACTCTACTGCATATGTTTCTAATTTTCAAATCTTGGTTAAAAAAGCAGCCCGTATCTGTTCTCATGACAAGAGCAGTGACAAGAGACAGAGTTAAATGCGCAATCACGTTTCAATCCTCTTCCACAACATGGCATAAATTGTGTCTCCGCATTCCATTAATCAAAGCAAGTCATATGCCAATACTAAGAATTGGATGAGGAAGCGATCTTCACCTGCAAGGAGGCATTACAAGTTACATTGTGAGTGTGCGCATGTAGAACTCTCACAGGGGAGAAAATGAATAGTGTGAACGAATTGATTATCCAACAGCTGGTTCAATTAACAGTTCTGATTTCAACTATAAAGTGTTTCTTTTAGAAGAAATCATCAATTTCCATAGATAACACTTCAAAACATATACTCAGATAATATGAGAAGGTTTTGAAATTGAAATTTAAAGTTTTATGTTCAATAGTTACTTTTTCTTTTATATATATAAAGGTTATGCCTTGGGCTTGGCATATTGCCATGAGTATCACTTTCTTTTTCCTTTGAATTTAACCTCCATTAAGTTCCCCATTATATTCTCAGTGTGCAGTGCAATGCCTAACTACATAGTTGAATCTCAAGAGGAGTTTATTGAGTGAATAAATGAATGTGGCTTGAATTAAGAGGGTACATAATAAGGTATTTTGGATTAGTGTAATTTGGGTATTTTTTTAAAGATCCTTTAAACTTCATTGGACCCTTACTTCCTTTATTGCTTATTGATATTATCAAGGTTTTTTTTAATATGACCAGAGGTTATGAGAATAAACAAAAAGACTTAAGAGACTGGATAGTTTGTAAGTATTTAATTTCTCTTAGGAAAATAAAGTTAGATATAGTTTATGGGATCAATTCAGGATCTCTGTTTTGTTGTTTTTGTTTTTGTTTATAGAGCACCTTCCAAGATGCCTGGTACATAGCAGGTTCTCAGTTAATGCATGTTGTTAACATTTTGCTTCTACTATTAGGCCACAAATGTTCAATCCTTTTTTTTTTTCCTATTGCTCTTTAAAGTCCCTCTTCACTTCCTCTAGTCTCTGAAAAGCCCCTGTGTGGACTAGAGAATGCAATTTTGGAATGAACTTTTGTGTCCTAATATTTTCTCCCCTTAATGCAAGTTGCTTTTCCATCAAATGTCCTGTGAAGGAGATAAGTTGTGTGTGTGAGGGGTGGGGGTATTGTGGGGACGGCAAGAGAGTGTTTATTCCCCAAAAGCTTAAGGATCATAGATAGTTCTGAGGTATAGATTTTCTGCTTCAATACTTCCAGGTATTCTTTCTACCATAAAGTTCATGCTTAGTCCCTCCTGGAAAGAACCAGGACAGGCTAACTCTTCATCTAGAGACCCAGAATATGTCTGAGTTGTCAGTGAACTCACAATTTAGGTCCCTCCAGGGTAATAACAATACTCAGCTAGTATATGGGTTTTCTATACACACAGGACTTCTGGGAAAGTTATAAATAATTTTAAACTTTAACTTTACTTTCTCTCTTCTCCCAATTGAGTAATTTCTATTTTAAAAGGACCCTTGCAGAGTTAGCCACAGTAAACTTTCAGAAAATTCAAAGTCTTGTTAGCTATTTGTTCCAAATCAGATATTTTTTATTTAGTTAGTTAAAGAACTCAAAGACTTTGGTTAGAATTTCTATTTGTTGCAAACTTAATTATGTATATGAATATTTATTTTGCTTATAAACTTGCTATTTATTTACTTTAACCCTTTTTATTTGATCCCTATTTTATTTTATCCCAAACAAAAGATAGTATCTGTGTGTACAATATTATGAAATAAATGAGATCTCTGTACTCAAGATTATATAATTTTCAGAATACTATTTAAACTACTTTCTTAAGAAACAATGCTTTTTTTGACATTTTTCAAAAAAGGTTTATAAATGGCCAACAGATACATGAAAAAATGCTGAATATCACCAAACATTAGAGACCTTAAAATTAAAACCACAGTGATATACTACATCATACATGTTAGAATAACATAAATAAAATAGATACAAAATATGTTGGCAAGGAATGATGCTTAATCTTTATATTTTTAAAATCACATTGCTGCTCAAGAATGGTACCCTGTTGTCAAAAGACAAACATTCATAATTGTATATTTAGTATTGTAAATAACCTTATAAAATATTTTTGATTGAACCTATTCAAAGTAAAAAATTTATCTATTTATTTATTATTATTGATTTTATTATTTTTTTTAAAGTACATGACAACTGTTGAATGCATTACAATTCTTATTACACATATAGAGCACAATTTTTCATATCTCTGTATATAAAGTATGTTCATGCCAATTAATGCCATTATACATGTACTTTTTTTGCATTACAATTCTTATTACACATATATACCACAATTTTTTGTATCTCTGTATATAAAGTATGTTGACACCCAATTCAAGTCTTCATACATGTACTTTGGATAATAATGTCCATCACATTCCACCATCATTGCTAATCCCCTGCCCCCTCCCTTTCCCTGCCACCCCTCTTTCCTATCTAGAATTAATCTAATCTTCCCATGCTCTCCCTCCCTATCCCACTATGAGTCACCCCCCTTATATTAGAGAAAACAGTCAGCATTTGTTTTTGGGGGGGATTGGCTAACTTCACTTAGCATTATGTTCTCCAACGCCATCCATTTTTTCTCAGAAAACTTTTGATTTTTTTTCCCTCCCTGTTGAAGGGTCTAGAAAAGACTTACTTTTAATGTATAATCTCAAAAAATGAACTCTAGACAATAGTCATATAAATATTGTATGTATTGACTACTTTTATTAGTTTTCTAGGGCTACCATAACAAATACTAGACTGTGCGGCTTAAGCAATAGAATTTTGTTTTCTTTTTTTAAATTCTTTTTTTAATATTTATTTTTTAGGTGTAGATGGCCACAACACAATGCCTTTATTTTTATGTGGTGCTGAGAATCGAATCCAGGTCCCGCCTGTGCTAAGGGAGCTCTCTACTGCTGAGCCACAATCCCAGCCCCAAATTTTGTTTTCTTATACTTGTGGAGGCTTTAAATCCAAGATGAAGATGTCAGCAGTGTTGATTTCCTCTGAGGCCTCTGTTTGGCTTGCATATGACCACCTTCTTGCTGCCTCTACAAATGGTCATTCCTGTATAGAGGTGCATGTGTATCCCTGGTGTCTCTTTCTTTACTTACAAGAATACCAGTTATATTAGATTAGGGCCCCACCCTACCAGCTCATTTTAACCAAATCATCACTTTAACTACTTTATCTCCAAATATAGTCACATTTAGTGGGATTAGAGCCTCAACATATACATTTTTTTTAACATCAGAGAGCAGGGCTTTATTCTGCAATATGGAAGAAACATGCTTTGCCCACCTGCACCAGACATATAAATTGTTACCACTCAGGAACTGGCCAGCAATGCCCCTTGTGGACCCCCTGCAGGGTTCTAAAGACAAACCAGAGCCTGGAAATTCTTTCTTCCCTTAAACACACCCATATCATTATTTACAGAATTCACTTTTATATTGGTATCAAAAATTATACTAGGGGCTGGGGATGTGGCTCAAGCGGTAGCCCACTCGCCTGGCATGCATCCGGCCCTGGTTCGATCCTCAGCACCACATACAAACAAAGATGTTGTGTCTGCCGAAAACTAAAATAAATAAATAAATATTAAAATCTCTCTATCTCTCTCTCTCACTCTCTCTCTCTTTAAAAAAAATTATACTAAAAATTTATCACTAGGTTAACTTTATTATGTTTTTCCCTCTTAATTTCTTTGCTAAATATCTTCACTGTGCCAGCAACTTCTGCTTCTTATTTTCTTTGTGTGTACTGTGTCCTTATCCTTCTTTAGGTTTTCTGCACATCTCTTGGCACCTCAAGTGACTCTCTGCTCAGATTCACTCTCCAGTCTAAGCTGCATGCCCCACTTTCTGGACCTCAGACAAAATTCACAAAAGTACCAAAGGATATACAAGGCAAACGTGTAGTATTTTATTTCTCCTCACAACCTTTTGCTGAAGTAAGTAGGTCTGATTATTTTATTTTACATAGGTAATAGTGACATGTGGCATGATGATGATAATTAACATTGGATTGGGGTGTTTTTCTTTGACAGTGCTTAAGCACAGGTCAGTGAATATTGACAGTTGTAAACAATCATGAATCCATTACCCAGATTGAAAGAAATAACCTTTTTATCACAACATAAAGTTTCTTTATACCTATTTCCCTTAATCCCTTCCTCCTAAAGGCAGCCACTATTCTAATTCCTAGCACCATAGATAAATTTTACCCATGTATCAACTTCATATAAATGTAACAATGTGGCATGTCCTTTTTTTGTTTTGGGCTTATTCTGTGCAACATAATATTTATAAAATTCATGCATTTTACATTATGTTGTTCCTTTATTGTCATTGCTGAAGAGTATTACATGGTATGAACATATTATAGTTTTTAACCATTTTCATATATCTGTACTTGCTTTATTCTTAGTTTTTGGCTACTGTGAATAGAACTGCTATGAACATTCTTGTCTTTAAAACTTTATTTTTAGAGCAATTTTAGGTTCATAGCAAAAGTGAGCAGAAAATATAGAAATTTCCCGTATACCACATGTACTCCTAACCACATACAAAACCTCCCTCGTTACTGATATTCTACTCTAGAGTGGTTAATTTATTGAAATAGATGAACCTATATCATCATATCACAATCATCCAAAGTTCATAAGATTCACTAATTCACCTTAACATTTACTCATGACCTTGTATGTTCTATGCGTTTGGGTACATATATAGCCTATTCTGTGGGTTTCGAAAAATATATAATGACTATTATCCCTTATTGTAATGTAATACAGAGGATTTTCATTGCCCTAAAAATCCTCTATACACTACCTCTTCATCCCCCCACACTAAACAACTACTGATAGATTTTTTAATATTTATTTTTCAATTGCACTTGGACACAATACCTTTATTTTATTTATTTATTGTCTTTAGGTGGTGCTGAGGATGGAATCCAGAGCCTCACACGTGCTAGGTGAATGCTCTACCGCTGAGCCACAACTCCAGCCCCCTACTGATAGATTTTACTATATCCATAGTTTTTCCTTTTCTGGAATTTGATATAGCAAAAATCATACCATATGTGGTCTTTTCAGATTAGCGTCTTTCACTTTGTACAGTGCATCCATGCCTGTCCTTCATGTCTATTGATGGCTTAATAGTTCACTTTTCAGTGCTAAATAAATTTCCATTGCTGTATGTCCCATGCATACATACAGATAATGAATTTTAATTTATAAATTAGGCATATGAAAAAATTAACCAAAACTTAGCATAGAGCTTAACAACATCAGGATAAGATTTTTTCTTTCCTTAAGTCAAGAACTTTGTCCTTTTTACTTAAAATAAGCACTTCACAGCTTCAGTTTGATGTATTCAAACTTCCAAGATCACTATTATTGCACTTTAGGATCATTATTTAGCAGAAAAGTGTTACCTGAACACAAACACAGTGATACCACAAAAGTTTATCTGAGAATCAAGATGGCTACCTAGTGATTGATGGGCAGGAACCATACAGAGCATGTATATACTAGACAAAAATATGATCTACATCCCAGGTGAGATGGAACAAGATGACTAGATATTTCATAATTTATAAATAATTTAAAACATGAAATTATTATTTTTGGAATTTCTCATTTAGTATTATTAAACTACAGTTCACCACAGATGACTGAAGTCATGGAAACTAGAATGACAGATAATAGGATACTACTGTAGTTTTAAGCCAATTGTACTCTAAATATGTTTATCATGATAAAATATTCATTTATAATGTTAAACCAAGCTGATGAATTAGCAGATATTTAGGGGAAAAAGGGTGTATATAAAATAAGAAGCAATCACCATCCATATTTTCCGAGACTTTTCTATTTTCTTATTTAGAGTACATATAAAACAGTTTGTCTTAAGATACAATGGAATATCACTTACTTCATAAAAAATCTATAGAGAAACAGTTGTGTCTTGCTAAACATACGCTCTATATACTAATCATCTGTTATTCTGGTTTCAAGTAAAAAATTTAGTGTTCACCCAAATATGATTATTATTTCAATAAAAGAAATTATTGGATGAATGAGCATGGTAGGTTTAGCATCCTGGGGTGGAGAGAAGTGGCCTTCTTCTTATGTTGGATATATTATATACATATCCAAGATTTTTTTGTGTGACACTTGTTTTGAAAATGTGAATTTATTCCAAAACATGTGTTCCTAAAAATCAATGTGCTATACAAATCATGTAAAAACTACAGGGCTCATGGGGCAAAAAAAGGTTAGGTACACAATACTTTAAAATGTTGTCTTAACCCCATTTTACCATAAGCCCTGTAATTTTCATTGTGCAGTATACATAGTGAAGTGATTTTTAGGAGGAACATTCATACCATGTTATAACACTATAGCCAAAATAACTATGTATACACAATTTATTATATATAATTTTATATGCAATACTTATATTAGTTTATGAATTATCTTTGTTGTTAAATCAGCAAAACAAACCTGGATTAAAAGGACAGCAGAGTTATGACAATAGAAAATTGATAATTAACTGTTCTTATCTAATTCTGGTTCTCTTACCAAAGGTAGATTGGAGTAGAGGAGACTTGGAATTGTCTTTGAAAATGACTGTAGCTATTCTATTTAAACATGTTAAGTATAAATGCAATAATCTTTAGAAACCCTTGTTATTTTTATTAAGCGGAGGTCAGTGTTAAATATATAAATAAAAGAGAGCACTTATTACACAAAAGCCAATACATGAAAAGTCCCCCAAAATGTTTTTTATCCTTTGTCTTATATTCCTGAATCTTTACTGATGATAATTGTCATCACAATTATATTAATACATAACTGGTTTAGCTGATAGACTGAGGTGACTGGTTGCATATTTTCTATTTTGTTATGTTTTCTCAGTTCCTCTTCTTTTGACAGTATTTGAATAGCTTTTTTCTGCCACACAAAACAAAACCCATCTCATATGGCCCTGGCTCACTAGCTGGTATTCCCTCTTGCCTCTTCCTTTCCTTCTTTTATTTTGAAATTCATGACTTTCATTTTCTATTTAATATTCTATATGATGTTGGCAACCCTGATTGCAACTGCTAAATTCAATCTCTATCCAATAAATAGGTAGCTGCAATCAATTTTAGAATACTAGCAGTACAACTGGGAATGATCTCTAGCCATTTTTTTTTTAAACCACACTTCAAATAATCTTGGTCCCCACAGGGGACAGTTTATCGTCAACTGTATAGTGAGTAGGGGGTGTTTATGATTTTAAACATGTTTCTATCATGGTTCCCCCTGCTGTTTTTCTGACAGCCTCAGTTGTTAGTTCTGTCTTCCCTGTGCTGAAAATAAACCCTGCATGGTAAAAAATATGTGCTGCCTTGGCAGCCCACTGAGGAGTGGGGATTACTTTAGCTATAGCCCCAGATTTCTTATAGTAAAAGAAATATCTCTCAGAATTTGCAAACTGGACCAAAGTTACAAACACTTGTAGCCTGTCATTGAAAACATCAATTTCTCAGACTATTTGGCCTGCATTTTGCTAAAATCTATCCATTTATGAGATTTATTGCTCAGGATTCAATTTCATATGTAATAACTTTATATTCCCTAGTTTTCATAAATCAAAGTGCATGATATATTGTTATGTCATACCACAATCAAGAGATAGAGGTGTTCGAATATACCTTATAATGTTAATGATAATAAGTGCCATAAAATGTAAGTCTCTTTATATGGATAAAGCCTTAACTTTCATAGCTTAATATATTTCCTTCATATTTTACCTAAGTCTTAGTTATCCTTATGTAACATTAAGATTGTTTCATTCAGATTGTGTTTTGCAGGAAGTAGATAGGTGGTGATGATTAATATCTAATACCTTTCATTAATCCTAATGAGATCTGTTGGATATGGTTGCTATATCTGCTTGTCTTACCAGAGATGTACATGTGTACCATAATCTGGCTTACTGACTAGCCTTAGTCTTCTAGAAATATCTTCACTTTGTGACCACTTGTCATGTACTCCTCTGCCTTCATAACAAACAGAACAAATATAATTTCTTTCTCTCATTATACTTGGGTTATATATTAATTGAGATTAATGTCAAAAAGCATAAATTATCCCTATTAACTGCAAAAATTTCATTGTTACACTTGTCTGGTTATTATAAAGATTTCATTTTAGTATCAGAAATCTAATGTGGGTGGTTTTTTAAACATTTTTAGTTTTAGAGGGACACAATACCTTTACTTAATTATCTTTCTGTGGTGCTGAGGATCGAACCCAGTGTCTCACACAGGCTAGGCAAGTGCTCTACCACTGAGCTACAGGCCCAACCCTAATGTGTTTTTAATTTATATTTTTCTCTATATTTCACATATTTATTTCTGCATCTATGAAACCAATATGTTAATAATATGATACAGGAATTATTTTATGTAGCCATTTATACTTGAAACAATTTATCCATTCAGTATTAACTTGGATATATATTTACTTTACCAAAGCTATAACAATTCCTATTGTATTTTGGTTGAACTGCAGATATAATACTTTATTAAGAAAAAAATGCAGACTATTTTTCTAGTAGAAGAAGTAAATAATGTAAAGGTTTACTACTGAACTTATCATGAGGGTGATTAGAATTAGTTTGACCATTGTCTGACCTTTGAAAAAGTTAGGTAATACTATCGCTTCCATTTCCTCAATTAAAAACATGAAAAGAAAAGTCACATTTGCTTTCAAGGAAAAAAGAATGTCTAAATGAGTGTTCAGTGTTCTGAGTCTGTGGAGAGGAGTAAGGAGGGACACACACACACACATACACAAACACACACACAGTCTATATATCCCCTGTCATACAGGAGCTATCAGTGCTTTTTAAAAAATAACACAAATAATGAAGCTTAAAATTAAAAATTTAATTATGCTGAGAGATTTTGTTTGAAAATAGTGGTAAATTCACTTGAGGCAGTTGGTTTTATGCCTGTGTTTATATATTTTTTTTTTTTGTGCATGAGTATGTATGTACGTAAGAAAAACTGATGTAAATGTCAATGGATATGTAATGTGCTCTGAGATCTGGGTCATATTTTCCAAATTGTTGATGTTCTTGTTACTCAGTGGACTAGAAAGCATAACCAGTGATGGGATTTTGACACTATTACATACAAGGGTGTATGATTTTGAACAAACAATTACTAGAATCTCAGTTTGACCTGTGAAAAAATGGAAATGTTTTTAAAACACAAACATATAACACAGTGCTCATCTTGTTATATGTGGATAATAATAATAAAAAGAAAGAAAGAATAGAAGGGCCATTCCTTGAACTTTTCCCTCAGTACTCCTAGATTTAGTAAGTAACAAGGAAATGGTCATGAGTGAGACACAATCTAATTTTGTTTTCTCATATTTTGTCTCTGCCCTCCATCTTGAATGACAGTTCACAATCCAAGGAAAAGAGCATCAAAGTTCACAATCCAAGGAAAAGAGCATCATATATATGCTTAACAAAATGTTAAGAACTTTGCTCCTATTTCTAAATATCTCCTATTTCTGAACCTTCTTCTGTGCAAACTTAATTTTCTTTGTATCTTTTGACAGTGAGATTAAATTCTGACAGTTGTTAATAAACAAACCCTAGAGGAACTAAATGTCAGGACAAAATTGTGGGTGTTAGAAAGAAGATAAATACATGTTTAAGGAAACAGGCATAGCAATAGAAACAATCCAGAAAATAAGCAATGCAAATGTGAATTTAGTGGCTAGCATTCTTGTTAACAAATTCAACTAATAACACTGTTCTCACAGGAGGAAATTTATGCAAATCTTACTCTCTAGATAAAAAAAAAAAAACGATTGAAGAACAAATTTCTAGTCTTTGCTGATATTTCTGACATACAAAGAAATAAGACCAACAAAATAAATAAATAAAAGGAAGAACACACCACAATGTCTGATAAAATGTATAGATCTATCTGAGATGATTCTGTTCTACATATTCATAGACTTGAGAATTAAGAATCACTTTTTTTTTGCCTCATCTGTTCAAAAGTTTTGTACTGATTAAATTATTTAATCCTCAATTAGGAACCTCAGAAATAGATACTGTGATTATTCCACTTTGCAGATTGCTATACCAAGGCAAGGAGAAATCAAGTAACTACTCTAATGTCACACAGTTAATAGGAAAAGCTGAGATTCCATCTATGGCAATACATGCTTTTAACCTTTATGCCTATGTTCTCATCCTCTGTGGAAGATAGCTTTCCAGACAACTGAAAAAGCATTAAAAAATCATAATTTGGGACTGGGGTTGTAGTTAAGTGATTAAGCACATGCCTACTATGCATGAGGAACCGGTTTCAATACTCAACACCTTATAAAAATAAATAAATAAAATAAAAGTATTGTGTCCATCCACAAGTAAATAAAATTTTTAAAAAAATTAAATTCATAATTTTAGATTCATTTAACTATAAAAACAGAGTATTTGAAGTGATGGAGATGTTAATTACGTTGATTTAATCATTCTACAATGTACACATACATCAAAGCAGTTCGTTGTTCTCCATAAAAATATACAATTATCATTTGAGAATTAAACATAAAATTAAAAATTAAAAAAATACCAAAGAAATGGGAACATGAAATTATTATATATATATATGTGTGTGTGTGTGTGTGTGTGTGTGTGTGTGTGTTTGCATGCGTGAATTTGAACAGATATTTTTTGGATGACATATTTCCCTATTCTAGATTCTACTACATTTCCAAAGCTTAAACTTCTATTGTTTTTTTTTTAAGAGAGAGTGAGAGAGGGGAGAGAGAGAGAGAGAGAGAGAGAGAGAGAGAGAGAGAGAGAGAGAATTTTTAATATTTATTTTTTTAGTTCTTGGCAGACACAACATCTTTGTTGGTATGTGGTGCTAAGGATCGAACCGGGCCGCACGCATGCCAGGCGAGCGCGCTACTGTTTGAGCCACATCCCCAGCCCCAAACTTCTATTGTTAAAAGGAAGAATCTCTCTAAATTGAAGACATGAAATAAACATAATGACATACAAAGAAATGGTCCTTAGACAGATGAAATTTTGCAGGATAAAAAAGTTTAACCAAATACCTTTCCACAAAATAAATTATTTTAACATAGAAGAGTTTTAGGTTTCACTGGTTAGAAATGTCAATCTAGCTATATAAGAGCAGAGTGATAAACTCATAGCTAGGAATTATGTAAAGAAATAGTGGGTGACTAAATAAGATTAAACAATTTATTACTCTAGACTATCAGCAGACACCCCAAATTTATTTCTTTTCAAGATTATCTTACTTTAGTAGAACATATCATAGGTGATAAAGTCTAAAAGCAAATTGCCACATTGCAGTTTTTGTCTGTCTTCTTTAAAAATACAAAAGAAGGCGGCTCTTGTACCCCAGGGTATCTGAGTTATAGGATGAAAGCATTTTTTTTTTCACTTTTTGTGAGTTTAAAGCAGATTTTAATAAAAACTCAGTTAATAAGGACTTAGCATTCTCTTGTTTAAATACCTTCACACTGTTGTATCATTTTTTGCAGTTATTATTTCATAGGAAGCCAGCCATCCTGATTCCTGAAAATGATCTCTCTTGTGAATACTTCCTCCATTACCTCTCATTTCCTTCTCAAACCACTGCTAATCATGCTTCTCCTTTAAAGCTTTAAGTGGCACATGATGACTTGATCTAAGAATCCAGGGAGAAATAGGCATTGTGAGACAGGTTGCCACAGTCTGGCTGGGCAAAAAATCACGAGCCACTCAAGCAGGAACAAACTTTATTTCCAAAAACTCCCGCAAATGCCACACACGGGCCTTCTCCCGGGACACACTACACCAATAGGAATTCCCTCCTACAGCACTTTCCCAACCAATGGGAACACTCAGGGAGTCCCAGGAGAGCTCCCAAGTAGCAAGTCAAGGCAGACAGCAGGGGTCTAATCTCCAAATGAATGCACATCTTAACATAATCATTATCATCTCAATGGCTTGCTGGAGTCACCTTTCAACCAAAAATGCCATGCATCATTCCTACTTGGCTATGGCTCTCAGCAACAGGTGATGGGCATATGTGAGAAAAAAAAAAAGGTGAAAATAAAGTTAACAAAAATTGAATATAACATTTGACCTTAAAACTTTAGTAAGAATAGGGATGATATTGACGTTGAATTGAATTTAAAGGGATAAGTGAAGTTCTCATTTTGTTTTAGTTATTAGATTATTACATAGATTCCTATCATATACAGTTAGAGAGGTATTATGAATAAAATCTAGCTTCTGAAGCTAAAAGCACAAAATGTGTCTCGTCTGGGGATGGAGATATATATATATATATATATATATATATATATATATATATATATATATATATTCCACATTTGCCTATCAATAGGAATTTTTTTTTTCCAGAGGAAAAATGCTAACCTATTGAATAAGCCAGTTTTTCAGCACTATCATAAATATCTAATAAAATCAACTTAAAAAGAGAAAAGGTTTATTTTTGACTCAGAGGTTTAGAATTTCCAGGCCATGGTCAGTTGGCTCTACTGTTTGGGGCCTGTGACAACACATCATGGTGGGAGTCTGTGACAGTACAAAACTGCTCACCTCATGGCCAGAAAGTGAAAAAAAAAAGTGAAAAGGCTCTACAATCCCCTTCAAGGGTCTGCATCTAATGAACCAAAGACCTTCACCAAGTTTTACCTTTTTAAATTTTTTTGAGGGATGATACTGGGAATTGAACCCAGGAGTGCTTTAACACTCAGCTAAATCTCCAAGCTCTCTTTATTTCTTATTTTGAAACTGAAACTACTAACTTGTTCAGGGACTTATTAGGTTTCTGAAGCTGGGACTTCAAGCCTGTGATCCTCCTGCCTCAGTCTCCTAAATTATTGGGATTAGGTTCCAAATCTTAAAAGTTTCCACCACCTCCTAATAGTGCCAGTATAGAAAGTGAACCCTTAACACATGGACCTTTGGGGGATGTTTCAGATCCAAACTTTAGCATTTTACCCTGAGACCCCAAAGGTCTAGTCCATCTCACATTCATTTTATCTCCAGAGTTCCCATATCCTAACTTTCAGTATTGCTTTAAAGTGCAAATCTGAAGTCTCCTCTGAGCTCAAGGCAAATTCAGGCTTGAGCCCCTACAAAAATCTACATGATGTTACGTACATTTAAGATACAAAGCTGGGGAGCATTAGCATTCCTATTTCAAAAGAAAGTAATAGGAAAAAAATAAGGAAGGATACAATCAAAACAAGATGAAAATCCAACAGGGCAAACATGAAACTCTGCAGTCCCAAGTTCAGTATCCAAGGCAAACTGTGGCCAGATGTGGACTCCTAAGGGCTTGGTCAGCTTACTCTCTGCAGTCGTGTATTTTATTTATTTATTTATTTATTTTGGTACCAGGGATTGAACTCAGAGGCACTCAACCACTGAGCCACATCTCCAGCCCTATTTTGCATTTTATTTGGAGACAGGGTCTCACTGAGTTGTTTAGTGCCTTGCTTTTTGCTGAGGCTGGCTTTCAACTTGAGATCCTCCTGCCTCAGCCTCCCTAACCACTGGGATTACAGGAGTGCACCATCACCCCGGCTCAGTCTTGCTATTTGAAGCCTATATGACCACTTTTTAAGTCTGGCTCTATACAGTTCCTGCAGTTTCCCTTGGTAGCAGAACTATGTTCCTGGCATCTCTTAATTTCTGAGATATTCATTGTAACTTTGGCCCTCAGTATCACAGCTCTATGCATTGCTCTGGCAAGGATTACTTGTAGGAACTCTGATTCTGTCACACACTGCTTGACCTCCCAGGCTCTCTTTTGACAGCTTGCTGGAATCCTCCATGACTCCATAACTCCTGCATCATGTATACCTGCAAAACTAGCATCATGTTGATTATGCCAAGGTCTGTTGCCAGCACAAGCTGTACCTGGGGCCTCTTGAACTACAACTGTAGCAGCCTCTAAGTGTCTTGCTGGCTTATGTGTCTCTGGGCAATCCGGGTACTTCTTAAAAATCTCTGCCGTAGAAAATATTTGAAAACTGAATTTGCATTTCTCTCTCTCTGAGTATGTGATGGCTATTGCCTTGCAGATTCCTTGATTCTCTCAAAGCACCTTTCCTGTTGTTCCACTACAAAGCACTCAGTTTATTTTTTCAGTGGCTTACTCTCGTTAGCAATTGCACGTTCCTTGGCTGCACCTTTATACATGCTCCTTTTTTGGCCATGCTATATGTTTTTCAATTCTTTCTACTCTGTTCCTCCTAGCTCCTAATTCTCACTGTAAATCTGGCTAAAAGCAGCTAGTAATATATGTGCGACCCATTGAATGTTGTGCTACCTTTAGATTTCCTCTATTATATAAACTACCTTATCACCTTTTAGCTCAGCAACCCACTATTATCTCAGGGCATTGACAAAATGCAACAAAATCATTTACTTTGGTATAAGAACATGGCCTTGTGTTAACTAGCTGTCCGTCACTATCACAAATATCTGTGATGATCAACTTAAAAAGAGAAAAAGTTTATTTTGGCTCAGTTTCCAATAGAATTCTCATTTCCACTGAAATGTCCTAAGCATAACTTTTCTGGTACACATTCTGCTCTTCTGAATCCTCACCACAATTTCCCATTAAGTTCGGTTTACAGCATACTAGAGTTTCTGTAGCCTCTGTCTCCAAATGTTCCCCAAATCTTCTAGCAAACCAATTCTAAAGGCCTTTCCACATCATTTCAGTTATAGTAATAATTGCCCTACTTCTAGGCACCAAATTTCTATACATCCCACAAACCAGTCAAATTGACGATCAAAATTAATCATCACACTCATAGAACCAAGAATATAAGTATATTATGTTTGTAACTACATAATCTCACACACTCTAGGAAAATAATGTTAATTATCTAAAAATTTTGTTGACACACATGTTATACGTGTATATCAAGATGTTTTAAATTCTAGATTTTAAAAAAGCACACTGGGGTTGGAAGATATAATTAGGATCATAGATAAAATCCACTGAGTGTATAATCAATAAGTGAACACATAGTTTAAAGATACAAAGCAAAAATAATAAAATAATTGAAAATAGTAATAGCAAAAATTAACAATAATAAAATAATAAATTAACAATAGCAATAGGTAACAATATACATTACTGTTCTTCAATAGCAATTATGTAAGTCCAAGTTAGAATCATTTTAAGGTAGCTTTACATAGCTAATAAAGCTCCAAAAATATAAAATTTATCATAGTCAATTTTGTCCAACCAAGCTATAAAGATCTGATCTCACAGATTTTTTTTTCTTGGATCACTGCCAATTGGTGAGCATCCAGAAATATGAAGCAGGCGATAAAACTAGTAGTACTCTTTGAGGTGGAAATTTCCCTCTGGGAAAGTCACTTTTGAAATAAACCTTAGGAAGTGAAGGTTATTTTTATGAGGCTTAGAACAATAATATTTCATTATACAAAATATAAATACTTGTTATTCTGTGTCAAAAAAAATATATGCAGTTTAAAAAATTATGTTGAAAAACAGTACATGTAGTGGGAGAGTACAATATAATGGAATGAGTCCCTATATGTAAAGATGCTTGATAAAGCCTAGCCAAAGTGATCATGATCATTATGGTGATGATGATGATAATGACATCATCGATGTAAAAATTTAAAACAATAAAATAATAGCAATCTATATGTCTGTACAAAATTATATCAACCACAGGAATGTTATACATTGACTCTGAGAATAGTGCCTGTCTCTGGGGTAGCAAAAGGCAGTAGAGAATGGGCAGAGGAATTTTTTACTGTAATATATTTTTTTTTCTTTAAGAATAAAAGAAAAACAGGTGGGGGGCATATGCTTGTAATCCCAGTGGCTCTAGAGGCTGAGGCAGGAGGATCACAAGTTCAAAGCCATCCTCAGCATCTTAGTGAGGCCCTAAGCAACTTTGCTAGACCCTGTCTCAAAATAAGACATAAAAAGGATTGGCGATGTGGCTCAGATGTTAAATGTCCCTAAGATCAATCCCCAGTACCAAATAAATACATAAACAAATGATGAAATATGTAAGGCAAAATGGTAATACTATAGTTGATATTGTTTACAAGAGTGCTTGTTTCATTACTTTTTGTAGTTTTCTCTATATATGTGAAAAATATAGAGAAATAAATGTGAAATTTCAGTATTTTAATTTAATGAAGCTATCCATACTCTCTTTTAAAATTAAATAATTCATAAGTGTATAATATCCCTTGAAATTTTATAACTCAATGATAAATTGTTCCCATTTTAGAGTATATGCTCTAGATTTTCAAGAAAATTTCAGGTGCATATTATTTTATTTATGATAACAATAACACCACACTATTTGTTATCTGTATCACTTAATATATTGTGCACATATTTTGCCAAAGCCAGGAAACAGTCTCTTATCATCAGTTTTACTAGCTCTATTTTATCACATGGGTATACTATATCTTACGTAACAAATCCTCTATCATTAGTCTTATAGTTATTCCATTGTATTATGTTATAGACAACACTGTGTCAATAATATTGAAAATATTATTTGAGCATCCCTTAAGTCTCCCCTTAGGACAAATTCCTGGGAAGGGAATTGCTACCTATAAAATCATAGACATCTTTAAGGCTTCTTGAATACATTGTTGAGCTGTAGTTCTGAAAATTTCAGATTCTAACCATCATTGGGTATTTTTGTACTTTTCATGCTTGGCTAACTTAATGGATAGGTAATTTTGTTTTCATTTGCATTTCTTTGATACTAGATCTTAAGCTTGACAAGAGTGCAAAGACAAATTATATATGATCTCAGCTTGTGAGGGACTTACCCAGATTGTTTGGATGCAAGTTAGTAAACTTTAAAATAAACATATAATTTCAATATAATGTAATTTATACCTCTGAGTTTATACTGCTGCTCCCCTTGCTTTTGGATGAGAAAGGGTCACAAGGATTCTATTAGACAAACGCATCCTAATCTCACAGAGAAATGTTAATTGAAAATCCATTTGCTAAAGAATTCTAAAAGATGTGCAAATGTAAACATGACCCCATTAGCATTTCAACATCACTTTGTTTTATTGTTTTTTGAAGTCTTCTGGTTGTTCTTTCCCTGATGCATCTTGATTAAAGCATATGAAGGGTGGTTTGTGAGGAGACTATAAATAGCAGCCAAAGGAGAAACAAAGGATAGTGATGGCAATGTTTAGGATCAGGAGTAACCACCCTGGATTTGCAAAGAAAGCCAGCAATGGCCAGCCACAGTGGCAGTTGCAACAGTTGAGAATATCCCAGACATTGAAATGGCAGTTACCAATACAGTCTCTAATATTAACTGACTCTTATTGAACCACCACCTACCACCATGGTAGTTTCTCTACATTCATTGCCCCATTTCATTCACACAATGCTGTGATATAATAATCACTCGCTTTATTAAACAGGAGGAAACAGAAGCTGAGAAATGTATTTTCCTTTCATTGCAAGTAGATGAGTGTTAAAATAAGGATTTTAAACCATTTGTATGACTAAAAAGCCTCCTTCTACCAAGTAGTATAAGTAGTAAGTAGTACAATAGATAATCTAGGTAAAACAGATTGTCAGTTTTGCCCAAACTACCTTAGTATTATTCTCCTTTTCCTAGCTGTAAAAATATGAATTTTGGATTTTGTTTTGAATGGCTTTGAAGATAAACCTTTAATTGCAGTGAAGCCTGACTCACTCTGAGTTTCAAAACACTTTATTTTTGTAGCAGCTATGAAGTTAAACCCAAAGGGATGAGATCTGAGTTAACAGAGCAGGTAACTGCTCTGTTAACTAGATCATTGGTTGTATGAAGTTCTGCATCTCTGCTTTTTTGCAGTAAAGCAATGTCTGCAACACTGAGCTATAAAATGACACTGTGAAACGTGTTCCCTGCTAAAGGTTGCCTAGCAATAATTCATTAGAGATAATAATAAAATGGCATGTTCCCCTTTTAAAAGCATTCAACTTCCCAGATGAGAGTAAATAAGATAAAAGTTATATAGACAGCTAACCTTAAATATTAGACTGAAGGAAACGAATAGCCATAGAAAGATGATTCGGATGTCTCCCTCATTATAAGGTCACCTGAAACAACTACATCATAGACAAGGAAAGGACATTCACACAGATGTGAACTCTTAAACTTCTTATTAGTGTTTTATAATAACTGGAGACTGGATTGCATGGTGTTCTCATCCGTGACAGCCTCTCTGAGGAAGGTTTTAAAATATATTGATACTGGCCCTATCCTGAGACATTCTTCAGGCATCATTATTTTTTTTTAAAGCATCCCAGATGACGCTAATGCACAAACAGGGCTGCGAACCGCTGTAATAATGCACATAAAACGTTATGTAAGTCTTGTACGTCAGTGGATACTGACTAATTGTGGGCTGGAAGGCTGCGCAGACTCACTTGCTCTGCGGAAAAATCAGAACAAGCTCTGGGCTGTTGCAGCGGGGGTGGGGAGGTGTGGGGGGAGGGGGGGAGAAGGGGAACCAGAAACCACAATGCGGCCTGGAGATAGCACCCCCTCCTGGTGGTTTCTTTAATAACAACGCAAAGTGGTGCAGCTAAGTCTAAACAGTTTTTGGAGAACAATGTTTAGTTTTAAAAGACAAACTTTTAAATTAAAAAAAAAAGATCTGGTTAACATTGTTATTTGACATTCGATTTTATTTCAGCACGATTGAATCAGAAACTTTGGTCATTTATTTCAACTGTATAATTTCTCTTTCCTGTTCAAAGCAATTATGGTTCTCTTCTCTTTTCTGACTCAGACTTGTTGCAATTGAATCTGAAGCAATTAATTTGTCTTTTTCCTTGTATGAATAACATGATGTCATTTTTTGGTGAATTGAGCTTTATCAATTTTCTTTCTCCTTAGCATTTTCACCTGCTTATTCCATTCTCTTATTGCTTGTTTTGTTTCCTTTTTACTTTGACTCTAGAATGTTCCTCTATGTGAATCTCATTTCAAATGAGTTTTGGAATTAATTTTTAAAAGTTAATTTAGTTATTAAAGTAGCAGATATATCCTTAAATTATTTTTGTTGTATAGTCATGGCCAATGTCTCAAGTTTCAAAAAAAAAAAACAACAAACTATATATATATATAGTTTGTGTGTGTGTGTATATATATACACACACACACACACATACACACACACGCACACACATACAGGTTTATGGTCAATTACATTGCTGCAAATTCAAGATAATGAAGTCAAATTAGAAACATTCTTATTAAATCAATGGTATTGCTTCTCTGGACATAATCTGAGTACATAATTCAAGAGAGCAGTCCAGTGTCTTAGAAATGACTTTTCTAGTCTGTGAGCATCTGATAGATTCCTCCTGTTATTCAGGCTCCTATAGACCAGTCATTGAAAAACATGACATATGCATAGGGACCCAAAAGTTGCATTGATACTCACCTGTCATTTTGTTTTTTTTCCTTCGCCTTAATTCTCCCATGACTTCACCTAAAATCTTTTCCTACTTCATCATTGTTTTTCTTAGCCTTAAAACTCATTATACCAATGTACACTGTTTATCACTGTTTACCAGCTGCTGTTTTCTTCATTAGAGACATGTCTGTTTAAAACTGGTATAAATGGGAGATCTAGCCCACAATAAGGTGACTAAGAAAATCTCCAGGGTGATGAGACTTGTAGTAGGAATTCCTTATACAACTGCTATTCAACTATACTAGAGAAGAATCAGAATCACTGGAGGGGGTCGAAGGGGTCTAGCAAAGAAGTCTTGGGAGAGATGATAATAAGATACAAAGTGAGTTCGAATATATTGAAAGGATATTTATATGATAATTGGGGAGTATTGGGTGGGTTGATGAAATTTATAATAAATCCAAATAAATATAACTATTAACTAGAAAAACAAACAAAAATAACCTTTTAGTCAGGGAAGTAAACATAACCAACAAATAGACTATCAGGTTGTATCGAGAGTAGCTTTTAGCATAGTCAGGATAACTTAAACATTGAACTGAATTATGAAATCATAGTAATATTATGTAACTAATGTTGGAAATAAAAGCAAAATATGGTATGTGGTTCAGGATTGCTATAAGAAAGCTGAATCTTCATCTTCCATAAGAGGAAGTCATTTGACCATGTTTGCACCTGGGACAGTCCAATCAGGGGACAGGAACACCATTTATTTGAACAGAGAGTATTTTGCATATTTTTTTACTAGTTATAAAGTTATTATGACTAACTAACTGAAAGGGTTAAAATGAATTATAAGTATTATGGAAGTAGCAATAAAGGAAGTATCTACTGCTCCTAGGTAAAGTAGAACAAAAGGAAGAAGCTAAATGATTAAAACTTCCAATTTTAGAGGAGGGTTCCCCAACTGAAACATAGCCCTCTGAGAAAGAGGACTTCTTTGCTAGTATTGATGTCAATATCCTAGCCTTTGGGGCAGCCATGAAGCAGACCAATCAACTCTCCCTTGAGGAGAAAACTTAATAAAGAAGCACTATTATGGAGCTGATAGGCTCCAGCTTGGGATACTTTCTGCTGAAAGTAGCTTCAAACTTGGATACTACTCTGAGAAAGCCTTAGGAAGCCAAAAGTAGTCTTATGCTGGTTGAAACTGGTGAGTTCTTATAACACTATTCTATTCCATCATTTTCTGGGACCTGCAGAGAAAGCCCACATTCTATAGCAATAATTACACTATAACGCCTTTCCAGATATTGAGTAGACAAGGGGATATATGAATCTGGTGTCTGAGAGATAAGTTTAGACTGAAGACATAAATATGGGAGTTGTTAGCACATAAATGATATTTTACATCCTAGAATAAGGATTAAACATAGTAGTTGAATATTGAGCTCTAAGGTGGAGCAACCATTGAAGTAGGTGGGAAATCAGAATAGCATGATGTCGGCAAACCAAGGAAGGATGGAGTAGTTCCACTCTGTCACTTACTGGTAAGAGGTAAAACAAGAAAAAAAATATGAGGAAATGGTCATTTAGTCTGTTGGAAAGAGATTGGAACAGAATATAGATTATTCATTGGAGAAGCTTGTCTGTCAAGGAAGTTGGGAGGTATCTGGAGATGAACATGGGCTAGAAGTGTTTTTTTTTTTTTAATTAAGAAAAAAGTTTCTGAATTTCTGGGGGCACAACAAAAAATCAAATGGCTACCTAGGAAAAACATATACAAATAATGTATCCAATAAGGGATTAATATTCAACATTTATAAAGAAATCATGCAACTCAATAGTAGAAAAACTTGTTTAAAAATGGAAAAAGGATTCGCATATACATTTCTACAAAGAAGACATAAAAATAGCCAACAGATATACAAAAAAGGGTTCAGCATCATTAATTATCAATGAAATGCAAATCAAACTCACTGTAAGATATCACCTCATACATGTCAGGAAGGCTATTATGAAAAGAGATAATCAATGTTTACAAGGGTGTGGAGAAAGGGGAACCCTTTTTATTCTGTTGATAGTAATTGACAAGGAACTCCTATGGAGGTTACTGAAGAAACTACAAGTAGAATTTCTGTAAGACCCAGCATTCCCTCTTCTGGGCATATGACCAAAGGAAATGCAATCACCACCATTTAAAAATATTTGCACTCTCAGTTTCATTGCAACAGTATGCACAATAGTAAAGATATGGATGCAACTTAAGTGTCCGTTAATATGCACGCACACACACACACACACACACACACACACACACAAATTTAAATATCATTCAGTCTTTAGAAGGACATCTTGCCATTTGCCATAACTTGGATCAACCTGGATGATATTATGCTATGTAACATAAACTAAACACAAAAAGAAATATATTTCATGGTCTTACTTATATGTAAAATCTAAAAACAAGAGTAAATTATGTGGGGTAGAGAATAAAATGTGATTACCAGTGGCAAAATTGGAGGAAAAAATGAAGAGATGTAAGTCAGAGGTTACAAAATAACAGTTTGTGGGATGAACTAGTCTCAAGAGATAATGTACAACATGAGGGTTATAGAACATGAGGATTATAAATAAAAGAAACTGTATAGTATTCAGAATCCTTTCTAAATAAACAGATTTTTACTATTCTTGTGATGAAGAGAAAACACAAATAGGTAAATATGTAAAATGATAAGCATGTTAATTTGCTTCATTGTAGTAACCATATGCACTGAAGTATATTCAGAAAAAAAAAAGAAAAGAGATCATGGAACATGAAAACAAGCTTTTATGATGATGGGAATAGTCCAGCAGGAAGATAAATGTGTGATTCAGGGGGGGAGGGATACATTTGCAAGATTTAAGCCCTTTGCAATCATTATCCAGAGCACATAATAAATGATTGTTCATATTTTGAATTCTTTAACTATAACAGAGAATTCAGAGCATATGAATATAAATGCAGGCAAATGGGAAATATGGTGTGGGAAGTTTGTCATTGTTGTCTCCTTAGTGAAATAGGAAACAGAAGGTTTTGGAGATTTGTATATAGAGGAGAATAGGAACAGACTGGGGAAATCTACAAGACTGTAGGACTATTCAAGTACACCCATTTTGTGCTCAAAGATTGCATTGTCTTTGGAGGATCATTTTATACAGGTGAAACTGAACTCTGGAAGGTCAAATGTATCCAATATCAAACAGGTAGTAGCTGAATTTGAATTGAAATTTAAATCCCTTGCATCTGTTGCAGTGCTCATTCTGATCAAACATTTCTGTGTATCTCACACGAGTATTTATGTTATTTCCTTCAAAAATGCTTGAACTTCTGCTTAGAATATGCTTTTGATGTGTATGAGGCCTTCTCCCAAGGCACTGCATTTAAGTGCAGGGAGTCTTGCAAAGAACAGAAATCTTTTTCCAAGAGTTTCTGTAAGCAGAAACTCTACAATAACTTGCCTCCCACATGCATTAAAAACACAAAGTTGACAATAAACATCTGAATTGGAATGCATTTTGAAACAGATGAGTGAACTGAGATAGTTTAGATGTGTTGAGTTTGACAGCTATTGACTAGTATTAAACCATGTATTATGGACAACAGGATGTGAGACACATTTTTCATATAATATTAGTGAAGATGAAGACCTAATGTCTTAGAGTTATTCTGTGTTTATGAAGAACCTGCTTTAAAAGTAGCAATATGGTCTAAACTGTGATTGCAGTGATTCTGAGGAACAGAATATTTTAGGGTAAGAAAAGACCTTACATATCACATCAAACCCTACCTTTATTTAATAGATTAGAAATATGAGGCCTGCAAAATTTATGAATGTTGACAAAGGCCACAAAAGCTAACCAGGGAAAGAGCTGGATTTACAAAACTGAGTTGTACACTCTTATTTGAATGTTCTTTGTAGGACAATATGCAATGCTTTAAAAACAAATAAAATGCATGTTTGGCAATCTGTATGTGTATGTATGTTCAGAGGCTATGGATACCGGGGCGTTGTCCTGAATGTCAGTCAATGGCAACATTCTTTGAATCCATGTTCTGCTCTATACTAGCTAAACCATTGTGAGTGTCTTGTCTTCAGTGAGCATCATTTTCCTTATACATGATTTGGGGTTAATGATACTTAATTTGCAGGCTATTGTAAAAATCAAATGCAATTATGTATAAGCTTCTAGATTGTTTTATTTTTGGAAAAAATGTGGGATGCTTGATAAATGTTAGCTCACTTACCCCCTTTTTTTTCTATCATGTGATAAAGGGATGGAGTAAGGAAGTATTTACTGGTGAATAGTGAAGCAGACCTAAGGTTCCTTTTGCTAAGGTTATGTTTGTGGGAGTGGATTTTTTATTGAAAGATAAATTCTTCAAGAGTAGTCGATCTACCTAGAGTCCCTACTTGTTGATCTCTTAGTAGGCATCCAACCAAAGAGAGAAATATCTGAGGGAGTTAACCTGATATTGTAGCAAAGGAAGTGAGTAGCCTGTTTATACAAATGGGACATGAATTCAATCTTGATTAGCCATGAAAATAATGTGGAAAACTTAAAAGATTCCTGGCATCTACTTCTAGATATATTCTAGATATATCTCTGAGGTTGGGGCAAAGAAATCTGAATATTTTATAAAAAGTATTCAGACTAATGCATGATCTAAAGGTAATTTCTTATTGGAACTGAGATTTGTGAACATTTAAGGATTACCTTTTTCACTCTACCTCCATGTGTGTTTGTGTGTGTGTGTGTGTGTGTGTGTAGCAACTGAGCCAGAAAGATTGAAGCAGAGATATGGAGCTGACAATAAAGAGAATTAGATAGAAAGAGTTTGAGATACTACATCAGAAAAATTTATAGTATCTCTAGCCTATTTCTAGAAGAAATAAAATTAGACTGGTACTTGAGAATATAAAGAGAACTTCCTCAATAAGGAAGTGCATTTAGTTTATTCATAATAGGAATACCAGCCATTTCCTAGGAGGTGAATTTTATGACTGCCTAACTAATTTTGTTTGTTAATACATGGTGCAGATTTATGTATTGAACAATATTAGATAGATGACACTACTGGTAGTTATCAGAGAGAATTTTGGGGGGCATTAACTTGAGGTTACATTTCTTTTCATTTTTGGAAGTGCATTTTGGAAATACAGTACATCATTTTTAGTGATTCTGGAGAAATAGTATTATGCAGAAAATAAACATATAAATGTGCTTATCAACAGATAAATGTGGTTGAGTAAAGAATGTAAAATCCAATTTATTTCAGAAGTTGTAAGATTTTGAGAAGCTTATGGACAACAAATTACAAATCCTTTGACTTCTTTATAATATGCAGATGAAAGTATTTCAAAAAATGGTACACTGTTCTTTCACCCTATTTTCAGAAGGCAGAAATAATGTGTTCTTTTCAAGGCAAACTAAAACTAATTAATATGTTCCCTGAAAAAAAAACATTCAAATGAATGACATTTTCATCATAATATGCTAACTTGAATATGTTTAGTATGTCACTAATTCTTCAAGTGTCGTGCATCTTTTTAAAAAATCCATGTCTTTTAGGAATACTTTTTACAGTGTTCAGACACATATTAAATTAGTCACTTGATTTCAATTAAAGTGAAAGTTTACAAATAATGGGCAATTTAGATTTAGAAGGACTTTTCCCCCTTTGGGACAAGTCTGAGAAGCTGAGGCATATGTTTAAGACTTTTGTCCCTGTATTCTCCCTCCGCCAACTTTAACTTATACTATTAGCCTATGCAGGGCTACATTTTTTTATTCCTTCCTGTCTGGACCTCATGTTTGATCACATTACAAACACTCTAAGTAAATTCTTTAATTCTTTTTATACCTGTGCCCTGTTGCCCACTTCTGGAAGACTCTAAGATGCTGACTGAATGAATTGAGCTATTCATACATCAAATTTGTTTCAAGGCTGCTAGATTTTGGGAGGAAAATCACATAAAACCCTATATTATTTATTTTATTGCAGTAAAAACACCCCAAAACTTAAAGACTTGAATTATTAAAAATAACACATAAAACAAACTTTTATTTACCTCATGCTTCTGAGTATTGGAAATTTAATGTGGGTTAGCTGGGAGTTATTCTGACCTTGATGGCCTTCCACAAATCAGCTTTGGGTCAGTAGGATGTCTCTGTTTGGGGATATTGGCTGGCTGTCAGCTGGACTAATGGAGACACAGGGCATGGAGGTTAACTTGGCCTCATGTGTCTCATCATCTACCAGAGCAGCCTGGGCTTGTTTGCATGGTGACAGTAGTGTTCCAGGAGGGAAAGTGGATGTTTTTAAGATCTTTTAAAGCCTAATCTCAGAACAGGTCCAGAGTCACTCATGCCACATTTTATTAGCCAAAAAAAAAAAAGAATCACATGGTCAGCCAAGTTTCAGGAAGTGGAGACATAGGTTATTATCTTTTCATGTAAGAAGTTATGATGTCACATATTTATGGGAATGGATATAGGCAGGGAGTATTGGGGTCAGTTTTGAGATTTACTATACTACTGAAGTTTGGAAGTACTAAAAATAGGTTGTGTTGGTGTGAAAGGATAAAGGAATTGAAATTGAAATATAAAGGACCAGGTTTTGTAAAGTTTTTTAAGCTGCACTCAGAACCTGAAATTCCTGTGGCAGTTAAGACAATTCCCGGAACTGCCCATTAGATGTGTGTCGAAATTTCCCCTGACCACCTAGTTGCTTAACAACCCAGACACCGTGCAGTCCAGCACATATACACCTCAGGGCTTAAACCAATCAGTTTGAATGTATACCCCTTTTTAGTACTGACCAATCACTCTCACCCAACCTGTTCCCGCCAGTGAATGTGCTAATCATGTTTTAGAGTTGTTATTTGATTTTCCCGCAGTATGTGATGATTTGTTAAGGGATGCTATGATGTATGTAAAGTCCCTGCCCTCTCCAAAGAATGTATATAAACTCTGCTTAAGTTGTTCTCGGGGCTCTTTGTTCTTTGCTCCTCTGAAGTGAGCTCTGAGCCCCAGCATGCTGGACCCCCAATAAACCCTTTGCTGTTGCATGAGACAGTCTCTTGGTGGTCTTTTCCTCCGTCGCTCACCCGACCTTTACAGGTGTTTAGATGTAGTTTTCCCCTGCTAGTTAACTCTCCTTTTGCTTACTCTTAGACAAATCCTGTCCATACTTTCCACAGCAATTGGTTTAAAAAATACCATTCTTCCTTAACTCTCTGTGATCTCTCATTTGCAATACTTTGTCTCAGGGAACATAAAGGTGCTCAGTTGGGAATCCCGACAACTTCCCTTCACCACACCTTTAAACTTAATTATGATAATCATGTCCATAACTAACCTTTGCCCTCTGGCCTTGGAGGATGTATTCTTTTGTGTGAAAGTATGTCCTTTTGTCAGCCTGTGCTTGATATCCTGAAGCTTCCAATATTCTCTTGTCGATAACCTCATTATTCTTGTGTATTCAGTTGTGTCCACTGCTTCTTTCTCACTGATTTACCAATGTATTAAATCTCCTTCACCTCAAACTTTCCAACATACCTACAGTTATTTCAGGATACTATCTTTATCTTCTCCTTAGCTTGTATAAAAATCATTAAAAAGCAATTTACCAGAGAGATAATATTGCTGAAATGGAAATAGCATATTTTTGGAGAGATTGGAAGAGTAAAGATGTGAATCTTCTCCTCTTACTTCTATCAGAAGGATAGAAATAGACTGAAGTTTGTGAATGCAAGCAAAACTTTCTCAATAAGGAAATTGATTTGGCTCCAGTGCTTCTAACAGAATAACCATGTGCACATTTCTTAACCTTGCTGAGGCTGAATTTTAATATCTGTAAATTGCCAGTAGTAATATATCTCAAGTATTTGTTATGAGTATATATTCCATAGTGGGGGCATAAGTAAGTCTCATTTGATAGATGAGACTCACCATCATAAGTATGTATATATACTAATTAAAATATAGCTTTCTTTGTTCTCAACCATTGTATTTAATCTTCTCTTAAAAAAAAGTAATCAGGGGGTCAGGCATGGTGGCATATGTCTATAATCCCAACCACTTGGAAGACTGAGGCAGGAGGATTGCAAATTCAAGGCCAGCGTGGGCAATTTAACTTTAGTGAGACCCATCTCAAAAAACAAACAAAGAAACAAACAAACAAAAGACCTGGGGTAGAGCGCTCCTGGATATAATCTGCAGTACTTAAAAAATAGTTCTTAGTACCTGAGTACTGATAATGATCAGTCAATGATTTATATTTGAATTATAACTTTTAACATATTATTTGTAGAAATTAATGGGATTTCAGAATCATATTTCCATACATGCATGTATCATGCATTATATCTACCATTCCTTCTTCTATAATCTGCTCCCCCTTTCCCAGTCTCTAATAATTCCTGTTCTGCTTTGAGGTCATCTTGGTTTTTTGTTTAGTTTCCACATATTAAAGAAAACATGTGATACCTGTCTTTTGGTGTCTGGCTTATTTTGTTTAACAAGATGCTTTACAATTTTATCCATTTTTCTACATATGACAGAATTTCATTCTTCTTTATGGCTAAATAATATTCCATTGTATACATGTGCTATATTTTATTTATCCATTCATCTGTTGATGGACACTAGGCTGATTCCATATCTTGGCTATTATAAATATGGCTGCAATTAACATGGGTATTCAGGTGTCTCTTATAAGCTGAATTCATTTCCTTTGGATATATCACCAGAAGTGGGATAGCTAGATCACATGGCAATCTATTTTTCTTTTTCTTTTCCAACACTGGAGTTTGAAGTCAGGGGTACTTTAACACTGAAATACACCCCCAGCCCTTTTTATTTATTTTATTTTATTTTGATACAGTCTCCTGATAAATTTCTTAGGAAGGCTTCAAACCTGCAATCTTCCTGCCTCAGTCCTCCCAAGTAACTGAGATTACAATCATGTGCCACTATTCCCTGCTCTCTTTTGATTTTGGAGGAATCTCCATACTTTTTCCCATAGTGACTTTACTATGGGAAGGTTTTGTTATCAACCTTAGCAGCATTTGTTTGTTTGTTTGTTTTTCAGTATTTTTGATAGCCATTCTAAATAGAGTAAGATGGAATCTCATTATAGTTTTAATTTGCACTTCCCTGATGGCTAAAATTATTGAATATTTTTTCATACATTAAAAAGCCTTTGTATTTCTTTTTTTCAAGAAGTGTCATTTACCCATTACTGTTCAGATCATTTACCCATATTTTGAATAAATTACCTGGGTTTTGGTTAAGTTCCTCATTTAACTCAAAGTCTATAGCTGTTGACATGGTTGATTCACTTTTTCTTCAAGAAATTGCCCCCTTATTTTTCATATATTATACTATTTTGGGTTTTTCTCTGATCTCTCTCACTATACTTTTTTTTATTGTTGGTTGTTCAAAACATTACATAGTTCTTGACCTATACTCATATCAAATAAAATAGATTTCAAGCCAAAGTTAATCAAAAAGGATAAAGAGGGACACTACATACTGCTCAAGGGAACCATACACCAACAAGACATAACAATCATAAATATATATGCCCCAAACAATGGTGCGCTATATTCATCAAGCAAACTCTTCTCAAGTTCAAGAGTCTAATAGACCACCATACAATAATCATGGGAGACTTCAACACACCTCTCTCACCACTGGACAGATCTTCCAAACAAAAGTTGAATAAGGAAACTATAGAACTCAATAACACAATTAATAACCTAGACTTAATGGACATATATAGAATATACCACCCAAGATCAAGCAGTTACACTTTTTTCTCAGCAGCACATGGATCTTTCTCAAAAATAGATCATATATTATGTCACAGGGCAACTCTTAGACAATATAAAGGAGTAGAGATAATACCATGCATCTTATCTGATCATAATGGAATGAAACTGAAAATGAACGATAAAAGAAGGAAGGAAAAATCATGCATCACTTGGAGAATGAACAATAGGTTACTGAATGATCAATGGGTTATAGAAGATATCAAGGAGGAAATTAAAAAAAATTCTTAGAGATAAATGAAAACACAGACACAACATATCGGAATCTATGGGACACATTGAAAGCAGTTCTAAGAGGAAAATTCATTGCTTGGAGTTCATTCCTTAAGAAAAGAAAAAACCAACAAATAAATGATCTCATACTTCATCTCAAAATCCTAGAAAAAGAAGAGCAAAACAACAGCAAAAGAAGTAGAAGGCAAGAAATAATTAAAATCAGAGCTGAAATTAATGAAATCGAAACAAAAGAAACAATTGAAAAAATTGACAAAACTAAAAGTTGGTTCTTTGAAAAAATAAATAAAATCGACAGACCCTTAGCCATGCTAACAAAGAGAAGAAGGGAGAGAACTCAAATTACTAGCATACAGGATGAAAAAGGCAACATCACAACAGACACTTCAGAAATACAGAAGATAATCAGAAATTATTTTGAATCCTTATACTCCAATAAAATAGAAGATAGTGAAGGCATCGATAAATTTCTTAAGTCATATGATCTGCCAAGATTGAGTCAGGAGGATATAGACTCACTATACTTTTTAATTATCTTTGCTTGTTACCTCTCATTGCTAATTCCTTAACGTTTGGAGTGTCTTGGAATTCATTGCTAGGTTCAATACTGTATGTATGTATGTATATGTATGTGTGTGTGTGTGTGTGTGTGTACGTGCACACACCTGCACACCTGCATGGTACACACACACACACACACACACACACACACACACACTACATATGTATACCCCCTGGGATATCCAAATTTTTTTCACTGCTTTGGCTATAATCAACAATCTGATGGATGTCCAAACATCAATTTACACCTTCCACTAGACCAATACCTGCAATTGCCCACTTCATATCTCCAACTAAAACTTTCAAAGATAACTTAAATTAATTTGTCTAAAACGATAGAAATTATGTTCTATACCAAATGTGCTCTTTCCTATATAATTAAACTTGATTAATGGTGTCACCATCCATTCAGTCTCAGCTATGAGCTTCAGACTAACTTTTACTTTGTTTTCTTTTATTTTATATTTTTTTAATTGTAGATGGACACAATACCTTTATTTTATTTGTTTATTTTTATGTGGTGCCAGGCATTGAACTCAGTGCCTCATGCATGCTAGGCAAACACTCTGCCATTGAGCCACAACTCCAGCCCCTAGACTTTGTTTTTGTTTTGTTTTTCATCCTCTCTTATCACAAACTGCTGTGTCTTCTACCTGAAAAGCCACCAAATCTGAAAATGGAGACATTCCTTCATCTCCAGTGCTATATTCATTAAGATCTATAGGAGATGTAAAACTTATGAAATCATTTCCAGTTATGGAAAGAAATGGCAAAACAGAAATGGTTAAATAGATGAGAAACAATCTAGTTTTATTTTTATTTCATACGATGTTAATTAATATGTATTTGATGTTTATACATGATTTAAAATGAAATCACTAAATAACTATAAGATATATATGTTAATATAGATCTGATCTTGAGATAAAAGAAATTTCTAAGCATAAAGCAAATAAAAATATTGCTAGAATTTTAACTCAAACATTTAAAGCTAGTTTGATACTCAAAAAAGAAAAATTAAATGTTACTAAATGGAATATATATATATATATATATATATATATATATATATATATATATATATATTACTTAAAATGGATAAATGGATAAATATGTATGATTAAATTTCAGGTCTGGGTATGTAACTTAGCTTGCCTGGCCATGCCCTGGCTACAGTCAATAGAATATGTTACATTCCATTGCAAACAATCTGTTGCCTGCAGGAGGGAAGAATACAGGCCATGGATTCCTTGTTGCTCATAAGAAGACTGCAGGGGAGACCTTAATGACCTTTATTCAAGGACTCAGGAAGACATGATAATTAGAAACAAAGCCTACCAACCATAAAATCTCATTGGAAACAAAGCACAGCAGCAATACATGGGCTGAGGTGACCTGGAGTTGACTTTGGAACTTTTTTTTTTTTTTTGCCTTTGGATCTTCAACATGTCATCATAATAAAGTGCCCCCAACCCCTGTTGGTTTTCCTTGGGTATCTGTGGGTAAGACCATGTGCAATAGGGATATAGAAGTCTGTTCCAATCCTGCTGTTAGGCAAAAGTGGAAGGTAGACTTGGGTAAGACTCTCTGGAAATTTCCCCCGGGAACCTGGATAATACTGAAGGGCAAGAGGAGTGTGTTGTTCCTCTGAACTCTAGGAGCATCTACTCTTTTTCTCCCTTTCCCCCCTTTTCCTTTACCTTCTAATAAACTGTCTGCTGCTATTATGTGATTTGCTTAGAATCCTTGGAGCCGAAGAACCTTTGTTCTTATACACATACATACACACACACACACACACACACACACACACACACACACTCACTCACACCCTCACACCTGTGGTTGAGATATGAGGTGTTCCCCAAATGCTCATGTGTGAGACAATGCAATAAAATTTAAATGTGAAATTATTGGATTATGAGAATTTTCACCTAATTAGTGCATTAATCTCCTAATAGGGATTATCTGGGTGGTAATTGTAGGCAGATAGCTTGTGACTTGGAGAATCTGGGTTGATGGGAGCATACCCTTAGGGTTTATATTTTGTCTGTGATTTTGGGAGCTCTCCCTCCCTCTCTGTTTCTCAGTGGGCATGTTAAGACCTGCTTTTTTCCACCATACTCTTCTGCAATGTTGTCCTGCCTCACCTTTGGCCCAGAGCAATGAAACCAGCTGGCTGCCTCTGAATGTATAAGCCCCCAAATAAACTTTTCCTCCTCTAATTATTCTTGTCAGGTCTTTTGGTCACATCAGCAAAAAAGCTAACTAAAACATAAGGGTTATTGACTATATAGGATCACACTCCTTGTACTAATTTGTGAATGGATAATAAGCTTTCATTATGTTTGAAACACTGTTCATTGTGAGTTCTATGCTTCCCCCTAAAGTCTAAGTGATAAAATCAGTCATTTTCATAATGGGAGTCCTTCAAGAATCTCCCCAGGATACCCAAATCTGCAGATGCTCAAGTCTCTTATATAAAATATGAAATGGTGTAGTATTTGCCTAGAACCTATGCATACCTTCCTGTAGAGTTTAAGTAATCTTGTTGGGTATGGTGTTGCATGCCTGTAATCCTAGTGGTTCAGAAAGTTGAGGCAGGGGATACACTAGTTTAAGGCCTGGCCCAGCAATTTAGCAAGGCCCTAAGCAACTTACCTCAAAATATAATATATTTTTAAAAAGGGGGCTAGGGATGTGGCTCAGTGCCCCTGGGTTCAATCCCTGGTACCAAAAAATCAATCAATCAATCACTCAATCAATCAATCAATCATATCTGGATTGCTTATGATACCTAATACAATTTAAATGCTATGTATGTAGTTTTTATACTTTGTTGTTTAGAGCCTAATAAGAAAAAAAGTTCTGTACATATTTGGTACAGATGAATTTTTTTCCAAATACATTCAATCCATATTTGCTTGATTGCCACAGAGATGCAGGGCTGCTATTTGCAACTATTGAACATTGTGAGTTTATTTTTTGTGTTTTCTTTTCTGCAGAATACAAGGATATTGATTAACATAAAACACTTAAAATATATTAGATTCCTAATTTTGTATGTTAAATTCAAAAATGATGCTAAATTTATAGGAATTTATATAAATTTAATTAGAAGAAATTTTATTAAATATGAATAAACTTATCTTTGGATTGTGGGATTGAGTGATTGTTTTCTTTTACTCATGTAATTATGGAGTGAAATATTATTCCACCTTCTGAAATTTCAGCAACTGAGTCTGTTGAAATAAAATGATAACTGGAAAAGGCATACATGTATACAGCATGTATCAGGGCATCAGAGGAAAGTAAGTATGCAATAAACCAGTCAGATTTAAAAGCTGGTATACCCTCTTCATAGGGGAAAAGTGTGGGGAAAGCACACAATTTTAGAGAAGAGTAAATGATTTTCAGGGGAGATGAATGTATCTGTAGAATACCCAGTAACTTGGAACAAATCTTGTCTTCCTTCTGGGATCACTCTAGTATTTTTTCCTGTGAGCTAATAATCCCTGTTTGATGAGATTATAGGGATAGGCCCAAAACAATTGCATGTTTACAGAGCAACTTCCTTTAGTCAGATAAGGAACTTCAAAGAATTTCCCTCTTTGTACTTGAGAAAAGAATATAGAGCCTGAGGATGGAGATAGTGGAGTTCAAGAGTCCTTAAGTCTCCTTGTTTATTTCAGTGCACTCAGTTTGTCAAGCATCATACTTTGGGTATCACTTTCTGAGCCTCCCCAATACTCTGCATTTTATAAATTGTTTACATTGAGAATATTATTCAAATTAGTGCACATGTATTAAACTATGGACATTAATTCATTGAGATTTACAAATAGATTGAAAAGAGATAATTAACTTTTGTATCCATAACATACTGTATTTCCTCACTCAAGGGCAATTTTTTAAAAAATAAAGTAGAAAGCCCAAATATTCATGCAGTCTCTGGAATTTGCAAGAAATAAATACCAAATGGTGAATATACTGTATTTGTGTAAACATTTCATCATTTGGGTTGTTACTAAAAAAAGTCTGAATTTTTTAATGGGCATACTAATTTAAAAATTTTTTTTTGATTCCATGGAATTCAAAGGAGAGAAAATATTTCTGCAGAATAAAAGGAAAGAGTTAGAAGGAAAGATGGGAAGCATAGAGTGAAAACCCCCTAACTGAATTAATAATAAAATATAGCATCAGTTAACTCAAACAGTTGTCAGGCTGTCCTCTTAGCAATCCATGGGCTAACCATATATCAAAATAACAACTTTTAGCACTTCTCCTTCATCTAATCTTAGAGTACATAATGAACTTATCAAAATCATAAGGTTCAGTTTTCTCTAGCATCAATGTTACAAGAGTTACAGTCCTTATACCTGACTCTGGGCATCTATTTCATCAGGTCTGGCCAGTAGCCAAAACCAAACAGAAAAGGTAATGGTGAAAAGCATGTAAGAAACTTTAATTAGTGTAGCTACCCTAGAAAGATGAGGGAATCCATTTTGTGACCCTGTCTTTGAGGGGCTGACAAAGATTTAAGTTTTATAGATAGGGGAATGAAAGCAAGAGTTGAAGGTTTGCATAGCTGGAAGCTTTTCACAGCTGCCAAAGTAGGTGAACTTGATTGGCTATGGTGTGTTCATCATGTTCTTTGGATTGGCTAGGCAGGGACTTGTCCAAGATAAGAAAGTTGCTGTTGCCTAGGATACAGTTTCAACTTTTCACAAGATATTGATTGGATCAGACTATGTTCCTGGAATCCAAAATATCTGGAAGCAAAAAATGGATGCAAAATGGAGGCAGGAATGCCAAATCTTTAATCCTGCTTGTAGCCATCCATTGGACATTTGCAGGCAAAAGTGAAGAATTGCTCTGAAAAGTAGAGTGGTCTGTGAAAAATGATCTAATTGGTGATATTGAATCATCACAAAAGGATGAAAGTATCTGTTTCATATACACATGCTCTCCACTGTAAGTAGAATCCACTTTGCTATCAAGAACAGCACAAGGCAGAAAAAAATTCCAGAGAGATTGAGGCATATTCCACTGCTTCAGATACAGAAAACTGTGCCCATATCTGGTCTACAGATTCAGAAATGTATGCTGATTCTGAAAGAGAAGTTTGCTGATTCTGAAATTGCAAGATTCAAAAGTACTTTAGAAGGAATTCCACAATCTCCTACAAGCACTTCTATTACTACCAAATGGTCTTGGTTTTTCTTGTAACAGTATAAGCCAGAGCTGTATAATCCATCTTGTGTTAAACATTTTTTTTTGGATTGTGCTATATTTATCCACTGTCCTAAACATGGGAGATAATAAAAATGAAACTTTAAGACTGAACTGCCTTTTACAAAGTTAAATATTAAACCAATACAAAAACCAAAAGTTGACATTTTATTTGGCACACTTTTAGAATTCCAATTGGTAATATATAATTAAAACTTTGATGCTATCATTGGGTGCACCAAAAATTTAAATGCAAACCTATAAATAATGGTAGAAGTCTTATACCAGTGTCAGTATCCAGTTTATTTATATATATTTTTTCTTAAAGTTATTACACAATCAACTAGGCACAGTGGTGCATGCCTGTAATCCCAGAACTCAGGAGGCTGAGGCAGGAGGATTGCAAGTTTAAGGCCAGCCTCAACAACTTAGCAAGATCCTGCCACAAAATTATATATATATATATATATATATATATATATATATATATATATATATACACACACACACACACACAGATTAGGGATATAGTAGGGATATAGCTCACTGGCAAAGCACCCTGGTATCAACTTTCAGTACCAAGAAAAAAAAAAAAAGAAAGAGAAAGAAAAACAAAAAAATATATTACACATTCCTTATTCACAAGAATAAATTGTGACAATTGGTAACAATGTTTTAATAATTCTCTTTGGAATCACTGGTTAAATTCATCTACAAACTTAAAGGATTCATAGCTGAATCTCTTAATATGCAAATATAGTACAGCATAGTCATTAAAAACAGAAGCTTTTTAGGCTGGGGATATAGCTCTGTTGGTAGACTGCTTGCCTTGCATGCACAAGGCCCTGGGTTTGATCCCCAGCATCGAAAAAAAAAAAAAAAAAGGCTTTTTGGCAAAAAAGATTAAGTGGATGTAAATCCAACCAAATTTTCTTATATGCCATTGCTATGATCATGGTCAATCTAATTAAATTCCCCAAAGTCTCAGATTTTTGAAGGGCAACATAGAAATGAGAGTGATTTTTTTTCCTGTTATGCTCAAATCCGGGACCCCCAAAAGACCACCAAAGACCAAGATCAATGTAAGCAGCAAAGAGGTGTTTATTGCGAGCTAGCTTGGTCCTCCCTGCACACAGCAACTGGTGACGCTGAGGGGCCCCGAGCCCAGGGTTTGCAGCAGTTTTATACACTCTTTGGGGAAGGCAGGGACTTCACATACATCCTAGCATCTCTTAGCAAATCATCACATGCCACGGGAAAATCACAAAACAACTCTAAAACATGATTAGCACATTCACTGGCGGGAACAAGTTGGGTAGGGGTGATTGGTTAGTACAAAAGGGATATTCATTTGAACTGATTGGTTTAAGCCATGAGGGGAGTACCTGATAAACTACATGGTTTTCCAACATGTTATCAACCACCATAAACTACTGGAGGGTCATCTGACATCCCAGGTATTTTCCCTGTCTCATGCTGATTGGTGGCTGCTAGGGGGTTGCTATGGGTCCTCACATAGCCTGACTGAGTCAGGGACACCTGGCGCCCCAGATCTCTCCTGTTATTTGTATATAAACAACTCAGCAGGGTGGGTATGTGCCTAGGAGTGCTCCGTGGATCTTTCCAAGGACAAGGGTCATGCTCCCTTCCTTGGACAGGCTTTGCTCTGAGATAGAGGCTGGTTTTTTCATTTCAAGTGCAGAAAATAAATTTTACTTAAAGGATAGACAGAGATAGACTTCTGGGGCTGGGAACAAAGGGGATCCAGAGCTAGTATCCCCAAATGAGAATTCTTTATTTTTCATGGTATTGTAGTGATAGAATTAATAATTCATGTAAAATACTTTGGATAGTACCAGATAAATAAACACTTGATTAATGTTATTATCATTCTTACATGTAATGGTCACTTGCATTTGTTACTGTTTTTGTCACTTTTTGTTGCTGTGACCAAAATAACTGACAAGAACAATATAGAGGAATAAAAGTTTATTTTAGCTCACAGTTTCTGAACTTCAGTCCAAGGTCAGTGAGTGACTCCGTAACTCTGGCCTTGAGGTAAGATAGAACATCATGGTAGAAAGGAGTGGCAAAAGAAGGCAGCTCAGGAAATGTCAACCAGAAAGCAGAAAGGGAGAAAGAGAGAGCTCTGCTCATGAGGGACAAAATGTAAACCCCAAAGGCATGCCCCCATGACCTGCTTCTTCCAAGTGTAACCCTACCTGCCCATATTTACTACCCAGTTAATCCATATACATGGATTAATCTAATGACTAGGTTAAGGCTCTCCTAACCTAATCACTTAACCTCTAGACATTCTGGAATTTTTTTATACATAAACTTTTGGGACATGTCACATATAAATCATAGCAGGTACCTTACATAGTTTAGCTATAAACCACCTGTAAACAACTTGTTAGATAAAACTGTGTATAATATAGCTCTTTACTATTAATAAAAACACTTATTTTTAAAAGAGCCTACTTATGATATGTTATACATTTATTTTTATTGTATTCTGTATTGGAGATTGAATCTAGGGACACTTTATTACTGAGATATATACACAGAGAGAGAGAGAGAGAGAGAGAGAGAGAGAGAGAGGATCTGACTAAGTTGCTGAGGTTCTTGCTAAGTTTCTAAGGCTGACCTTAATTTCTGACCCTCTTTCCTCAGTCTACTGATTTGCTAAGATTACAGATGTGAGCCACAACACGTGGCTGTACTTTTTTTAAAAAAAGTTTATTTTTTTTTAAATTTATTTGTTCTTTTTAATTATACCTAACAGTAGAATGTATTTTGATATATTATACATAGATAGAGTAAAACTTATTCTAATTAAGAGCCATTCTTGAGGTTGTACATGATGCAGAGTTTCTCACTGGTAGTATATAATGTGAATATAGGAAAGTTATGTCTGATTCATTCTACTGTCTTTCCTGTTCCCCTTCCCACTCCCTTTCCTCCATTCCCCTTGTCTATTCCAGTTTTTAACTGCATAGCAATTTTATGTACCTAAAGTACTCTGTACCCAAAAGATGAACTTAGCCTTATCTGGCATTTAACCAAATATGCTGTATATGTGCAGTGGTAGAGTACTTGCTTGAACAATCATGTGAAAGAATTATAAGAACTCAATTCAGGGAAAAAAAAGGATGAGTGCAGAGCTATCATCTTTCTAGTTCATAGCACGTTTATAAGAATTTTGAGTACATTTCAAGGGATAGTAGAAATACAAAAAATAAAATGAGCAAGCAACATATATTGATTCACTGATATCTTTAGTGCATTCAAATTAGGTATACACAAACAACAAACACCTCATTCAAGTGTGCTCTTTAGTGTTGTTTTCCAATGGGTAAAATAGTAGTTTTTACAAAGGTATTAGAATAAAATCTTTCAAAGATCCCCTAATGTAAAGTAAATTTGAAAGTCATTGGTGAACTTAAGATACCTTTGATGAGTCTACTGGTATAGAGCAAGTATTCAGTAGATATTTGTTGAATAAGTTGCTTTTTTAGAGTCATTCAGCCTTTATCTGGTACTCATAGCTGCATTTATACTACTAGAAAGATTAACAGTAAGGTGAAGAATCTATGAGTGCTTTAGGTAAAGAAGAAATACACTACCTAATGTAGCTGAAATTGTAGCGCTTACTTGGCTCAGTCAGGTAAGATTGAGTCTAGAGTTCAAACAGTAATTAACATGAAATTCCTTTCCAATTTAGCCTTTGGTTGTGTTGGCATCAGTGTCAGGTTTCATGCTATGGCAATACTAGCTGTCAACAATTCCAGGATATTTATTTTTCTAGCTTCAAATTGATGAACAAAGAGCCTACTTTTGTTTTAGAAATACTCACACAAGTGTCCTTAACTGATGGAATCATATGACAATATCTGAACCAATAACTACGACCAAGAGCATGGGAAGACATTTTTGGACAGGATCAAACATATGCAAACCTGAAAGCCAAGGTAGGAGTCAAATTGAATATAAGTATGAAATTAGGATTGTTATACAGAATAATATCCAGCTAAGTTTACTGGAATGAGATTGAAGGAATGTGAGAAAGCTGATAAAACAAATTTCCACTAAAGTTACCAATCCATATTTATTTTATAAAATAATATTCAGGGAAAAATTATGGATTTTGTTAGCTTGCTTAAAATGGCTCAAAGTGCTTTTAATCCTGTCTTAAATTTCTGTTGCAAGTATAATTTTATACTAGTTAAGGGCATAGACTCTATATGTTGATATTTCTAATAGCTGGTTTTCATTAGCTCTGTTGCTTTGAAAACATTTGTGCCTAAAGAACATATTTAAGCTATTCACACTGAACTACTTTGCCCTAAACCCAGAGACTAGAAATGGATTACTCTTAAGGATACCCTGAGGAAAGTTGTAGGAGTAGGTCGTTCAATAACACTTGCTGAGTTTCCTAGAGGTGAGCACATCATTCCAAGTTTAAATGGTGGGAATCATTGTTGTTGAATTATTAAAGCAGAAAGAAATGTCTGAAGACTTGCCTAACCTATTTTTACTCCAGCCTCACACTGAAACGAACAATATAATTATTGTATTCTAGATACTGCTTTACCTAATTTCTTCTCATTTTTTTAGGAAAACAAGTTTTAAGTTTTTCTTCAAGCATGATGTAGTTGAAACCATAGTGCCACTTAATTAGGAAGGCCTGAGTGGAAATGGACCCATGCCAAATTATTTCTTACAGTGTGATTTGACACCAACAAATTCATTAGATATTTCTCATAGGGAGTTCTCTTAAGTTCCAGAAGCAGAACTTGCCCTCAATACTTTTGGTTCTATCATCTGGTAAAGAATATTCTCTAGAGCAATTCCTCCAAAATATATTGTGTGGCAGAATCCTCTGAAGCATATTTCACCCCACCTCCAGAGGTGGTTTAGTAAGTCTGGGGTAAAGCTCATGAATATGTGTGTTTTTACAAGCATTTCAGGTGATTATGAAAAAGGTAGCCCAGAAACAACTTGGGAAAGTACTATCCTAGAGCTATCAATGCATATTCTTTGTCTATACCTTCTCCAGAAATGTGAATCAAACAACTAGTTTTTAGTTGACCACAGCACTTAAAGGAGATAAGTTATCTAATGTTCCAGTTCTCCTAATCCTAAGATAATTTTATGGGTATGTTCTTACTTAGATAAATGATCCTAGTGATTAAGGATGAAGTTGTGGAAAGAAGGACTGATGTGATGAATACAAAATCTTGCTATGGTCTAACTTTAGCATACTATTCTTTTAGTTTCTGTTGCTAAGTGTTGCAGAAGTTTTCAGTAAGTATTTTCCCTAAAAGATTCAGAATTGAGTATATTTTTTTCAGGCAGCATGCTGGGAGCTTTTGGATTTATTTAATTTATCAGAACTCTATGAAATAGAAACTAAAATTATGCTCATCTTGCAGAAGAGGAAAGTAAAAACAGAACAGGTGACTGATTTTCCCAAGGTTGTACAGTCTATATATATATATATGAGTACTAGACAGCTCTTTGATGTACAACATGCTTTGGGTTTCCAGCAGGAAGCGTGAAGATGATGATGGATAGTATCAAGAATGACCCGGAATAGCAATGTTAATGACAAATTTCTGAAAAGCACAAATCACCTCAAGTTTGATCCAGGGTCACTCTCTAAAAGCGACCTGAGCTGAGTCCAAAGGAAGACAATCTTGGTAAATCCTACACTTAACATTTGAGATAGATATATATTTCTCTTTAGTCCTAGATAGTTCTTTTTTCCCTCCTTCTTTCCTTACTTTCTTTTCTTTTTGTGATATTAGTATGGATACTAACAATGGCTAAAGTTTAATCCAAAAGTTTGCTTTGCTATTAATAACCTTGAAGATGAAAAACAAACAAAGAATGTCTACCTTAAATGAGGTCACTCCTATGAGTCATATAGATAGCATTATGGTTTGAATGTGAGGTGTCCCCAAAAGTTCATGTGTGAGACAATGCAAGAAAGTTCAGAGGAAAAATGATTGGGTTATTAAAGACTTACCTCCATCAGTGAATTAATCCCCTGATAGGATTAACTGAGTGCTAACTAAAGGAGTGTAGGATGTGGCTGGAGGAGGAAGGTCTTTGGTGGCATGCCTTTAGGGCATATATTCTGCATCAAGTGGAGTCCCTCTCTCTGCTCTCTGATCTTTATGTGAGCTGTTTCCCTCCACTACACTCTTCTGTAATGATATTTTGCCTCACTTTGGACCCTGAGTAATGGAGGTGGCTGTCTATTGACTGAGACCTCTGAAACCATGAGCCCCTACGTAAACTTTTTAATCCTCTACAATTCTTCTAGGTCAGGTCTTTAGTCACAGCAGCGAAAAAGCTGACTAAAACAGATAGCAATGTTTTTCACATAGTTTTGCTTATTTATTTCAATGATTCCAGTTATAATTTTGTATATTTGGTGCATCTTGAAAAGCATAAATGGCTAGACAAAAATGAGAGCACATGATTTAATGAAATTCTAAAGTTAACTGGAAATATACTTTACATTGATTTTGGATTGAGGGATACTGAGAATTATGATGCTTGGTATCAAGGACATATTTCTAGATAATTTTATATTTTGTCCCTTTGGTAAAACAAAAGCTAAGGCAAGCTTAAACTCAGTTGTCATCCACAAAGTGGGCTACTTAATATTAGTACATACCTCATATGGTAATTGTGAGAATTATGTGTGATAGCATATGTAGTTAAGTTCCCAGCATGATGCCTTGTAAGTAGGCAATCATTGTTAACTACTAGCCAATAAATTCCAAAGCCTTCACCAAGGAAAAATAATAAACAACAAATAAACATATACCACATGCTTCCATGTTTTGTATATTAGTTTTCTTTTACAGAGCACATATACCCTCATACATTGCAGATGCCAGTCCATTTTAGAAGAGTATAGTAAAAGTGAAAGTGTGGAAGTGAATAGTTAATATTCATAACAAAATTTGCTTTAAGATGTCCTATGTACCTACATACATTCGTATTTGGAATTTTAAAGATAGTCATGTGAATAGATGTGTGAAAAGATTTTTAAAGGGAGACAATTTAGAAAGGTATGTACATAAAGCATCATGACTATATATGGAAGCTTTGGTGCATATGTGAGAAAAGGAATCATTTATAAAATCACTATAAGTAACTGCATTGCAGTTCTCATTAAAGAACAGAAAATTATTTCCTTCCTACTGGCCAAAATGATTTGTGTTTAAAATTTTCTATATAAATGTCTTTTATATAATCCTGTTTCCAGTTTGGCCTCCCTCAAAAGGCTTTCATATTTCTCTTATATTTTTAAATCACCGGTATGCTTGATCAAAATTGAATAATAAAGCTATTATAATTAATGCATTTGGCTACTTTTCCACTGCATAAAAAATTTGGCTTAGATCAAATTCACAAATTAAAATAAATTTAATTGCAGTAACCTATAATAGCTATCAGCTTCTTTGAAAGAGCAACTTTTTCCCTTCAGAGCTCTACTGAGTATTAAACACTCCTAAAATAAAGCTGACTCAAGAGCTCTTGATTTTAACATTAGACTTTTTTCCAAATGTTTACAATAACCACTCAAAACTGTTGTGATGTTGATGCTTTCATTTTAGCTGAGTATGACCTCATCTTGATTATTTTTTAACCTGAAAAACATTATAGAGCATACACCCCTACAGTTATTGCCTGTTTAAGTAATGTTGCAGATGTCTCTAACTTAAAATAGAAAATTTGAGGCTTAGAATTTAATTACACTCCTGCAAAATATTTACAAATTTAATTCATAGTATAAGACAATATTTTTTTCAATAATGATTTTTTTTAGTCTTAAGAAAAACAGACCAACATATATACTTTCAGACGAGATTTGGTATACTTGAATCCTTAAGCCCACCATACTACCTCTTGGTAGTGTCATAACATATTACACTTGGCAAGACTACACTACTCGGCAATAATTGTTAGCAATAATCAACAAAGATCCAAAGAAATAATTGCTTTCTTCTTTAAGAAACATGGCAATGGATGACATGTTTTAAGACAACTAATGATGAAGAACAGGTAAATTTCATTATAATCTGTGTAATTATTAGCTTTCAATAATGAATGACTACTAAACAAACCCAATAAATTGCAGTGATGTCTTTCAGCTATTTAAAACATCACGTGCTCCTCCCATGCTCCCCCCTCTACCCCAATATGAGTCAGCGTCCTTATATCATAGAAAACATTTGACATTTGGTTTTTGGGGATTGGCTAACTTCACTTTCTAGATAGGGAAGAGGGTGGGAGGGAAAGGGAGGGGCAAGGGATTAGGAAGGATGGTGGAACGTGATGAACATCATTATCCAAAGTACATGGATGAAGACATGAATTGGTGTGAACATTCTTTATATACAACAAGAGATATGAAAAATTGTGCTGCATATGTGTAATAAGAATTGTAATGCATTCCACTGTCATGTGTTTAAAAAAATAAAAGCAATAAAAAATAAAAAAAATAAATAAAACATCACATGTTGCTAAGGTTCTGGAACCATTTATATTAAGAAATATTTCTCGTTAAAATAATTCATGCGTGAAAGTCATGGCATCCTTTACCCTGACCACTCAACTAGGTAAAATTAAAATGTACAAAAAGAAGATAATGATGAGTAAACAGCCAGGTAGTCCCTTGATAATTATGAACACATTGTTCATCACTTTTTGGATACTGTAAATACTTGGACTAGACTGATTTTTCAGTGGCAAATTGCAATTGATGATTAACTGATAATGAAGATTCAACCTGCTATGGCTACAGAGATAAATTTAGCATTTTGAAGAACTACTATTCCACTTGACTAAAATAATGTATTATAATTTCAAGGCAGGGGCTGGGGATGTGGCTCAGTGATATAGTGCTCGCCTAGCACATGCGAGGCCCTGGGTTAGATCCTCAGCACCACATAAAAAAATAAATAAAATATAGGTATTGTGTCCAACCAACTACAACTAAAAAAAAATATTTAAAAAATAATTTCAAGGCAAATGACATGTAAGGATATAGTAATATAGTTGATATATTAGGTGAACATTAATTTTTATTTTGGTTCGTCAAAAACTTAAAAGTGTTGGAAACAAAATTTCCACTGTTCTATCAAAATTATTGATTTAATTATTGGAGTTTAAAAGCCATAGGTTAACATTTCTGATTTAGTCTGAGCTTAATAAAACACTACACATTTTTCTAGTCACAGTGAATGATAAAGTTTAATCCCATAATTATATAAATAACTTTTTAAAATGTATGGTTTCTCAAAGTATTTTCTTCATGTTAATTGTATCAAAACTAATTGGCACACTTAATGCAAATTTCTTTTTTATTTATTCTTTTCAGTTATATATGAAAGCAGAATTCATCTTGATAAAATTGTATAAATATCAAATATATCTTATTCTAATTAGGAATTAAGGCACCATTCTTGTGGGTGTACACAATGGTGGAATTCACTTAGGTATTTTCATATATATATATATCTATATATATATATATAGATATATTTATATTATATGAATATTGTATTAGATTTATTCTACTGTGTTTCCTATTCCTAGCCCCCTTTTATCCCTTCATTTCCCTTTCTCTAGTCGACTGTATTTATCTTTTTCCCCTCCCCCACCCTCTATTTAGGTTTAGCTTCTACATTTCAGAGAATACATTCAACCTTTGGTATTTTGGGATTAGTTTATTTCACTTAGAATGATAGTCTCCAGATCCATCCATTTGTTTAGAAATGCCCTAAAGTCATATTTCTTTATGGCTGAATTATATTCCATTGTGTTTGTATACCACAATCTCTTTATTCATTCATCTGTTGAAGGGCACCTACAATGGCTCCATAGCTTAGCTATTGTAAATTATGCTGTTATAAACATTGATGTGGTTGTGTCATTATAATATGCTGATTCTAAATCCTTTAGATATATACTGAGGAGTGGAATAACTGGGTCAAATGGGGATTTCATTCCAATGGTAAATCTCCATACTGCTTTCCAGAGTGGTTGCCTAATGCAAATTTCTGATAAACAGCCTTAAATTGAGTCATAATCTGTAGGGTTGGAAGCAGGAATCTTTATTTTAGTAAAACTTCTAGATAATTTTCATGTATACTAAAACATGAGAGTACTTCATTGGTAATTTAAGTTTGCTCATATGAGTTTCCTGTCTACAATTCATAAATTAAAATAAATAATGGAAGAAATACTTATTAAGTGTGTAGGTGCTGTTAGATTCACCAGTTAACCCAAAATCCAAATATAATATAGTATAAAAATGTTGGGTCTGTGAAAGAAAAATTTAAAAAATTAAATCCAATAAGAAGTTTAAGTTAATAAAAGATAAAAAATCAATACATTAAGAATGTAGTCCAAAGCTATATTAAGAGAAATAAAGCAGAAAAAAAGGATAGGGAAAAGTTTTGAAATATTTAGATGGAAGAAAAGATGTATTTTTTTTCTGTTTTTTCTGCTTTTATTGGTGCATTATAATTATACACCTTAGTGAAATTTATTGTTATATATTTGTACATATACACAATATAACAATATAATTTGGTCAATTCCCTTTGTCGTAAATGATATGTTTCTGTCTTCAAGTATAGAATTTAACAAAACAAAGATGACTATCTTGATTGTCAGTAAGCTTGTAAATGAGGTTGTCAGATCCCTCACAGTGTAAACTTTTATAATAGGATGATCTAAACCAGGCATGGTGGTGCAGGTCTGTAATCCCAGTGACTCAGGAAACTGAAGCAGGAGAATCATAAATTGGAGGCCAGCCTCAAAAACTCACTAAGACAGTCTCAATATAAAAAAAAAATTAAAAAATGATTTGTAATGTAGCTCAGTGGTAGAATGTCCCTGTGTCCAATCCTTAGTACAAGGGGAAAAAAAAAAAGGCAAGATGCATGTTGAAGAAATGCTAAGTAGAGCAAATCCACTTAACAAGGTTACCGGTTGAGGTGAAATATTCTATTTTTTTCCAATTAAATTCAGGAAGTTATCACAGTAAACTAACAACTGATTGGAATGCCTCTATTGTGTAAAGAATGAAAATAAGGGGCAGGGGATGTGGCTCAAGCGGTAGCGCGTTCCCCTGGCATGCGTGCCGCCCGGGTTGGATCCTCAGCACCACATACAAACAAAGATGTTGTGTCTGCCGAAAACTGAAAAATAAATATTGGAATTCTCTCTAAAAAAAAAAAAGAATGAAAATAATGTAGGAGCTCATTCTTTCTCCCCCCACTGCCTTTCTCTCTTTTCTTCTTTCTTACTTGTTATTGGGGATTATTAAAACCAGGTGACTTTACCACTGACCTACATCTCCACACCTTTTTATGTTTTGAGACATAGTCTCTCTAAATTACCCAGCGTGGCCTCAAACTTGTGATCCTCCTGCCTCAGCCTTCTTGCACACAGCAGGAGTCATGTTTGTTAATGATAATGGAAATAAGATGATACATGAGATAAGCTCTTATCAGAGGCTTTATTGTGTTCTTGTCTCTTGTGTCTTTATATGAGAGGATTTCAAGCAAGACACAAGAATCAGTATAACAAACTTTGTTACAAGGAAAGGGGGGAAGCACCCTCAAGGGAGAGATTAGGTCCTCTTAGATTAGTGACAACTCATTTCTTTGTGAGCTTGGTTTCATTGGGGTAGGAAGGGAGGTTTCTGGAGAATCTCACCCAAGCACTACTTCTTAACTTTTGACTGATGATAGGATTGAGTTTTTAAGTGCCTACTGCACATGTTTTTACCTAAAGGAATCTCTGTGTCATTTGAATTTGTGGAAAGGTCACAAAATCCCTCTTTCATTCAGGTCCACACTGCATCAGGGTAACCTGTGTTGTTTTTTGGACCTGTGTTCATCATCCCTAAGAAAGAAGGACAACCCTGGAAATAACAAGCTTGTTGGTCAAGGGTTTATAGTAACATACTTTTATCTTTTTAGACCACAGCTGAGTTAGAATGGCTTGTGTGAGCTGTTTCAAAGAAAATCATTCTAGAGCACATGGACTCATAGAATTGAGTCTCAACCTCTGTGTTTACACAGCTCATGTCTACCTCCTAACTGAGTAAGATGCTTCAGGCCAACATGAAAAGAGACATATATAAAATAAACATATAGAGAAAAATACATGTCAGTAAAGAGTTGGTATTGGAATGTGTTGTATGATTCAGGATCTTTAAGATAGAGAAATTCAGAAAATTGTTACAGATATATTTACTTGAAAATGAAGCTGTCCTGCTAACTGGTTACATTATTAATCTGATTACATTACATATAGTTTGTAATGTATTATATTCATTCTCTATTTAATAAACCATGAGTTATATGTTGCATCTCTACCAAGAAAGAGGGTAGTAGTCAATTAAAACCAGCTGTTCTCTGTCTTTCATAATCACAGCATTCAATTTGTAATTAGGCAAAACAGCATGATCTGATAGTGCATAACAGAAAGAACAATCATTTCTCTGTAATAAACTAGAAGAACCAAAGCTGATTTAAGAATCAGACTATTCTGTAGTGAAGTGCATGTAAGGTTCCAGCCTACCCTATTAGGGACTATTAAAAATTTACAGTACTTGATTGAATTAGCTAAGACACTTGCCTTCCTGCCTTGCTTTTCCTAATTAGTGGTAATTGAGTTTTTCATAAATAGAAGAAAAGTCTAATCCTCTAGAAAATAGCATTTGATGAAGAGAACAAAAGTTATTACAGAATGCACAAGAGGTACTAATGAATATGCCTCGTCTATCATCCAATCCATGCCCACACTGGTTTAGAACGTGCAAAAATATAGATTTAAGCACTTCTCATGAAATTATAATCCCATGATCAACACAAATAAAATGTTTCACTCTATCATATTGCAATCATAGTACCACCCAACAGGAATATAATGCAGATTGAATATTTAACTTTACATATTCTTAGCCATTTAAAAACAAAGAAACTTATGAAATAAATTATATTATGCTTTACTTAATCTAATATATATCCCAAATAGTATCTTCTATCCTGTGACATTAGTCTCATTTAAAGTTCATAATAATTATATCATTCTAGTGGTTACCATGTTGGAGAGCATACTGATAATTTATTAAAAACTAAACATATGGGCTGGGGATGTGGCTCAAGCGGTAGCGCGCTCGCCTGGCATGCGTGCGGCCCGGGTTCTATTCTCAGCACCACATACCAACAAAAATGTTGTGTCCACCGAGAATTAAAAAATAAATATCAAAAATTCTCTCTCTCTCCTCTCTCACTCTATCTTTAAAAAAAAAAAAAAAAAAAAAACAAACTAAACATATACTAATATTAGTTTTTTACAAACTTTTACACATCTTGAGAGAAAGTACTTCAAATTTCATATTTTTAATTTTAATAATTAATTAATAATTTAAAAAATTATTCTAATTTATTATATATGACAGTAGAATGCATTAATCTCTAAGAATATTTTCAGTTCTATTTGAAAGTGATATTATTTGCCATTAGTGATTTTTAATTCTAACTGAACATAATGCCAATGATGTTTGGATGATAGAAAATAAATAGTGGAGTCATCACACACACACATTCACACACACAAAGCAAAGATATTTGGGAAATGTTTTCAGTAGTTTTCATTTAGTCAAATTGATCAAATTTACACAAATAGATGCAAGTTGTGTCTGTACTTTCCTTGTTTCTTTCCACAGGATTAGTTATAATGCTCTAAATAGACTGAGTATTCAATGCATTGTTTGGTCTTTCTGAAATTTATTTCTGCCCTCAAAGATACCAGGCAATTTGTGCTGGAGATGTAGCTCAGTTGGGAGAGTGCTTGCCTCACATGCATAAGACCCTGGGTTCAATCCGCAGCACCACAAAAAAAAAAAAAAATACCAGGCACATAAAGTTATTAAAACTTGTGTAAAAGTACCACACTGGGGACTACCAGGACATACTAAAAATAGAAAAAGTGTTCTGGTTGTCTTTTTACTTTGACTTTAATTCTCTGCTAACTTGGTGGGAATGTGGGGAGTGTTTATCACTTTAGATTATAACAGAAATTATCACACATAATTTAGAAAAGGGGGTGTTCATCTTCTCAGGTCGGTCATATTGGCATGAGCTCACAATTTTGTATTCCCATGTGGTGGAGGAGAGAGAGAGAGAGAGAGAGAGAGAGAGAGAGAGAGAGAGAGAGAGAGAGAGAGAGAGAGAAGAAGAAGAAGAAGAAGAAGAAGAAGAAGAAGAAGAAGAAGAAGAAGAAGAAGAAGAAGAAGAAGAAGAAGAAGAAGAAGAAGAAGGAGAAGAAGAAGAAGAAGAAGAAGAAGAAAAGAGAAGTGAAACAAGATGTTTTCTCTCTTCTTATAAGGACATTAATGCCTCATGAAGTTTACACCCTTGTGACCTAAGTTCCTCCCAAAGGCCCCATCTCCTAATACCATCATGTTGGGTGTTAGGACCTCAGCATATACAGTTTTAGGAGTTATTTTTTTGTCCACAGAAATTGTCATATCATAATAAACACTAAATAAATGGCAGTATTTTCCACATTTTTTTGCTACTCCAATTCAAACTACCATTCTAGTTATATGCAGGGAAATGATATGGATGGGGTATTTGGGGATAATGTTGCAAAGCATTTATTCTTTATATGAATCATCTAAGTAAGTAAGACATGTATCTTAGAACTATATATAGTTACAAAACAAAACAACAGATAAAAGTTGTTGATATTCTATTATATATTAGACATTATTGTAGGAACTTTGTTTTACATTTTAATGAGAAAAATGGGCAACATAATTAGGAGTGTTGAAATAAATACTGTTTAATCCTATATGAAACAAAAGTTGATGCTGGCCCATGTAAACAAATAGGATAGTTAGTAAAATAAAATTTTAAATCATTTATTTTGATTTGAACCTTTAAAAATCTCTTTTTAAGGCTAAATAAATGTGGCCAGCATGTTGTTGCACACTTGTAATCTTAGTGGCTCGAGAGGCTGAATCAGGAGGATTTTGAGTTCAAAGCCAGTCTCAGCAAATTAGCAAGGCCCTAAGCAACTTACTGAGAACTACCCTGTCTCTAAATAAAATATTTAAAAAGGGCTGGGATGTGGCTCAGTGGTTAAGTACCGCTGGGTTCAAGCCCTGGTACCAAAAATAAAAGACTATGAATTTAAATACTAATTATTTTATTCAACATATTCTTTTCATGTATCTGTTGCTAAAAGGGAGGAAATAACCAAACTTGAATACTTAAAGGAGAAATCACATATGACTATATGGAAATCATTAAATTTAAAAATAAAGCTTAAGACATTTTTCACAGTACAGTTTATATTTGTGGTAAAGGAGCACATATCAAATAAGGAAAAATATTCAGTTTCAACTAATTTTTCTAATGGGAATATCATATGAAAACTGCCTCAAAATCAGACCTATTCAGATGATGATAACAGTCCTTTGTTCTGTTTTTTTTTTTCTTTTCTTTTTTTTTAAGTTTCTAATGAAATGATAACTGGCAATTGGCCAATTGCTGTTCAAGTAAGTGGGCAGGCAGAGCCATTTGGGAGTTACAGATTTATCTCCTAAAATGGGAACTATCTCATAAATTTTTGGCCCTTAGCCTTAAACCTTTCTCTGAGCTAAAACCGATGATTATAGAAATGATTTGCTTCAGTGAAGACTTCTCCCAGAGAGGTCAAAAGTTGATCATTTAAATGGCCTTGACAAACCTACTAATATCTCTCGAAGGTCGCTCTGACAAAATGGATGACACCAATGTCATGCTGTCTAGCCAAGGTAAGAACAACTTGCTGTTAACATAATTGTTCCAAGATAGAAATATCTAATTACATAAAGTCATAGTCTCCTGAAGCAGTTATTGCTGAAATGCATTTATTTCAGTTTGAAACTGCCTTTGATATTCATTGGTTCTGACAGTATGATAAAAACTAGTTTCAGTGGTATGCCCAACACTAATTATATTAGATAATGAAGTGTGCATGTTTTCTTCCAACATATTCCTAATCATTGGATTCAATGTATGTACACAGAAGCAGATGCTATAAAAATATCTACCAGTAGTAGCATTTATGCCCTGTCCAATATTCTGTTATTTATAAAGTCTAGACATCAAGTATACTATATATGAATACATATCATGTTATAAACCTTTATGAGCAATATACCTCTTTAGTAAGATCAGTGAATGAACAAATCTGTGATGATGCATGCCAAATAAACTTCTGATGCTAATAACATTGCTACAATTTTGTTCATATCTTTGCTAAAGGTAAGTATGTTTTAGATTGCATTCATGATCCTACTTGTTCTTTTTAACAAAGCATTTTCATTCTATAAGATCAAAATGATTTACAGAAGCACATATGAATACTCTTCGTAATGATTCTTACTTATGTTACTTATTCTTACTTTAAAGTCTAGAAACCATACTTAAAAGTCTGAAATATCTTTTCAGATAAACAAATGGTTAAAAGGTAAGAACTATCACTCTGTAAAGGTAAAATTTCTAAGCTGATTCTAAGCTGCAAAAGTCTGAGTTAAAGTGTAAAAGACTGGGCATTATAAAGCTTCTAAATTACAAGGCCTGGGCTAAAAAGTAAAAGACAAGGCATTGTTACAACTCCTTTGCTACCCCCGGAACCTGTAATCTCTGTAGCTGTTAGGATAATACCTGAACTGCCCAGTAAATATTTCTTCTGGTTTTCCCTGGTTGTTTAATAGCTAAGGGCTCCAAGTAGCACGGCACGTAAGCATCTAGGCCCCAGAACCAATCAGTTTAAATGTGTACCCCGATTAGGAGTGACCAATCACCCCTGCCCAGCCTGTTCCTGCCAATGAATGGAGTAATCATGTCTCAGAGTTGTTGTTCAATTTTCCCGCGCCTCATGATGATTTGTTCTGATGTATGCAAAGCCCCCCCCCCCGCCCTCTCCAAAAAGTATACTTAAGCTCTGCTTGACCTCTGCTCTGGGCTCTGGGCTGCTCTCCCTTCTTGAGTGAGCACGGAGCCCCAGCATACTGGAATGGATCCCCAATAAATCCCCTTTTGCCAATTGCATGGAGCCAGTCTCTTGTGTGGTCTCTTTCTCCGACGCTCCGCCGGACCCTTACAACTCCATCCATTTTGCTGTGACTTTATGAATAACAGGCCGATTAGCACTTAAGAACAATTCTTTGCCTGCACTTAGACAATTTGTTTTTTGTTTGGTAATTTTTGTACTGAGACCACCCAAGATCTTACCAATAATGACTATCCTGAAGCATTTGATGTTGGAATATCTGATGTGTAGGAAGGAAATTGCATATAGACTTAGAACATGGTAGTTTTACAACTAAAACTTAGGTATAGACAATTCTTTGCCTTTCTGATATTTTTAACATGATTACAGAAGTCAGTAACAGATGATATTTCTCCTAGTAAAAACACGTTGGTAATATTTTCCAGGCCCATAGAGACCAATATAAAAGAAAGAGATGTTACAGGGATTCTTTCCAGAAATATAAGGTAGCCCAGAGGCATTCTCAGGTGGTATCAACCTCTCTAATATAACAATGTTAGACAAGCTCGTATATGAGAGAACTATAGAAAAATATAGAAATTTTGGAGTGAAATAGAGGACTCAGTTCAGAAGTTTTGGTTAGTTTCTAATTACAAAATGATATAGAGACTCTATTTTTACTATGTATTCATTCATTGGGACTTAATGAATTTGTTACAATACTTATTTCCCTATAAGAAAAAAGTTGATTGAATTTATAACCAAGGAGTTAATCAAATTAAGGATGATAAAATGTCCTTTGACTATAATATCAAAACATATACTTAAGCCTGAGCTTGTTGAATGCAGGCTGCCTTTCTCTTTTTATTCATTGAACCTTCTAATATGTTTCACTTTTCTATAGATATTGTGGAGGGAAGAATAAGATCCTCTCCAAAGATGTCCATATTCTAATTCTCTGAATCTGTGAGTATATGACCTTACCTGGTAAAGAATAATTAAGGTTGCAGAAGAACTTAGGTTGCTAATCAGCTAACTTTCAAGTCAGGAGGTTATGTTGTATCACTGGGTGATCCCTATATAATTACAAGTGGAAGAAGAGGACGGACTCTGTCAGAGCGAAGCTATGAAAGAAAGACTTGATCTGCCACATGTAGCTCAAAGATGGAGGAAGCAGGCCAGGAGTCAAGGAATATTGGTGATCTCTAAAAACTGGAAAAGGCAAGTGTGTATTGTCTTCTAGAAATTCCAGAAAGGAACATAGCCCTGCTTGGTTTTAGCACAGCGAGACCCACATCAGACTTCTAATGTACAGAAGTGTCTATAACAATTTTTTGTTGTTTTAAGACACTGATTTGTGGTAAATTAGTACATATAAGTTGTGGAAACAACCAAAACCAGGTACTTTCTTTCCATTTTAGTTCTTAATTAATTTAAGCTGCCTTCCAACTTCGACCATGGAGTATTTTAACCTAGCATTAGTTTTGGTAGTGGTGATTTTGTTTGCCTTTTAATCTATAGAATACTTGTGAGCAAAATTACTAAAGCTAAATTGAGAATAATCTTTGGGTTTGACCTTGTACTTAAAAAAAAACCCTGAAGAAAGTACATAGAACTCATGGCAGGACTTCATAACTTCGGTGATACTGACATTTGGGGTGAGGTAATTCTTTCTTGTGGGGACTTTTCCTGTACATTGTATGATGCTTATTACTATCCCTGGCTTCTACCCACTAGATATTAATATCACTTTACTGCTCTACTCCCCAGTTATGAGAAGCAAAAATATCTCCAGACATTAACTAATGGCTCTGGGAAGTCAAATCTCCTCTTCTCACTGAGCACTACTGCTTAAGGAGAAATCACTAACTTAACAATAAAATGAGCAGAATTTTCTTAAAGTGGTAATGGTTGTTAAACATTCATAATCATTTTAAGAGTCATTAAAATGTCAGTTATTTATAGTCCAATCATATTGAAATTATGATTTTTGAATTCAGAGGTTTTACAGTATTGTTTATATTTTCACTACCCTATCTAGATAGCAACAATCAATTCTGTGTATGAAGTGTGACTTTTTTCCCTATGGATATATAAACAGTTTTGTATAGTAGTTAGATGGGAATGACACTAAAGCATTTCAACCAAAGATTAGTGGCAAAAACTGCTGAAATTTATTTCCAGCTTACCTCGGGCTGTCTAAGAAATTCAGAGAAGTCATTAGTTACATTCTCTCTCATGTTTTCATCCTAAGACTACATAATATGCCTTCTTCTTTAAGCTATCATTTTTTAGTGACATGTTTTACTGATAGGGCATTGGTTCCTGAGAAATCAATAATGTATGATCATTACTGGAAAACTAGAGTCTATCCTTTGAATAACTGTAAGGTAACTGGGCCTGAGGCTTAATGGGAAATTATACATAAGAATGCTTGTAATATTACTCTTCGTTAAGATTTAAAAAAATTATAATTCTAATATTTAAAATTTTACCTGGAACTATATAGCACTCATAGAATTCATTCATTAATTGGATGCTGAATTTATAATGTGCCTGTGGATTTAACTCATACTGCTGAGAACTTTGAGTTCATTTTCTGTTCTTAGTTATGAAAAAGAAAAATACACTCATGACATTTGTTCTTAGATATAAGCATTGATTAAATAATTTTGTAATTTATTTTTTCTTCATATTTTACTGGTGCATTACAGTTTTATACTTTGATGGAATTTATTGTTTACACAATATAACAGTATATTTTGGCCAATATCAGTCCCCAAACTTTCCCCCCTCCTAAAATTTATTTTTGCAAATTTAAATAAAGTTTATTTTAAACTAATAACTAATAATATATTGCACATATTTATTGTGTATCATATGTTTCTGTATGCATATACATTGTGTAATATTTTGATCAGGGTAAACAATGAGTGTTTCTTTTTTTTTTTTTTGAATAAGGGTAAGTTTTATTTATTTATTTTTTTCCTTTTCTTTTTTTTTAATTGGTTGTTCACAACATTACAAAGCTCTTGACATATCATATTTCATACATTAGACTGAAGTGGGTTATGAACTCCCAATTTTACCCCAAATGCAGATTGCAGAATCACGTCGGTTACACATCCACAATTTTACATAATGCCCTATTAGTAATTGTTGTATTCTGCTACCTTTCCTATCCCCTACTATCCCCCAATGAGTGTTTCTTTATGTTGAAAACATTCAATATCCTTTCTTCCAGATTTTTAAAGTGTATAGTATATTGTCTCTTGTCTCCCCTTTTGTGCAATAGCACACCAGAATTTCTTACTTCTATTTAAGTGTAACTTAGTACCCACTGCTCAGCCTTTCCTCATCTTGCCCTCCCTACTACAGTTCCTGGCCTCCGGTAATAGGATTTTACTCCAGTTTCTATAAATAGACTTTTTTTGGATTTCACATGAGTGAGATCATGCAATACTTTCCCATCTATGTCAGGTTTCTCTTAATATAATTATCTGTAGCTCCATCCAAGTTAACACAAATGAAAGAATTGCATCTTATTTATGATTGAAAAGTATTTCATCATGTAGGTGTACCTCATTTTCTTTACTTATTCATCAGCTGATGGATACACAGGTTGTTTCCATTTCTTAGCTATTATGAATAGTGGTGGCATGAACAATGCAATGCAAATGTCTCTCTGACATACTGACTTTCATTTCTTTGAATGTATATCCATACTGGTATTTCTGGATATGTGATAGTTATCTTTTTAATTTTTGAGCAACATTTATATTGTTTTTCATAATGTCTATAGTAGTTTACATTCCCACCAGTAGTGTGCAGGGTTTTCTTTGTCTCCACATTCTCACAAGCTCTTCTTATTTTTGTCTTTTTGATACCAGCATTTTTTACTGGATTGAGGTGATATCACTTTATTTTCTTGATTTGCATTTCCCTGATACTTAACAATGTTATATATTTTTCATATATCTAGATTATTTGTTTATCTTCTTTTGGGTAATGTACATTTATGCCTATTTATAAATAAGCTTATTTATTGATTTTGATATTAAGTTTTGGAGTTTCTTACAAATTTTGATACTAACACTTTGTCTGAATATTGTTTGCAATTATTTTCTCTAATTCTCTAGGCCATCCCTTCACCCTGCATATTGTTTCCTCTCTTGTGGAGAAGCTTGTTAGTTTGATGTAATATCATTTGCCTATTATTTTGTTCCCTGCACTTGATTGGTCTTATCCAAAAAATCCCTGCCCCTTCCAATATCCAGAAGTGTTTGCCCTGTGTTCTTGTCTAGTAGTTTTATAATTTCAGGACTTACATTTAAGTCTTTTATTCATTTTGAGTTGGTTTTTGAAAGTCGTAAAAGATATATTACTTTTTTTTGCATGTTGGATATCCAATTTTCCCAGTATAATTTATTGAAAAGACTATCTTTTCTCTGTTGCTTGCACTTAGCACTTTTACTGAAAATGAAATAGTTGCAGATGTGTGGGTTTACTTCTGTGATCTCTGCTCAGTTCCATTGATCTATGTTAGGATTTAGATATAAAGTGTCTCCCAAAAGCTCATGTGTGAGGGTGTGGGGTTGTGGCTCAGCGGTAGAACACTTGCCTAGCACATGTGAGATGCTGTGTTTGATCCTCAGCACCTCATAAAAATAAATAAATAAAATAAAGGTATAAATAAAATAAAGTACCCAATAAATATTTGTAGGCATTGGGTACTTTAAAAAGTAGTTGTTATTAGTTTTCCTTTATCTGCAACTAAAAAAAAATATTTAAAAATAAAAAAATGCTTATATGTGAGACAACATAAAAATTTTCAGAGTTTAAATGATTGGAATATGAGAGTTTTAACCTAATCAGTGCATTAATCCACTGACAGGAATTAACTGAGTGGTAACTGTAGGCAGGCAGGGTATGTCTAGAGGAGGTGGGTCACTGGGAATGTACCTTTGAGGTATATATATTTGTCCCTGCTGATTAAGAACTCTCTTTCCTTTCTGTTGGCCATGTCCTGACTCATCTCTAACCCAGAGCAATAAAGTCTATGGAATAGGACTTATAAAATCATGAACACTAAATAAACTTTTCCTCCTCTATGTTTTTTCTTGTCAGGTCCTTTTTTTTTTTTTTGGCAGGGAGGGATATCGAGGATTGAACTCTGGGCATTCAACGAATGAGTCATATCCCCAGCCCTATTTTGTATTTTATTTAGAGACAGGATCTCACTGAGTTGCTTAGTGCCTCACGGTTGCTGAGGCTGACTTTGAACTTGATATCCTTCTGACTCAGCTTCCCAAGTTACTGGGATTACAGGAGTGAGCCACCATGCTGGCTCTTATCAGGTTTTTCAGTTACAGTACCAAATAAATTGGCTTACACAATCTATATGTCAATTAACTATTTTCATGGAGAGAAAGTTAAACTCTTTCTGGTCATCTTTCTCCATATTGAGTCAAGACTATAAGTATGACTAGAAGAGTGGTAAGGTGAATTTCCTATATTGCTACTGATGATCTCTATGGCCTTAAAACAAATGGCACTCTTGAATCTGTCTGAACCTCAGTATTATCATCTATGAAATTACAATATAAATAACTAACTTGTAGGGTTATTATGAAGATTAGAGGAGAAAATAGATGCTTATACAATACCTGCTATGTGCAACATGTATTTTAGTGGTTAAATATTTGAAGAATGCTAAGGCTCAAATCCTGCATCTGCTACTTAGCTGTATGAACTTGGAAATTTTTACTAACCTCTTATCTTTAGTGTCCTTATCTGTAAAATTGAGAGATAATTAGTACTTAAATTTATAATTTGTTTTAAAGATTATCTAAAATGATGATCAAAATTTTATTATATTGCATGACATATAGTACATGCTTAATAAATATTTGTAGTTATTGGGTACTTTAAAAAGTAGTTGTTATTAGTTTCCTTTATCTGATTCTAAGATTCTTCTAGGCTATTCTTTGTAATCAATAAACTCCCTAAATGGTCAAGGAAGAATAAACTTGCAAAGTACAGCAGTCTAAGATGAGAGTGCCATTAATTTTTGTGTGAGATGTTTTTGAAAACTTTTCTTTAGGGAATAACTTAATAATTTATGTTGCAATGAATAGCTTCCATGTGATCTTAGTGATGATGCCACCTTAATACAGCACAATGTTCTCTATGTAGATGTTATATGTTATGATTTGATTCTGGTTTTAGTGTCCCCAAATACTTCTTATATTCAAATTTATATTATATTATCTTATATTCAAATTTAAACCCTGTTATGAGGTATTAAGTGGGTGAAACTTAATATAACTATGGTATTTAGAGGTGAGGTCTTTGGGAGGTGGTTAGCATTACATAATGTCATGATAATGAAGCCCTCATAACTAGATGCTGGTGGCTATATAAAAAGAAGGAGAAAAAAAAGAGATAAACCCACAGATATACATAGGTGTACACCCTATCTCTTGCCATGTGATATCCTGTGCCACTTCAGACTCAGATAGCAGAAAGGTCATCACCAGACGTAAGGCCTTAAAACTACAAGAACTGTGAGCTAAATAAACCTATTTTCTTTATAAAGTTAGTCTGTCTCAGATATTTCATTATAGGAATGAAAAGCTGATTCATACTCTATAACTGCTCAACAAGAAGCATACTTCACCTGTTTTAAAATAGTATTGAACTATAAGTCAGAAAAAAAAAATCTGGGTTCTGGTCCTGATCTATTACTTATTAGTCATGCAATCTTTTTTAAGTTACAAGGCATCTCTGAATGTGTTTCCACATTTATAAAAGAGAACACTATTATTCTTGTTCTAAGAGTAAATGAGTTATTTGTGAAAACACTTTGAGAATGTAAGTTAGTGTTTGATTTGTTATTTAAAAAGTACACAATCTTGAAAAATAATCAATAAGAAAGAAAATAACAAAAATATAGTTTTTCATATGTAAGAAATCAAAATATCAATATATTTGAAATTCATATCTTCCAGTATTGAAGTTTGGTTTGCCATACCACAACCAAGTTCTGGCTTCCAAATTCCCTTGAGAAAGAGATGGTTATAACAACTAAATGGTTTTTCTGTCCTTTCTCTTCTGTGAATCACTTCTAAGTATCAGAGACAAAAGAAAAGAAAACAAACATACACACAGCTTTTCCTGTGGAACTAATGTGTGTGAAAAGCAGATTCTGCATCTGATGTGTGGCAAAAATGAATTTGAACAGCTAAGAGAAGATTAAGGATTAAGTGCTGCTGGCTATTTACCCTCTTTTCAGGGTGACTGCACCAAGTGAGTTTTATTCTCCATCACCTTGACACCTTTGAGTTTAAACCAGTCTACCATGAGCTTGTGTCCCATACAAAGTGCCTCAAGGCAGTTTTCTTATGCAACACATTGTCTTTTTTTCTTTCTCTCTTGACCATAAAAATAATTTCCCAAGTGACACTACTACCATAGCCTTCCTTTCATATATGTTGCAATCATATTTTCTCCCCCAGGAACAAGTACTTGTTTAAAATTAAAATGTGTTATGTAAGAGAATCAGTTGTTTAGCCAGAAAAATATAGAAACATTTTTCTTGAAGTCAGTAACATTTGAGGCCTGCTATAATTTCCTGGATTCTGTCTATCATTTTCTTTGAGGGTTGACTGAAACCTAGCTCCATTTTGCTATTGGAATGCATTGACAGGTTTCTGACAGGTTTCAGACAGGTTTCCCTGCCCCTTCTATAGAATGATATTACTAGTTCCTTCTGAGTATTTTGCTTGTGATCTTTTTCCAGTAACTTCTCATTTCCTTGTATAGTCATTTTTTTGAAACTGTATTATTTCTGATCAGTTTATTTTTATGAGGATAGGGCAGGAGAAGTAACATGTAAGAATATCATTTTCTTAAGGATATGTGGGTCAATGATAGAGTATAGGAGATTGCATCTGCCTGGACTTGATAGACACATCATTGAGAATAAGGAGAGAGATAAGTCTTGTTCTCTTCAGAAGTGTCTCCTCTTCAATAAAGGACAGCAGCCAACTTTTCTTATTGCAATGGCTTTCTAGGGTTTATTTTCCTAGGGTTTGTTTCCCCAGGTTTTCTTCCTATTGGGACAAGTTAAAACTTCCCTGTGGCATTTCCGAAATGGCTATGTTATTCAAGGACAAAAAATAGGACTTGTATAATCAGCAACATGATTTCCTAATCTAGGTTCTTACTTTGAGTAGTAGTCTTTGAATGAGAGATGGCATTATGGTAATTTATCTATGTTCTTTTTCTGTATTTACACAAATTTTCTAATGAGAAAATCAGAGATATAACATATAAGGGAAATGCTATTTTGCCATCTTTACCTGGAGTTAGCATTTACATAAGTGTCAATTTCCTTTTATTTTCCCTCCCATAGTTTCCTTTTTAGAAGTTGTAGTGCTTATTAATACTTATCTTATATTTCCCCTGAAGTAATGTCTTTTTACGTCTGAATAGATCCTGTCCCATTGAAAGGATAAAAGAAACTGAAGTTAAAATGTAAAGGACC